>NC_141554.1:137372500-137682000 GCF_021556685.1 Rattus norvegicus | reverse complement strand
ATAGAAGAAAACTTCCCTAACCTAAAAAAAGAGATACCCATAGACATACAAGAAGCCTACAGAACTCCAAATAGATTGGACCAGAAAAGAAACACCTCCCGTCACATAATCGTCAAAACACCAAACGCACAAAATAAAGAAAGAATATTAAAAGCAGTAAGGGAAAAAGGTCAAGTAACATATAAAGGGAGACCTATCAGAATCACACCAGACTTCTCGCCAGAAACTATGAAGGCCAGAAGATCCTGGACTGATGTCATACAGACCCTAAGAGAACACAAATGCCAGCCCAGGTTACTGTATCCAGCAAAACTCTCAATTAACATTGATGGAGAAACCAAGAATTCCATGACAAAACCAAATTTACACAATATCTTTCTACAAATCCAGCACTACAAAGGATAATAAATGGTAAAGCCCAACATAAGGAGGCAAGCTATACCCTAGAAGAAGCAAGAAACTAATCGTCTTGGCAACAAAACAAAGAGAATGAAAGCACACAAACATAACCTCACATCCAAATATGAATATAAAGGGAAGCAATAATCACTATTCCTTAATATCTCTCAATATCAATGGCCTCAACTCCCCAATAAAAAGACATAGATTAACAAACTGGATACGCAATGAGGACCCTGCATTCTGCTGCCTACAGGAAACACACCTCAGAGACAAAGACAGACACTACCTCAGAGTGAAAGGCTGGAAAACAACTTTCCAAGCAAATGGTCAGAAGAAGCAAGCTGGAGTAGCCATTCTAATATCAAATAAAATCAATTTCCAACTAAAAGTCATCAAAAAAGATAAGGAAGGACACTTCATATTCATCAAAGGAAAAATCCACCAAGATGAACTCTCAATCCTAAATATCTATGCCCCAAATACAAGGGCACCTACATACGTAAAAGAAACCTTACTAAAGCTCAAAACACACATTGCACCTCACACAATAATAGTGGGAGACTTCAACACCCCACTCTCATCAATGGACAGATCATGGAAACAGAAATTAAACAGTGATGTCGACAGACTAAGAGAAGTCATGAGCCAAATGGACTTAACGGATATTTATAGAACATTCTATCCTAAAGCAAAAGGATATACCTTCTTCTCAGCTCCTCATGGTACTTTCTCCAAAATTGACCATATAATTGGTCAAAAAACGGGCCTCAACAGGTACAGAAAGATAGAGATAATCCCATGCGTGCTATCGGACCACCACGGCCTAAAACTGGTCTTCAATAACAATAAGGGAAGAATGCCCACATATACGTGGAAATTGAACAATGCTCTACTCAATGATAACCTGGTCAAGGAAGAAATAAAGAAAGAAATTAAAAACTTTTTAGAATTTAATGAAAATGAAGATACAACATACCCAAACTTATGGGACACAATGAAAGCTGTGCTAAGAGGAAAACTCATAGCGCTGAGTGCCTGCAGAAAGAAACAGGAAAGAGCCTATGTCAGCAGCTTGACAGCACACCTAAAAGCTCTAGAACAAAAAGAAGCAAATACACCCAGGAGGAGTAGAAGGCAGGAAATAATCAAACTCAGAGCTGAAATCAACCAAGTAGAAACAAAAAGGACCATAGAAAGAATCAACAGAACCAAAAGTTGGTTCTTTGAGAAAATCAACAAGATAGATAAACCCTTAGCCAGACTAACGAGAGGACACAGAGAGTGTGTCCAAATTAACAAAATCAGAAATGAAAAGGGAGACATAACTACAGATTCAGAGGAAATTCAAAAAATCATCAGATCTTACTATAAAAACCTATATTCAACAAAATTTGAAAATCTTCAGGAAATGGACAATTTCCTAGACAGATACCAGGTATCGAAGTTAAATCAGGAACAGATAAACCAGTTAAACAACCCCATAACTCCTAAGGAAATAGAAGCAGTCATTAAAGGTCTTCCAACCAAAAAGAGCCCAGGTCCAGACGGGTTTAGTGCAGAATTCTATCAAACCTTCATAGAAGACCTCATACCAATATTATCCAAACTATTCCACAAAATTGAAACAGATGGAGCCCTACCGAATTCCTTCTACGAAGCCACAATTACTCTTATACCTAAACCACACAAAGACACAACAAAGAAAGAGAACTTCAGACCAATTTCCCTTATGAATATCGACGCAAAAATACTCAATAAAATTCTGGCAAACCGAATTCAAGAGCACATCAAAACAATCATCCACCATGATCAAGTAGGCTTCATCCCAGGCATGCAGGGATGGTTTAATATACGGAAAACCATCAACGTGATCCATCATATAAACAAACTGAAAGAACAAAACCACATGATCATTTCATTAGATGCTGAGAAAACATTTGACAAAATTCAACACCCCTTCATGATAAAAGTCCTGGAAAGAATAGGAATTCAAGGCCCATACCTAAACATAGTAAAAGCCATATACAGCAAACCAGTCGCTAACATTAAACTAAATGGAGAGAAACTTGAAGCAATCCCACTAAAATCAGGGACTAGACAAGGCTGCCCACTCTCTCCCTACTTATTCAATATAGTTCTTGAAGTTCTAGCCAGAGCAATCAGACAACAAAAGGAGATCAAGGGGATACAGATCGGAAAAGAAGAATTCAAAATATCACTATTTGCAGATGACATGATAGTATATTTAAGTGATCCCAAAAGTTCCACCAGAGAACTACTAAAGCTGATAAACAACTTCAGCAAAGTGGCTGGGTATAAAATTAACTCAAATAAATCAGTTGCCTTCCTCTATACAAAAGAGAAACAAGCCGAGAAAGAAATTAGGGAAACGACACCCTTCATAATAGACCCAAATAATATAAAGTACCTCGGTGTGACTTTAACCAAGCAAGTAAAAGATCTGTACAATAAGAACTTCAAGACACTGAGGAAAGAAATTGAAGAAGACCTCAGAAGATGGAAAGATCTCCCATGCTCATGGATTGGCAGGATTAATATAGTAAAAATGGCCATTTTACCAAAAGCAATCTACAGATTCAATGCAATCCCCATCAAAATACCAATCCAATTCTTCAAAGAGTTAGACAGAACAATTTGCAAATTCATCTGGAATAACAAAAAACCCAGGATAGCTAAAGCTATCCTCAACAATAAGAGGACTTCAGGGGGAATCACTATCCCTGAACTCAAGCAGTATTACAGAGCAATAGTGATAAAAACTGCATGCTATTGGTACAGAGACAGACAGATAGACCAATGGAATAGAATTGAAGACCCAGAAATGAACCCACACACCTATGGTCACTTGATTTTTGACAAAGCAGCCAAAACCATCCAATGGAAAAAAGATAGCATTTTCAGCAAATGGTGCTGGTTCAACTGGAGGGCAACATGTAGAAGAATGCAGATCGATCCATGCTTATCACCCTGTACAAAGCTTAAGTCCAAGTGGATCAAGGACCTCCACATCAAACCAGACACACTCAAACTAATAGAAGAAAAACTAGGGAAGCATCTGGAACACATGGGCACTGGAAAAAATTTCCTGAACAAAACTCCAATGGCTTATGCTCTAAGATCAAGAATCGACAAATGGGATCTCATAAAACTGCAAAGCTTCTGTAAGGCAAAGGACACTGTGGTTAGGACAAAACGGCAACCAACAGATTGGGAAAAGATCTTTACCAATCCTACAACAGATAGAGGCCTTATATCCAAAATATACAAAGAACTCAAGAAGTTAGACCGCAGGAAAACAAATAACCCTATTAAAAAATGGGGTTCAGAGCTAAACAAAGAATTCACAGCTGAGGAATGCCGAATGGCTGAGAAACACCTAAAGAAATGTTCAACATCTTTAGTCATAAGGGAAATGCAAATCAAAACAACCCTGAGATTTCACCTCACACCAGTTAGAATGGCTAAGATAAAAAACTCAGGTGACAGCAGATGCTGGCGAGGATGTGGAGAAAGAGGAACACTCTTCCATTGTTGGTGGGATTGCAGACTGGTAAAACCATTCTGGAAATCAGTCTGGAGGTTCCTCAGAAAATTGGACATTGAACTGCCTGAGGATCCAGCTATACCTCTCTTGGGCATATACCCAAAAGATGCCTCAACATATAAAAGAGACACGTGCTCCAGTATGTTCATCACAGCCTTATTTATAATAGCCAGAAAATGGAAAGAACCGAGATGCCCTTCAACAGAGGAATGGATACAGAAAATGTGGTACATCTACACAATGGAATATTACTCAGCTATCAAAAACAACGAGTTTATGAAATTCGTAGGCAAATGGTTGGAACTGGAAAATATCATCCTGAGTGAGCTAACGCAATCACAGAAAGACATACATGGTATGCACTCATTGATAAGTGGCTATTAGCCCAAATGCTTGAATTACCCTAGATCCCAAAACAAACGAAACTCAAGACGGATGATCAAAATGTGAATGCTTCACTCCTTCTTTAAATGAGGAAAAAGAATACCCTTGGCAGGGAAGGGAGAGGCAAAAATTAAAACAGAGACTGAAGGAACACCCAATCAGAGCCTGCCCCACATGTGGCCCATACATATACAGCCACCCAATTAGACAAGATGGATGAAGCAAAGAAGTGCAGACCGACAGGAGCCGGATGTAGATCGCTCCTGAGAGACACAGCCAGAATACAGCAAATACAGAGGCGAATGCCAGCAGCAAACCACTGAACTGAGAATAGGTCCCCCGTTGAAGGAATCAGAGAAAGAACTGGAAGAGCTTGAAGGGGCTCGAGACCCCAAAAGTACAACAATGTCAAGCAACCAGAGCTTCCAGGGACTAAGCCACTACCTAAAGACTATATATGGACTGACCCTGGACTCTGACCCCATAGGTAGCAATGAATATCCTAGTAAGAGCACCAGTGGAAGGGGAAGCCCTGGGTTCTGCTAAGACCGAACCCCCAGTGAACTAGACTATGGGGGGAGGGCGGCAATGGGGGGAGGGTTGGGAGGGGAACACCCATAAGGAAGGGGAGGGGGGAGGAGGATTTTGCCCGGAAACCGGGAAAGGGAATAACACTTGAAATGTATATAAGAAATACTCAAGTTAATAAAAAAAAAAAAAGAATCCTACTGTTTCTGCCAAATATTAAAAATGTAGGCGCTTGAAACCATATACACGTTTGACTCAGGTTTTGGAGATAGAACTCATTCTTCTCATTCTTGCAAAGCAAGAATTCCATTGATAGAGTTATCTACCCAGCTTTTGATTTAATTTTTTATCATTTTTATTGGTTATTTTCTTTATTTACATTTTAAACTTTTCCCCCTTCTCAATTTACCTTCCACAAGCCCCTTATCCCCCCCAAAAGCCCCTTGCTTCTATGAGGTGCTCTGCCACTCATCCACCCTTAACTCCTACCATTCCCCTACCCTGGGTCATCAATCTTCCACATGACCAAGGGCCTCCCCTCCCTGTGATGCCCAATAATGCAATTCTCTGCTATAGATCCAGATGGATCCATGATCCCTCCATCCCCTGTGTACTTTTTAATTGGTGGTTTAGTTTCTGCAAGATCTGGGGATCTGGTTAGCTGACATTGTTGTTCTTCCTATCAGGATGCACATCCCTTCAGCTCCTTCAGTCCTTCTCCTAACTCCTCCATTGGGTCCCCCTAGTCAGTCCAATGGTTGCATGCATGCATCTGCATCTGTATTGGTCAGCCTCTAGTAGAGCCTCTCAGGGGATAGCTAGATCAGGCTCCTGTCAGTAAGCACTTCTTGGCATCAGCAATAATGTCTAGGTTTGATATCTGCATACGGGATGGATACTTAGGTGGGGCAGTCTCTGGGTGGCCTTTCCTTCAGCTTCTGTTCTACTCTTTGTTCTTGCATTTCCTTTTGACAGGAGGAATTCTGGATTAATATTTCTGAGGTGAGTGTGTGGCCCCATCCATCAACCAGGGGCCTTGCCTCTTCACTGAATATGATCTCTTCAGATTCTATCTCCCTTTTGTTGGGTATTTCAGCTAATGTCCTCTCATTTGGGTCCTGGAAACCTCTCATGCCCCTGGCATCAGAGACTTTTTAATGGCTCTCCCCAGTTCCCCTTCCCCCACAGCTACACAACTACTTTCAAATTCCTGACCCTCTGTATTTCTTCCCCATCTCCTCACATATCTGAACTGCTCCCCCTTTTCACTCCCCTTCCTCCGTCCTTCCCAAATCCCTCTCTCACTCTACTTCCCAGAGATTTTTTCCCTCCTTCTGAGTAGGACTGCAGCATTAACACATTCTCATAATCTTTCTTCTTGGGTTTCATATGGTCTGTGAATTGTATCATGTGTATTCTGAGTTTCTTTTGGGCTAATATCCACTTATCAGTGAGTACATACAGTGTGTTCTTTGGTGACTGGGTTACCTCACCCAGCACGATATTTTCAAGTCCCACCCATTTGCCTGCAAATTTCATGAAGTCGTTTTTTTTTAATAGCTGAATAATACTCCATTTTGTAAATGTACTACATTTTCTGTATCTATTCCTCTGTTGAAGAACATCTGGGCTCTTTTCAGCTTCTGGCTATTATACAGAAGGGTCTATGAACCTAGTGGAGCATGTGTCCTTGTTATATGTTAGAGCATATTTTGGGTATATGCCCAAAAGAGGTATAGCTGGTCCTCAGGTAGAACTATGTCCAATTTTCTGAGAAACCTCCAGACTGATTTCCAGAGTGCTTGTACCAGCTTGCAATCCCACCAGCAAGGGAGGAATGTTCCCCTATCTGCATCCTTGCTAGCATCGGCTGTCACTTGAGTTTTTGATCTTAGCCATTCTACCTGGTACAAGGTGCAGTCTGACAGTTGATTAGATTTTCATTTTCCTAATGGCTGAAAATGTTGAACATTTTGTTAAGTGCTTCTCAGCCATTCAAATTCCTCAGTTGAGAAGTCTTTGTTTAGCACTCTACTCCCTTTTTAATAGGATTATTTGATTCTCTGGAGTCTAATTTCTTGAGTTCTTTGTATATATTAGATATTAGGCCTCTATCGGGTATAGGATTGGTAAAGACCTTTTCAAAATCTGTTGATTATCGTTTTATCATATTGGCAGTGCCCTTTGCCTTACAGAAGTTTTGCAGTTTTATGAGGTCCCATTTGTGGATTCTTGATCTTAGAGCATAAGCCATTGTTTTTCTGGTTGGGAAAATTTCCCCTCTGCCTAGGTATTCCAGGCTCTTCTCCACTTTCTCTTCTATTAGTTTCAGAGTATCTGGTTTTATGTGGAAGTTCTTGATCCACATGGACTTGAGCTTTGTACAAAGTAATAAAACTGGATCAACTTGAATTCTCCTACATTCTGACCTCCAGTTGAACCAGCACCATTTGTTGAAAATGCTGTCTTTTTTTCCACTGGATCGTTTTGGTTCCTTTGTCAAAGATCAAGTGACCATAGGTGTGCGGGTTCATTTCTGGGTCTTCAATTCTATTCCACTTATCTACCTGCCTGTCTCTGTACCAATACCATGCAGTTTTTATCACTATTGCTCTGTAATACTGCTTGAGTTCAGGGATAGTGATTCCCCCTGAAGTCCTTTTATTGTTGAGGATAGTTTTAGCTATCCTGGGTTTTTTGTTATTCCAGATGAATTTGCAAATTGTTCTGTCTAACCCTTTGAAGAATTGGATTGGTGTTTTGATGGGGATTGCATTGAATCTGTAGATCGCTTTTGGTAAAATGGCCATTTTTACTATATTAATCCTGCCAATCCACGAGCATGGGAGATCTTTCCATCTCTGAGGTCTTGTTCAATTACTTTCTTCAGAGACTTGAAGTTCTTGTCATACAGATCTTTCACTTGCTTGGTTAGAGCCATAGCAAATGTATTTTATATTATTTGTGACTATTGTAAATGGTGTTATTTCCCTAATTTCTTTCTCAGCCTATTTATCCTTTGAATAGAGGAAGGCTACTGATTGGTTTGAGTTAATTTTATATCCAGCCATTTTGCTGAAGTTGTTTATCAGCTGTACAAGGTCTCTGGTGTAATTTTTGGTGTCACTTAAGTATACTATCATATCATCAGTAAATAATGATATCTTGACTTCTTCCTTTTCAATTTGTATCCCTTTGATCTCCTTTAGTCAACTGATTGTTCTGACTAGAACTTCAAGTACTATATTGAATAGATAGGGGCAGAGTGGGTAGCCTTATATTGTCTTGTCTTGACTTTAGTGAGATTGCTTCACGTTTCTCTCTATTAATTTGATATTGGCTCTTGGTTTTCTGTATCTTGCTTTTATTATATTTAGGTATGGATCTTGATTTCCTTTCCTCTCAAATACTTTTAGCATGAAGTGGTGTTGTATTTTGTCAAAGGCTTTTTCAGCATCTAATGAGATGATCATGTGTTTATTTTCTTTGAGTTTGTTTACATAGTGTATTATGTTAATGGATTTCCATATATTTAACCAACCCTGCATCCCTCAATAAAGCCTCCTTAATCATGGTGAATGATCGTTTTGATGTGTTCTTGGATTCTGTTTGCAAGAATTTTACTGACTATTTTGCATCAATATTCATGAGTGAAATTGTTCTGAAGTTCTCTTCAGAACTGTATGATTTAGTTATAAGCGTAAAAGTGGCTTCACAGAATAATTGGGTAGTATTACTTCTATTTCTATTTTGTGAAATATTTTGAGAATTGTTTGTATTAGGTCCTTTTTGAAGGTCTGGTAGAATTCTACACTAAAACCTGTGGCCCTGGGCTTTTTTTTTTTTGGTGGGAGGGGGGATTTGCTATCTCTTTCTATATCCTTATAGGTTATGGGACTACTTAGTTTAACTGATCTTGATTTAACTTTGGTACATGGTCTTTGTCTAGAAAATCATACATTTTGTTTAGATTTTCCAGTTTTGTTAAGTAGAGTCTTATATAGTAGGATCTGATAATTTTTTGAATTTCTTCAGTTTCTGTTGTTATGTCCATATTTTCATTTCTGAATTTGTTAATTTAGATACTGGGGCTGTGTCCTCTGGTTAATCTTGCTAAGAGTTTATGTATCTTGCTGGTTTTCTCAGAGAACCAAGTCCTCGTTTTGTTGATAATTTTATAGTTCTCTTTGTTTCTATTTGGTTGATTTGAAGTCTGAGTTTGATTATTTCCTGACATCTACTCTTCTTGGTTGTATTTTCCTCCTTTTGTTCTAGACCTTTCAGATGTTCTGTTAAGCTACTAGTGTATGCTCTCTCCATTCTTTTTATGGAGGAAATCAGGGCTATGAATTTTCCTCTTGACACTGCTTTCATTGTGACTTACAAAGGAACAAGTTTCCTTGTGGCTTTTTCATGTATATTTAATTTTGTTCAGAGTTGGTTTTTTTGATATTTTTATATTGTTTCAACATTTCTCCCTTGTCTTTGCTCTCTCCCAGTTCTTCCATATACCCCTTCACACTCAATCAAAATCATGGACTCTTCTTTAATAGTTGTTTTTATATCCATATGTACATATCTATATGCATTTTCATGTATATTCCTAAATATAACCTGCTCAATCTGTATAATATTACTTGTGTGTGTTTTCAGGAGTGACTATGTTGCACTGGGCAATCTACTAAAAAAGAACATCTTTCCTGTTCTTAGCTTATTTTACTTGCCCATAGTTCTTTGTCTAGCTTTCCTTGTATATCTTAACATGTCCATTGACAATATTCATGTTCAGCTCATATTCGAAAAATCAAGTTGTAGAAACTTGATTTATGTTTGTAGCTTCTGGTTTCAGTGAGTATCACAATCTCACAGAAAACCCATGGATTCTCTAGCTCTTACAGTCTTTCTAACTCCTCTTCCATAACTCCCTTAGCCTAGGGTATGGGAGTGTTTTGTACTTGCATCCATTAGAACTGGCACCACAATTCTGCATTTTGATTTGTGGTCTCTGTAGTGGTCTCTTGTAAAAAGTACGTTTCCTTGAGTGATGTAAAGGCTATACTTATTTATAGGTATAAGGGATACTGCATTATCAAGTCATATTAAACGGAGAAATAAAGCTAGTATTAACCTAGTAGTTTCATCCTTACTGTCTAGCTTTCATATTGCTGAAAGATATTATATATATTCCCAGAAGAGAAAAGTATACTTATTTTTGGTTGTTCCTTTTGCAACATTCTTGGACTACATGTAAATTTGAGTAATATTTTTAAATGAACTGTAAATAAGTATACATTTTAGAAATCACATTAAAA
Source organism: Rattus norvegicus (assembly GCF_021556685.1). Lineage (NCBI taxonomy): Eukaryota > Metazoa > Chordata > Mammalia > Rodentia > Muridae > Rattus > Rattus norvegicus. The sequence goes on along the minus strand of NC_141554.1, from coordinate 137,671,809 downwards.
TAAACAAAATTTTGAAGAGGCATGAATATATCAATAGAGGAGATAAATTCTTCAATATATTCAAAAGTAGAATATAGTCTATAAAAGTAGAAAAATTACTCTAGAATGGGTGCAATACAAAAAGGAAAATATAGGTATAAGTTTAATCGCATCACTAATTTCATTAAATAAGTGGTTTAAATATTCACAGAAACAGTAGATTTTTTTGATTATTTGCAGAAACAGGACCTAGCATAATAGTATTTATCAAAAACACCAACAAAATATAATGACACATAAGTCTCTGAAAAAATTTGAAGAAGACATCAACAGACGGAAAGATCTCACATATTCATGGAAAGGTAGAATTAACATAGTAAAAATGACCATCTTACTAAAAGCAATCTACAGATTCAATGCAATTCCCATCCAAATTGAAGCACAATTCTTTATAGAACTAAAAGAACAATTCTCCACTTCATATAAAAAACAGATAGCTAAAAATTAATACTGTATAATAAAAGAATTTATTGACACATCACCATCCCTGATTTCAAGATATACTACAGAGCAATAGTAATAAAAACTTACTTAAAAACAGATAGGTTGTTCAATGGAATCAAATCAGAAATTTAGAAGATATTAGAATCCAGAAATCAGAATAACCCAATGACCTACAGACACATAATTTTTGATAAAAGCCAAACTATACAATGAAATAAAGAAAACACCTTCAATAAATGGTGCTGGACTAGGTGGATACATGCAAGTAGTAGACTGCAAATAGAGCCATGTCTGTTGCCCTACATAAAACTCAAGTCGAAGTGGATCAAAGATTTAAACATAAAACTGGAAGTGTTAAATCTGATAGAAAGGAAAGTGGGGAATAGCCTGAATGCATTGCTACCGGAGAAAACTTCCTAAAGAGAACACCAACACCTCAGCCACTAAAATCAATAGTTTATAAATGGGACCTCATGAAACTGAAAGGCTTCTGAAGGGAAAGAACACCTTCAAAAAGACAAAGTGGCAGCCTCCAGAATAGGAAAAGATCATCACTAACCCTACAACGAACAGGGGGCTAATATCTAAAATATATAAAGAACTCAAGAAGTCAGACACCAATAAACCAAATTACCCAATTAAAATATGGGGTACAGAGCTAAACAGAATTTTCAACAGAGGAATCTCTAAGGGCCAAGAGGTGTTTAACACCTTTAATCATTAGGGAAATGCAAACTAAAATGATTCTGAGATTCTATCTTAAACCAGCTAGAATGGCCAAATTCAAAAATTCATATAATAGCACATTCTGGTGAGGATATGAACCAATGGGGACACTCCTCTATTGCTGGTGGAAGTGCCAACTTGTACAACCACTTTGGAAATCAATTTACCAGTTTCTCAGAAAAGTAGAAATAGTTCTACCTCAAGACCCAGCTCTACCACTCCTGGGCATATACCCAAAACATAGTCCGCATACCACAATGATGCTTGCTCAAGTATATTCATAGCAACTTTATAATAGCCAGAAGTTGGAAATAATCTAGATGTCCCTCAATCAAAGAATGGATAAATATAATGTAATACATTTACATAATGGAATATAATATAGCTATTAAAAACAATGACATGAAATTTGCAGGCAAATGATTGACACTAGAAAAAAATTATCCAGATCAAGGTGATCCATGTTCAGAAAGAAAAACACAGTATGTACTCACTTATAAGTGGATATTAACTATAAAATACAGGATAACCATAATTACAATCCACAGATCCAAATAAGCTAAGTAACAAGGAGGATCTAAGGGAGTGATGCTTGAATCTCACTGAGAAGGGGAAATAGAATGGATATGGAGCATGGATGGAAGGAGGGAACTGGCTAGGGGGAGAGAAGTGGGGAGCAGGAGGGATGAAGGGGTGGGAGGATGGAGGGGAAGAGAACTAGGATCAGTGGTGGCATGTGCCTCTCTGGGAGGATCTAGAAATCCAGGACAATGGTAACTCCCAGGAATCTATCAGGGTGACCCTTGCTAAGACTCCAAGAAATGGGGGTAATGGAGCCTAAAATGGCCATCTCCAGTAACCTGAAAATATTTCCAATGGAAGGACTTGGTCAACAACTCAAATCACAAAACCTTAGGTCCATAATTTCTTCTGCCAACAAAATATTTAGGGGTAAAAATGGAGCAGAAACTGACAGAATTTACAACAAATAACTGGCCCAGCTTGAGACCCATGCCATGAGAGAGATCCCACACCTGACCTTCTAATGATATTCTGCTATACTTCCAGAAAGACAGGCACATAGCTGTCATCTACGAGGCTTCACCTAGCAACTGATGGAAACTGATGCAGAGACCTGCAGCCAAATATTAGGCAGAGTATTAGAAATCCATTGGAAGAGGGGGATGAAGAAGTGAAGGAACCAGAGAGATCTAGGACACCACAAAAAAAAAAAAAACCATACAGAATAGACTAACCTAGCCCCATAGGGGCTCACATAGTTGAACTGGCAAACTGAGAGCATACATAGGATGGACCTCATTCCTCTGCACATAAGCAATAGTTATGCATCTTGATCTTCATTTGAGACTCCTACTGGCAGGAGTAGGAGCAAGTGCTGTATCTGACTTGTTGCCTGCCTTAGGATCCCTTTCCCCTAACTGAACTGCCTTGCTAAATTGGCCACAATAAGAGAAGATGAGCCAAGTCCTACTCTAATTTGATATGCCAATTAGGTTGAATTCTATGACGGGGCTCCTTTTCTCTGAGCCTTGTACTCCCTCTTCCTTCCAACTCCTCCCATGCTCTGCCATCACACATTCCATTGCAAATGCATTGCTTCTTCTTTAATTAATTAATTAATTAATTAATATAGATAGATAGATAGATAGATAGATACATACATACATACATACATACATACATACATACATACATACATAGATTGATATATATAAATTTACAAATACAGTCTTCAGTGTTCATCTAGTGTCTCTCATATTCATGTTTTCAGGACTGACCACTTGGGCTTGGATAACTTATTGGGAGCTCATCCATAGATAAGATGATTTTTTTTCCTCTCTCAGGAGCTATTAATTGACTGTTTCTCCTAGACAAAGCAAAACAGGTGCATATATAAACTCACCAAGGCTAATCCATTCCAAATACCAGCAAGAAGATATGAGCTGTTCAAGAAATACTACCCTTGGTTGTGGTAACATTGGCAACATATTAGTTATTGGGAGATAACAGTTTTCTCTCTTGGATCACACATCCAAAAATATTTAGGCATCATACATTGGTTTTGAAGGATTTTAAGCAATGTATAACATGAATTTGAGTAAGAAAGGGATGGAACCAGGAGCCAATTATGATCAAAATACATTAAATAGAATTCCTTAAGAACTAAAAAAACAGAAATGAAATAATAAAGACTGGATTCTCTCCTTCACTTGTCTTATTGTTGTAACTAAGACTCCAAACACTGTACTGAACAGTAATGGAGGAAGTGGACATTCTTTTCTTCTTACCAATTTTAAGGGAGATGCTTTGCAGGTTTTTCCACTTAATATAACGTTGACTTATGGCTTTACTGGATATTGTCTTTATCATATTGAAAGATATCTGCTATATCCCTAGACTCTATATGACTTTTATTATGAAGGTCCTTAGTCAAAAATTGCTAGAATTAATATTCTGAAAACGGCCATCCTATTCAAAGCAATCTACAGGTTTAATGCAGATGTCATCAGGTTTACTGCTGAATAAACTCACCCTTTTTAATCCTTTTGAACTCTGGCTGACTGCATCAATTCAGCTGTTCTGGCTCGAACTCCTTTCGAAGCTCATTGATTTGATCTGGCTTCTCTGGTCTTCTTACTGAATTGCTCTACTTGGCCTCAAACTAACTCTGGCAATTTATTCTAATTTTCTAACTCCTTCCTGTTTTCTGGCTTCAACCACCTCTGTACAAACTCAGTTCCACCACACTGCCTTCACTGCACTACCAACTCACTCTCAACTCCCTGCACTGCTCTTAAATAGTTTATCTTGTGCTGTTCTCATAAGATATGGGTGTATCCTATCTCTGAGTCATTCTGTCAAATGTTTCTCTGATTCATCACTTTGTCTGCCCCTTAACTAGCCCTCACTTTCAAACATGGCTGCTTCCTTCTACAAAGTAATTTTACCTTAAAGGTGTGTACTAAGAGTGTGTCTGTACTCAAGCCAGAGGGATTAAAGGAATGTAGCATGTCTATATTCCAGCCAGGCCACACAGACCCAGGACCCTGGATATGATACCATGCCAGAGCAGCCATGTTGGTAGACCAAAACTCCTCTCAAAAGCACCATACAGAGTTTTAAAAAGAGCATCTTTATCAGCTATACATCTGACATAATATTAGAATCTAGAATATATAAAGAATTTCAAATACTGAATGAGAAAACAACCCAATTTGTACTGGGACATAGAACTAAATGGACAGTTCACAAAAGTTGAAATAGAAATGGCTGAGAAACAATTTTCAAATGTTCAACACCTCTAGCAATCACTGAAATGTAAATAAAACTTCTTTGAGATTGCATGTAACCCTAGGCATAATTGCTAAGATAGAAAAATGATAAGAAATATTGATGTGGATGCCAGGAGAGAAAAAACATTTATTAAGACCTGGTGGGTGTGTAAGCTGGAGCCATCACTATGGAAATCAGTGTGGGGGATCCTCAAATGCTAGAAATAGATCACCACATGATCAAATTTAGTGAATGAAAACAATCCAACCTTGTTATCTAATAACTGTCAGAAGTCAGACTTGGGTCTCTGGGCCAAAATCAATGTGTTGGCTGGATTATGTTCCTCTCTGGAAACTGTAGGAGAGATTTCATTTTCTTACCTTTCCTAAACTCTATGAAGCTTCTTATATTCATTCCTGGATGCATTACTATATTCTATCTTCAGAATTTGCAATGACAGATGTATTTTTCCTGTCACAACCTTCGAACAGTAAATGTTATTATGCCTTCTTCTTTAAAAGATCTTGTAGTTTTATTTAGGGCTATTAGATAATAAAAAAGCATCTTTCTGTACTAAAATCAACTAAATGTGGACTGTAAATTCCATCTGAAACAGTATATTAAACATTATATAAATATAAAATATAAAATGTAAATAGATTAATAGGTTATTATATTACTTACTTTGGCATAGAAGGTATTTTAGGACTATTATTTTGCCCATCACAACCATGTGGTATTTCTTCTCTATATATAGCTAGATTCAGTTTATTAATATTTTGTTAAGATATTCTACAGCTATGTTTGTGAGAAATATATGTTTCATAAGTTGTGGTGCCATTTTTTAAGTGTTGACATTAGAACAAATTTGGTATGTCAGCATATATGTTTTTCAGTGTTTCTTACAGTTTTATTTCTGGAGAAATTTGTCCATAGTTAATGGGAATTTCTCCCCCACAAATGTTTGGGAAAACGTGTGCTAGAGAATTTGTGTCTGATATTTTTGTTACTCCTGTTGGCTTGGATGTTTCAAGGTATAAATTTAGTTTCTGTAGTGGACGGAGGACCAGTTAGGTGGTTGATTAATTGATTGATTGATTTTGGCTTATTATCCATAATACAATATTTTGATAACCTCTTTATTTCATGTAAATAATCAACTTTATCATCATGAATTATTCAAAATAATTCCTCATTGTCTTTCAAAATACTCTGCAGATTGCAATAATGCCCTTCCTTCCATTCCAATGTTACTCCTATCATCTTTTCTTTCATCTTCAATGATCCAGCTTGAGTTTTATCAGTATTAATGTTCTGATTCAAGAATAAGGATTTATTTTTGTTAGCTTGTATCATTTTTTCTGCTATTGACGTGATCTGTGCATATTCTTAATCTCCTTTATCTTCGGAATTTTTTTTTTTTGCTCTATTTCTCTACCTTTCTGTGTAGAAGGTCCGATAATTGTTTTGAAAGTTGTCTTCTTTTCCAGTGTAAGATTATTTTGTAAATATTCTAAGTGTGTTTTAAATGCTTTTTAAATATTTGGCAGTATGCACTTTCATTTTAAATTTAAAATAATTTCTTATTCCTTTTTATTTTCTTAAGTAATAAATGTTATTTTATTTCAAAATTGTTTCACAGACTGTCTTTGCAAATGTCTTTTACATAAAGCCACTTCATAATATTTTATCAATTCCTTGAGAATTACATACCATGTACTTTTATATTTACCCCCTAGCAAAACTCTCCCAGGTCTATCCCTACCTCCCTATGCACCCAATTTTATACCCTCTTATTTTAAACCCAAATAGGCATTGGCCTGTAAAGTTTATCCTACTGAATACCTTTCTCAGGCTGGACATTTCTATGCCCACTATCTGAGGATAACCATAATCATCAATTTTACTCACTTTTAAAACCTATGAGCTTCCATAACAACTGTCTTAGCAACGTATGCCCACACATGTAATAGTGGCATGAGTGTTATGGGACTAGCCTAACACTTTATATTAGACTTAAGGTCCATTCCATAACATGAAATCTACTTCTGGCACTGGCACTGGGACCAAGAACCTATGGTTAGAGAGGTCATAGGCATGAGGGGAAAATCTACTATTATTCATCTGCTTAATGGACATAGTATTGAAATAACTCCTAATTATGTGTATACCCATAGATTAGTGCATCTCTCAGTCTTCCTCAGAGGAGCTTCTTCTTGAAATATATGATGATTTACGAAGACCTACAACTTGTTTAAGTACAGATAATAAAAGACTACAGAGTGTTCAGTCTTAAATTCGACACTCATATGAAATCTCATGCCTTCAAAATCTCAGAAGACTCAGAGATAATAATGAAAGAGAGGTTGAAAGATTGTAAGATCAAAAGCAGGTAGATGACTATAAGGTAACAGGGCTTTCTAGACACAGCAGGGAAGTAGCAATATGGACTTAAAGCAATTGAGACAGCATGAACAAGAACTGCATAAGCTCAAACTAGACAAAATTCCAACATGGAGTAGGAAATTGAGCATGAGTGAGCATACTAAATAATAATAATAGAGGCCATTTAAAAAGATTTTGGTCATTATTTAAACATTTAAGCATTTACCTTGTGTCCCAGCTACCTCATCCCTAAATATTAATACAAAACAGATGAAAACATATATTCACAAACATTTGTATAAAAATTCAGATTTATTCCAAAAAGCTAATAAAGCAGTCTAACCCCAAACATCCATCAACTAATGAATAGATAATTAAAATGTGATGGCACAGCCATATCTAATGGGAACAGTCAAAAGTCATAAAGCCAGCACAGCTGCTTGACAAAGATCCAGCAAACTGAGCCACATGACAAAATCACTGCCATGCCATCCTTCACTTTTGGCCTTGATCTCCATGTATTGCAGGCTTGGAGGGCTTTTAATATTTATACAACTTGGAACAGTGGATTGATAGAAATTTTCTTGTGGGTTATTTATGACTTCTCTCAGGAGTACTGCTTCTAAGCTTCTCCAGGAAAATCCTGAGCATGCTACCCCTCCTGCTTTTAGGGAAATATATTTATCTGGCCTATTTGAAGGTCTTCCTTGTGCTCTGGAGGTTGTGACTCAAATAAAGTTGTGACTCAAAGATCTCCTTATGAGGTTGCAGATACTCTTGGAACATCTGCCCCTGTACTTACTCAGGAACAAGAAAATCAGAAGAAAATACACTTAAAAAGGTAAACTAGATTCAGTAGGCTAGAGAAGCTAGCACACATAAAATTAAAAGACTCATCCTACTATATGCTCAGGTGAATACATGGCATAAAAGATTGGGGCTGCATATGGTGTGCCCTTTAAGGAAAAAGATACAACAACAAATTGGTATTGGCCAGTGTTGTTATTTCATCCCTGCACAGGGGCTTATATTGATAGATAAAGAATTATGTGGAACATGGAGGGACCCATGGCTCTAGCTGCATATATAGCAGAGAGTGGCCTTATCTGGCATCAATGAGAGGGGAGACCCTGGGTTCTGAGAAGGTTTGATACCTCAGCATAGGGGAATGATAGGATGATGAGGCAGGAGTTGGTAGGTGGGTGTGTGTAGCTCCCTCATAAAAACAGGAGGGTGGGATGAATAAGATAGGGGGTTTGTAGAGGGGAAACTGGGAAGGGGTAACCATTGAAATATAAAGAAAAAAGAAAAATAGAAAAGCAAAACAAAAGACCTACCAAAAAGTATTGTGCCAACTATCACTAAAATAAAAATTTATTTTTAAAATTATAAAAAAAATTATGTGGACAAATGGTAAAAAAGAATGAAATATTAAGAACTTCCCTTCTTATACACATCAGTGCATGCAGGGCCACTGCTGTTTTCTATGACCAAGGAACAAATGAATACCAATATTAGACAGATAAATAAATTGTACAAATGTATAAACATTGTGTCAGAAATTGAATAATTCATTGGTTACAAAAGAGCACATGAAAACTTTTGGGATGTAAACTGGATACACTAAATCTAATAGAAGAGAAAATGTAGAATAGCCTTGCACACATTGGCATAGGAGAAAACTTCCTAAACAGAACACTGATAGCTCAGACACTAGGAACAACATTTAATGAATGGGACCCCATGAAGCCAAAAGATTTCATTAAGGCAAAGGACACCACCAATAGGGCAAAATGGCAGCCAAAAGAATGGGGAAAGTTTTTCCCCAACCCTATATCTGACAGAGCATTAATATCCATGTTCTGTCAAAATATAGAAATATAGGAAGAACTCAAGAAGTTAGACACAAACAAACCAAATAACCTAATTTTAAAACTGGGGTACAGAGTTAAACAAAGAATTCTCAACAGAGAAGTCACAAATGGCTGTACTTAGTCATCAGGGAAATACAAATCACAATGCCCATGAGATTACATCTTACACCCATCAAAATGGCTAAGATCAAAACCTCAAGTGACAGCATGTGCTACTGAGGATTGGAACAATGGGAACACTCCTCCATTGCTGGGAAGAATGCAAACTTGTACAACCATTGTGGAAATCAACTTAGTGGTTTAACAAAAACTAGGAATTGTTTGACTTGAAGACCTACCTGTACTATTCGTGGGCATATACCCAAAAGCTGCCCCATCATACCACAAGGACACTTGCTCAATTATGTTGAAGAGCAGAGGATTAGACATGGGAGATATTAATTTTTATTGGGCTGCACCCAAAGACATCCCTAATTGTCCTCTAAGGTTCCTATCCTGTTCTACCTCCTCTTTTGAAAGGTGGTCCACAGAAGTTGACTTCGTGACCAATGCTTGCTCTTCAGAACCTGAGATAACCACAAGTAATAGCACTTTTTTTCTGTAAAAGAAATAAGAACTTAACAGTCATACTTGAGGTTAATCCTCTGTAGTCAATTCAATCTACTTCAAGAGATGAAGGGTTCAGTAAGAGTAAAGTATAGACACTAGATTTCAGGGGTTTTGATACAACAATATCTTTTCTTCTGCATGCCAAATTATGTGTTCAGATCAAAGTCTAATTCCTCAGATTTAGTCTGCACTGGCATAAAGTTTTCAGAAACAAGCATAGGGAAATTGTTGCTTCTTTCAAATTGTGCTAAATATACAAAACAGGAACTTTTTCTTTCCTTGGATGAGTGTTTCCCACCTCCCATATTTCCATCTTTAGAAATGTCTCTTGTGGGGGTGTCTACATCAGTGAATACAAGGAAGAATGTCTTGTCTTCTATATACCAACATTTTTCTAAACCATGCATATGTATATTTGGCATCAATTCAGCTCTTCTCCAAAATTTCAGGTGATATTTGTTGCTTAATATAAAAAAATTATAAAACTACCAAGTTCCCCACCTACAAATGTATCTTATCCCTCAGGAAATATTCTAAGAAATTCTAATCCTGGCACCATACTATTTCTATTGTGGTGTTGTGAAGAGGAATGGCCCTCATTTGAATGGTTGACCCAAAGGGAGTGGCATTATTAGGAGGTATGGCCTTGTTGGAGTATGACTAACCTTACTGGAGGAAGTATATCAAAGTGGAAATGGGTTTATACATGCCTTACATATCTTCAAGCTGTGTACAGTTTAGACACAGTCTCCTTCTGTTCCCTTCTACAGCAGATAAACTCTTAACTCCTACAGCACCATGTCTATCTATATGCTGCCATGTTTTCTGCCATGACAATAATGGACTAAAACTCAAAACTGTAAGCCAGCCCCAATTAAATGTTTTTCTTTTTAAGAGATGTTATTGAACATTTCTTTAATTGATTCTCAGCCATTTAAGATTCTTCTGTTGAGAATACTCTGTTTAGCTCTTTACCCCATTTTAACTGGTTTATTTGATTGTTTGGAGTCTATTGTCTTGAGTTCTTTGTATATTTTGGATATTAGCCCGGCTGTCAGATTTATGGTTAGTGATCTTTTCCCGATTTATAGGTTTTTGTTTTTTTCTATTGATAGTGACCTTTACTTTACAGAATCTTTTCAGTTTCATGAGGTCCCATTTATCAATTGTTGATCTTAGAGCCTGAGCCATTAGTGTTCTGTTCAGAAAACTTTTCCCTGTAAAAAGACATTCAAGGCTATTTCTTACCTTCTTTTCTATTCTATTTTGTGTATCTAGTTTTATTTGGAGGTCTTTGATCCATTTGGACTTGAGCTTTGTACAAAGAGATGAATATGGAACAATTTTTTCTACATACAAACTGCCAGTTAGATGAGCACCATTTTGTTGAAAATGCTTTTTGTTTTCACTGTATGGTTTTGGCTCCTTTGTCAAAGATCAAGTGTCCATAGGTGTGTGCCCTTGTTTCTGGGTCTTCATTTCTATCCCATTGATCTATCTGTCTGTCTCTGTACCAATACCATGCATTTTTATCACTATTACTTTGTACAGCTTGAGGTCAGGTATAGTGATTCTCCCAGTAGTTCTTTTATTGTTAAGAATTGTTTTCTTTCTTCGGAGACTTAAAGTTCTTTTTTTTTCTTTTTTAAGAGTAACATTTATTTCAAATTTTGTACCAATATACATAAATTTGTACCAAGTAAAACCTTAAATTTGTATCAATATATAAATCTGTACCAATGCAAGAAATTATAACCAAATTTGCAACAAATATAAAGATTACTACCAATGTGAGTTTATGGCTATTCAGTACTTTGTTCAGTAAATTTAGTAATTCATCTTATATATTTCCTCCTTGTTTAAAATTAAGACCATTTCCAAGTTATCTCTTAAAATGTCAACCTTACTATAACTTATAAAATAACCATAACCAGACACCCAAACCCAAGGTATAGGGATGATTAATTTTTACAACTTCTTTATGCTGAATTGGAGGGACGATGATTTTTTAAGGGGGGGGAGGGGTAGGAAATTTAGAAAAATTGAGTAAAATTAAGAAAGATAGCTTTAGCATCTATTATCCAGTCTCTGTATGCTTAGAAGACTCAGGGTTTGACTAAACTTCAGGGATCTGTCTGAAAGTCTGGATCAACTGAGTCTATAGTGAGTCAGCAGCAATTCTGAAGATGTTCTGGAGCAAGTCTCTGGAAGCAGCAAATAGCTGGAACAGCAGGTCATCTCTGCATTCCCACCATTGAATCTTATCAGAGCTGTACATTCTGCATTATATGAATCTTACAACCAAATTTTAGTACTAATAAGGTATTCATATTTATTGTGCAAGGTGCCCAGGTCTGTATTTTTTTCTCCTTGTTTGAGCAGGTGAAAGACAACTATCCTTTCACGAGTGAATTTGATCAAAAACCAATTTTGATGAATCTTTATTCATGCCATGTGAAAGATGGCACTATGAATCGTAAGGGTTCCATAACCAACAACATGTATTGCCTAGTTTTATGTGAAGTTTTGGCTAGAGACATTTTTATGTCTAAGCCAGTTACACAGTTGTTTCCATGTGGAGAAATCAGCAAATCAAGTTTCCTGCCCTATTTGATTTTCTCTTTTATTTTCTGTAGCCAAGATCTTCAGGGCATCTTCCCCTGTCATATCTGATCCATATCACTCTGGAAGGGATCCAAACCTTTTCTTCTTTCCTATTAGCACAAATACAGAGCCTCTCTCCATAATAGAATGTCCGTAGTAAACTAACACAAAATCATCAATGGTATAGATTGATTCAAATAAGCAGCATTCTTTCTCTTCAGGCTTGTCATATTTTGACCCCTCTCTCAGAATTTTTAATATAATACCCACCAATTTATAACCACAAACATTTTGATAATTAAAACAATTCTAAACAATCAAAGCAATCTAAACAGTTACTATTCCTTGAGACAGTGTTTCTTCACTATCTGCTGCCTTGTTCTTGCATGAGATCAGAGGCCTAAGATTTGAATGTCTGGGATAAGGTTATTTCCTTATCCTTTACACTTGACCTACATTATTAGATCAAAAAAATCAATTTGTTTATTTATCTATGCATACTTAAATTCTCCCATCTTTGGAGATTAATATCTCTATCTTTATATAATTTGAGTTAACATCCTTTCCTATGTATTTAACTTTAATTAAATTTCCTTCTACTTACTGTATAAGCCTATTTCCAGGCTCTTATTTTGTCATACCTGGCCAAGCAATACCAGCATTCCTGTGTATCCCTCAGTCAAAGAACCCAAGTGCTGATCCTGGCATAGACTTTTCCAACCTTTCTTTAAAGCATTTTTTTCATTCACTCTCCACTGTGTGCAAATTAATACCTCTTATTATTATTTGTTGCGATAGGGTTTCTCTCTATCTCCATGCCTTTTTTCTCTACATTTTACATCAAAAGGCCTAGATACCTTCATTCCATGTATATGTAAAAGCAGTTAAACAATTACCACTATATCCCTTTTATCCTTAAAAATCAAACAAATATCATTTACCTCTCTCCTTTGTTTATCTGATTATGGGATGCAGGCAGCCTACACCATTGCCTCCCCCATCCAAGCTGCCTGTCTCTTTGCACAGCAGGGACTCCCAACACCTCTGCTCTCAAATTCTGAGTCAGCCAGAAACTTTTCAAAAGGGCCTAGGGTAAATCCCTACCACCTGGCTTGTCTGGATCAGCTTGGGGGACTTTGCTTTGTCCCATTTCACCCCATGAACCCCACAATGTTGCATGGCAGTTCAGCATGCCTTTTGTTCTAATTGAGAACCTGCACAGCTTGGTGAGGAACCAAGTGGCTCCAGCAAAACCCTCAACTCTGCTAAGGAACTAACCTTCACCATCTCCTAATCTCACATCAAAGCATGTGTCTTCCTTTTAAGAATCTCCAATTAATTATTAATACTGAGTTCAAGCCTACAGATGGGAAATGCTCTGTAGAAGTAGTTGGTTAATCAGCTCTACTCCCCAACAGCACCTCAGTGTATTCAATATGGTGAAGCCTTTGCACATTTCTCTAGTCTTCATCATGATGAAAGTATTCATACTGGAGAAAGTCTGTGAGAATAAGCAATGTGGTAAAGCCTTTGTGTTATGGGGTCTTCTCAGATCCAACACAACTCAAACTTAGGTAACACAAATGACAAATAATTTCTTGTAATCAAGCTGCTGCTGTATCATGGATAAAGAACATACTCGGAACATAATGGGTGACCAACCATGCACCCACCTCCCCACTGTGGGTCAGAATGTTATAGAGCTTTTAAGTTGGAAAACCAGAACCATCTGTGCCAAGTTAAAGCTACATTTTCCCACCAATCAGGATTTACGTATAGGGTATTTCCTTATGTAATTTAGAATGCCCACTGTTATAGAATGAGGGTGTTACAGTTTAACCAATCATATCAATTTGTTCTTTGGTGGTAAGGAACAGGTGTTATGTTTTGAGGAGCACAAGATGAATAGCAGAAGGCATCGTTAGAGAAAGTCATTATGGTTTCAAGAACAAAAGATGATTAAGGAAAGGTGGTCAGCTAATGGGAAGTTCCCTAAGCCCCCGTGCCTGGGGACTTGAACTTAGTTTCACCATATGAGTAAATTGAGGGTGATACCAAAAAGGCAATACTTAGGACTTGTTTTTTTTGCTTGTTCCCAATTGTTGTGGATTGGTTCTAATGCTACTTGTGTTAAATCAGTTCCCAAACTGCAGGAGAATCCTGCCTTTGTGACACTGAGTATCCCTGCCCCCAGCTGGTTCTAATTGGTAAATTAAATTGTCAGTGGCTAATGACTAGTGAAGGAGACAGTGTCAGGACTTTTGGATTCACGGACAAGGGGAACAAAGAGAAAAAAAATAGGATTGCCATCCCAGAAGAGGAATAAGATGTAGGTGAAAGGCTACTGAAGACAGAGTACCAGAGTTGTAAGAGTCTGAGAAGATAAGGCCCAGCGCCCCTTCCTGATTGGGTCTGGGGTAGCAAAAATGGGATATAGATTTTCGTAAGTAATAATTCAGGAGTATTGGAAGGGAGGAGTTAGCATCGTGGAAGTTTGGAAGGGGCCCAACCATTTAACTGATTTAGGCATATTAAATAAATCTGTGTGTGTGTGTGTGTGTGTGTGTGTGTGTGTGTGTGTGTGTGTGTCTTTCAAGAATCCAGAGCATTTGGGCAGGCAGACAGTTGAAGTTCTTGTCATATATATCTTTCATTTTTTGATTAGAGTCACACCTGGGGATGACATTAGCTGAAATGCACAACAATGGGGAGACAGTACCAGCAGAGACCACTTCCAGTAGATAGACATGGCTCCCAGTTGAGGTAGAGGGCCACCCACTCATCAAGATTTTTAACGCAGAATTGATCCTGTCTAAAGAAAATTCAGGGACAAAAATGGAGCAGAGACTGAAAGAAAAGGCCACTCAGTGACCAGCCCAACTTGGGATGCATCCCATGTGCACACCAAATCCTGACATGATTATTGAGGCCATATTGTACTTGCAGACAGGAGCCAGGCATTACTGCCCTCAAAGAGGCTCTACCAGCATCTGAGTGAGACAAATGCAGATACTTAGAGCCAACCATTGGATTGAGGTCCAGGACCAATATGGAAGAGTTAGAGGAAGAACTGAAGGAACTGTAAGGCATTGCAATCCCATAGGAAGAACAACAGTGTCAACCAACCAGGACCCCTGGGACCAAGGAGCACACAGGGGCTAGTCTGTGGCCCTGGGCACATATGTAGCAGAGGACTGCTTTGTATGGCTTCAGTGGAAGAGGATGTGCTTAATCCTATGGAAACTTGATGACCCAGAGAAGAGGAATGCTGATGGAGTGAGGTAAGAGTGGGTGGGCAGGTGTGGGAGCACCCTCTCAGAGGAGCAGGGAGGGAAGATGAGGTGAAGAACTCAGGGAGGGAGGTCCTGGAATGGGGCAACATTTGGAATGTAAAGAAATAAAACAATTTAATTAAAAAAAGAGTTTCTGTGGTCTCTCTTTACAGCAATAAATCTCTAAGACACATATGAAGTAACAGCACTTCAGTTATCTGTCCTCCTTCCTCGGGGCCTCTCATAAAGCATAACAAGTGAGACTTCAGCTATCCTAAAGTTTGACTATAGGTCTTGGAGTCTTTGGGAGGCAGAAGCTGATTTCTAGAATAAGAATGGGACGTAGATCACTGAGAATAGTTCCTGAATGATGGTTTCTACTCTTTTCATGCAAAAGGCATGTCCTACTCTGAAAATATACCTTAGAGATCAACTTTTACAAATCAAGTTTTTTGTTAAATACTCCTAAGAGAATGAATATCTACACAAAATGACTTGGTAGGTACGTGTTTTATAAGCCTAGTTGTTTTGATTACTCATGCTGGCTTCAAGAAGGGTACAATTCAATTGCAATTATGTTGATCACAGCACGCAAAAACAATCTGAAAGCCAAGGTCTTCAGCTGTGCCCATACCTAGCTACTACAATTGGCTTCATTTGTGTCATTAAGCAGCTCCTTATAAACTGCCTTGAGTGTGATTTAGTACTAAGCTTTTTTGTTTATGATTCATTGGCCATGGCTGACACATTACAATGACTAGCTGAAAAATAAACTGTCACATGTCCTAAGAGCCCTGGGATGTCACGAAACAAAACATAACTTCTAATGAATTGATGTCACTATTCAATTGATACCAATCAAATTTGTCAATTTGGTCAACTGATCTTTTGGTACTTATTTTTAACATTTACTTATTTTTTTTGCCAAAGCAGGAGGGTGCTTATAGAGGTCAGGTTATAATTTGCAGTTCTTTCCCTCCACCATTGGGTTCCCCTGCTGAGCCATCTCACAGGTCCTTTTTGTACTTTTCTATTATCTTCGACTCCACAGTGACCTCCTTCTAAATTTTGTTTCCCAAATAGAAGGTCTAATTTTCTAATCAAACACAATAAAGAAAACATCAATCAACATGAGGATTAGTGTTTTTTGGGAGGGAGCTGTAAAGTTGCATAAAAATGAACTGTGGTTGTTTGAATATGCTTGGCCTGTGTGGAAAGTGGCACTATTAGAAGAGGTGGCCTTATTGGAATAGTGTAGTTTTGTTGGAGGAAATGTCACTGTGTAGGCAGGTTTTGAGCGTTCCTAGTGCTCAAGCTCCACTCAGTGTGGAAGAGAACTTCCTGCCCACAGAACAGAGTCTCCTCCTAGTTGCCCTTGGATCAAGATGTAGAACTGTCAGCTCCTCCAGCATCATGTCTGCCTGATAGTGAGTGCTATGTTTTCCACCATAATGAAAATGGACTAAACCTCTGAAACTATAAGCCAATCCCAATGAAATGTTTTCCTTTACAGGCGTTACAGCAGCCATGGTGTATCCTCATAGAAATGGAAACCGTAACTAAACCAATGAACTATATTCAAAAATTGTCTCTGATTCTAGGCAAAGACCAAAAAATCTCAACGTCCTAGAGCCTCAGAGGGTGTGATATAGATGTCCCATTTAAAGTTGAGCTCTTAACAGTCATTTATCCTCAGCATCTTGACTGATTCTGAGTCTGTGCATTAACTGTAATCCAATACAAACAGAAGGTTCTGTGCACAAGGCTGAGAGCAGCAATAATCTGTGAGTATAATCAACTTTAGAAGGTACTTTGCTACCATATCCAAATAGGAAAACAACTATAGTAGATTCCCAACTATGCCCTATGACCTTGCCAGCTACAGGCTTTCATCTAGGTTTACAATAACAAGTATGAATTCCATCTGTGAAACGAGCATAAAAACCCAATCAGAAAGTGATTGATTACTACCATACAGTTATACTATTTTACCTGTAGGAACATTTTTACTGTAAATTTATTGTAGCTCAGAGGGTTCACAGCTGAGTAGCACCATTGATGTGTCTTCTTTTCTAGTAGACAGCATAGCATTTTTGAACACTAAAATCTAGCCATCAGGGAGGAAGTTTCTAGATCAGTCCCAACAATAGAGTAATGTAGTTCTTCAGGAGCAATAAAGAAATCTAGTTCTGGAAAGCAACCAAGAACAACAGCAAGTGACTGTATTCTTCAGGGGACCTCTAGGATCTCCATGGATCACAATCTTACTGACATACCCTGCACTCCCCAATGAGATTTTTAGTAAATAAGCTGTGGTCTCTGAGAGCAGCATGTGTCTCTTCAAATTCTTTCCTTATATTACGTATTTTAATTAGCTTACAAAATAGTAGATTTTCACAAAGCTTTTTCATATGTCCTTTACTTTAGTTAACCCTATAGACATACCTCCTCAAAACAGGTCATGCATCCTTATCCTTCCTAAACAGTTCCACCATTTTGGGATCAAGTATTCAAATACATGAGCTTAGAACGGCCATTCTCACTTAAAACACGACACTGCTGTGTAAAATTCCATTGTGTACACGTAACCATACTTTCATTATCCATTCATCATATTAATAACATTTAGGATGTATCCATTGCCTAGATTCTGTGAATACAGCAGCGATAAATATAGCTCAGCAAGAATTTAGGAAGTATGGCGTTAAGTCTTTGGACACATGCTAACGAATGGAATAGCTACTATATGGTACGTCTACTTCCAGCTTTTTGACAATTCTCCACATCAATTTCTATAATTGTTGTACCAGATTGCAATCTTATGAACAGAGAATGAGGATTGCCCACCCCCCACATCCTCTTCAGTGTTTATTCTTGATCATTTTGTTGAGCTTAGCCATTCTGACTAGGGTAAGATGAAATCTCAAATAATTTTAATTGACATTATTCAATCACTATGAATGTCAAACAGATTTTTGACATATTTCTAAGCCATTTTAATTTCTTCTGAGAATTCTCTGTTCAGGTTCATAGCCCATGTTTTGGAGGATTCCATATACAAGTACTATATTTATTTTAGTCCCTCATTCTGTCCTTCTCCTTATCCTGTATGTTCCCTCTATGTTTTTCCATTCTTTCTCAAATTCATGATCATTTTCTTTCATTATATACACAGAAGCAGATATATATCAATTAAACACAGAGACAGACACACACTATGCACAATATGCGGAAGTCATTTATTATTGATTATAAGTAGAATGATCTCTTAGGTTTGGCTACCCTGTTGGGGGCAGGGGTTATCACTGCAGAAGATTGATTTTGATTCTTCCTTTTTTCAGCAACCATTAATTAATTGCCTATATCTCTTCTCCTAAAGGGTAAAAAGTCTTGAAAGAATTCTGCCATCCACATTGCCATACTAATTGCTATTTTCAAATTTGAAATCATGTTTAGGCAATCATATTGTTGAGATTTCCTAGGTGACGCTTCTCTTTGATATAGAAAGTATATCTTTCTTGATGCTGTGATGCAAATGTATTGAAAAGAACTGAACATCATCTCATGGTCAATTTACTCTGCATTTTACTGAGTTGTGGATTTCTATAATGATCTCTGTCTGCTGCTAAATGAAGCTTCTTTGGTGAGAAGTAAGAGCTATGCTTACCTGTGTGTATAAGGATGCATATTTAGAACATAGCTAGAAATTATACTGGCCCAGTGAAGTAGCAATAGCAGTCCCTATTCTAGGGTTTGTGCCCTCTCAAGTCACAGATATGTATTAAGCTATCTTTACATTACCAGGAATCAATTTAATCCTACTGAGCAAGCCAAGAGACCAATTAAATAGTTTTTGGTTACCTTCTGGATACAAATGACAATGTTTTACCTTTTGAATAGATTGCCATTCGAGGCATACAGATGACTAGAGCAGAGCTATTGGTCCTTTTCACCCCTTAGCATCTTGTATTGTTACTTCCAGTAGTATTCAAGCTATTCGTCACAGTGGACACATCCGAGTGAGTTTCAGCTTGATTGCCCCAAGTCCTCTGAAGTGTATGGTCTCTTCAGCAGTAGAATTCTACCTTCAGTTTCTAGGACACAAGCAATAGTTGATATGTGTGCAGGGACTCTTGGATTTCCATGATCAAAAACTCAAGAGGGGTTTTTCTATTTCTGCCATTGGAATTTTGATAAAATTTGGTGATTCTTGGGGAAGCACTATTACCTCAAGTGACACACTACATATACTTTTTGAGGTTCCATTTGTCAGTTGGGGGCTCTAATTCCTGAGCAAATGCAGTCCTATTGCAATGATCCTTTCATTCACCTTTATTTTGTAGAATTTTTTATGATTTTTTTAGCAGTTTCAGTGTTTCAGATTTCACAATGAGAACTTTGATCAAAGTGGAGTAGATTTTTGTGTAGAGTGATAGATATGAATCCAATTTCATTTTTCTGTATGTGAACATCCAGCTTTCAAAAAACTATTTGTTTAAGATTCTATCTTTTGTCCAGTGTATATTTTGTGGCTATTTTTGTCACTATCAGTTGCCTATAATGAATTTTTGAATACTTTGTGTATTTACACTTCAAAAGTTATCCCCTTTCCTGGATCCCCCCCTCGCCAATTGCCCCTCCTCTTGCTTCTATAAGGATGCTTCGCCTCCCACCCACCCACTCCCACATCCCAGCCCTGGCATTAACCTACAATGGGTAAAAAGCCTGCACATGACAAAAGGATTCTCTTCCTATTGATGCCAGACAATGCCAGCCCCTGCTACATATGGAACCAAGGATCCCTCCATGTGTACATTTCGGTGGGTAGTTTAGTCCCTAGGAGCTCTGAGAGGTCTGGTTAGTTAATATTGTTGTTTTTCCTATGGAGTCCTTAACCTGCTTCAGTCCTTTCTCTAAATTGTACATTGGGGTCCCTGTGCTCAGACCAATAGTTAACAGCAAGCATCCTCATCTGTATCAGTAAGGCTCTGCCAGAGGCTCTCAGGAGACACCCATATCTGGCTCTTGTCAGCAAGCACTTCTTGGCATCAGCAATAGTGACTGGGATTGGTGGCGGCATATGGGATGGATCCCCAGGTGGGACAGTTTCTGGATGACCTTTCCTTCAGTCTCTGCTCCGTGCTTTGTTCCTGTATTTCCTCTTGTGAGTGTTTTGTTCCACGTGCTAAAAAGGACTGAAGTATCCACAGTTTGGTCTTCCTTCTTCTTGAGCTTCAAATGGTTTGTGAATTGTATCTAGGGTATTCCTAGCTTTGGGGCTAATCTCCACTTATCAGTGAGTGCATCCCATGTGTGTGTTTTTGTGATTGGGTTAACTCACTCAGGATGATATTTTCTTGCACCATCTATCTGCCCATGAATTTCATGAAGTCATTGTTTTTGATAGTTGAGTAGTACTCCATTGTACACATGTACTACACTTTCTGTATACATTCCTCTGTTGATGGGCATCTAGGTTCTTTCCAGCTTCTGGCTATTATAAATAAGGCTGCTATGAACATAGTGGAGCATGTGTCTTTGTTATATGTTGGAGCATCTTTTGGGTATATGCCCAGGAGAGGTATAGCTGGTTCCTCAGGTAGTGCAATGTCCAATTTTCTGAGAAACCTCCAGACTGAGTTCCAGAGTGGTTGTACCAGTCTCCAAACCCACCAACAATGGAGGAGTGTTCCTCTTTCACCACATCCTCCCCAGAATCTGCTGTCACCTGAGTTTTTTTTATCTTAGCCATTCTGACTGGTATGAGGTGGAATCTCAGGGTTGTTTTGATGTGCATTTCCCTGATGACTAAGGATGTTGAACATTTCTTTAGGTGCTTTTTGGCCATTCAATAATCTTCAGTTGTGAATGTTTCATTTAGCTCTATACCCCATTTTTAATAGGGTTATTTGGCTCTCTGGAGTCTATCTTCTTGAGTTCTTTGTATATTTTGGATATTAGCCCTCTACCAGATGTAGGATTGGTAAAGATATGTTCCCAATCTGTTGGTTGGTTGATGTTTTGTCCTAATGACAGTGTCTTTTGACTTACAGAAGCTTTGCAGTTTTATGAGATCCCATTTGTCAATTCTTGATCTTAGAGCATAAGCCATTGGTGTTTTGTTCAGAAAAATTTCCCCAGTGCCCATGTGTTCAAGAATCTTCCCCACTTTCTCTTCCATTAGTTTCAGTGTGCATGGTTTGATGTAGAGATCCTTGATCCACTTGGACATAAACTTTGTACACAGTGATAAAGAATGGATCCATTTGCACTCTTCTGCATCCTGACCTCCAGTTGAACCAACAACTTTTGTTGAAAATGCTATCTTTCTTCCATTGGATGGCTTTAGCTCTTTGTCAAAGATCAAGTGACTGTCTGGATTCATTTCTGGGTCTTCACTTCTGTTCCATTGATCTATCTGCCTGTCTCTGTACCAATACTATACAGGTTTTATTAATATTGCTCTGGTATACTGCTTGAAGTCAGGGATGGTGATTCCCGCAGAAGTTGTTTTATTGTTGAGTATAGTTTTAGCTAACCTGGTTTTTTGCTATTCCAAATGAACTTGAAAATTCCTATTTTCATCTCTATAAACAATTGAGTAGCAATTTTGATGGGGATTGCATTGAATATGTAGTTTGCTTTTGACAAAATGGCCATCTTTACTATATTAATCCTGACAATCAATGAGCATGGAAGATCTTTCCATCTTCTGAGATCTTCTTCAATTTCTTTCTTCAGAGGCTTGAAGTTCTTATCATACAGATCTTTCACTTGCTTGGTTAAAGTCACACCAAGGTATTTTATATTATTTGGGACTATTACGATGGATGTCATTTCCCTAATTTCTGTCTCAGCTTGTTTCTCTTTTGTGTAGAGGAAGGCTACTGATTTATTTGTGTTAATTTTGTACACAGCCACTTTGCTGAAGGTGTTTATCAGGTTTAGTAGTTCTCTGGTGGAACTTTTGGGATCACTTAAATTTACTATCATTTTATCTGCAAATAGTGATGTTTTGACTTCTTCCTTTTCAATCTGTATTCTTTGATCTCTTTTTGTTGTCTGATTGCTCTGGTTAGGACTTCAAGAACCATATTGAATAAGTAGGGGAGAGTGGGCAGCCTTGTCTAGTCCCTGATTTTAGTGGGATTGCTTCAAGTTTCTCTCCATTTAGTTTGATGTTAGCAACTGGTTTGCTGTATATTGCTTTTACTATGTTTAGATAAGGGCCTTGAATTCCTGATCTTTCCAGGACTTTTATCATGAAATGCTCTTGAATTTTGTCAAATGCTTTCTTAGCATCTAATCAAATGATCAGGTGGTTCTTATCTTTGAGTTTGTTTATATAATGGATTACAATGACGGATTTTTGTATATTAAACCATTCCTCCATCCATGGGATGAAACCAACTTGATCATGATGGATGATCATTTAGATGTGTTCTTGGATTCAGTTTGCAAGAATTTTGTTGAGTATTTTTGCATCAATGTTCATAAGGGAAATTGGTCTGAAGTTCTGTTTCTTTGTTGGGTCTCTGTGTGGTTTTGGTATAAGAGTAATTGGGGATTCATAGAAGGAATTTGTTTGTGCTCAGTCTGTTTCTATTTTGTGGAATAGTTTGGACAGTATTAGTATGAGGTCTTCTATGAAGGTCTGATAGAATTCTGCACTGAATCTATCTGGACCTGGGCTCTTTTTGGTTGGGAGACTTTTTTTTTTATTAACTTGAGTATTTCTTATATACATTTCGAGTGTTATTCCCTTTCCCGGTTTCCGGGCAAACATCCCCCTCCCCCCTCCCCTTCCTTATGGGTGTTCCCCTCCCAACCCTCCCCCCATTGCCGCCCTCCCCACATAGACTAGTTCACTGGGGGTTCAGTCTTAGCAGGACCCAGGGCTTCACTTCCACTGGTGCTCTTACTAGGATATTCATTGCTACCTATGGGGTCAGAGTCCAGGGTCAGTCCATGTATAGTCTTTAGGTAGTGGCTTAGTCCCTGGAAGCTCTGGTTGCTTGGCATTGTTGTACTTTTGGGGTCTCGAGCCCCTTCAAGCTCTTCCAGTTCTTTCTCTGATTCCTTCAATAGGGGACCTATTCTCAGTTCAGTGGTTTGCTGCTGGCATTCGCCTCTGTATTTGCTGTATTCTGGCTGTGTCTCTCAGGAGAGATCTACATCCGGCTCCTGTCGGTCTGCACTTCTTTGCTTCATCCATCTTGTCTAATTGGGTGGCTCTATATGTATGGGCCACATGTGGGGCAGGCTCTGAATGGGTGTTCCTTCAGTCTCTGTTTTAATCTTTGCCTCTCCCTTCCCTGCCAAGGGTATTCTTTTTCCTCATTTAAAGAAGGAGTGAAGCATTCACATTTTGATCATCCGTCTTGAGTTTCGTTTGATCTAGGGATCTAGGGTAATTCAAGCATTTGGGCTAATAGCCACTTATCAATGAGCGCATACCATGTATGTCTTTCTGTGATTGGGTTAGCTCACTCAGGATGATATTTTCCAGTTCCAACCATTTGCCTACGAATTTCATAAACTCGTTGTTTTTGATAGCTGAGTAATATTCCATTGTGTAGATGTACCACATTTTCTGTATCCATTCCTCTGTTGAAGGGCATCTGGGTTCTTTCCATTTTCTGGCTATTATAAATAAGGCTGCGATGAACATAGTGGAGGACGTGTCTTTTATATGTTGAGGCATCTTTTGGGTATATGCCCAAGAGAGGTATAGCTGGATCCTCAGGCAGTTCAATGTCCAATTTTCTGAGGAACCTCCAGACTGATTTCCAGAATGGTTTTACCAGTCTGCAATCCCACCAACAATGGAGGAGTGTTCCTCTTTCTCCACATCCTCGCCAGCATCTGCTGTCACCTGAGTTTTTGATCTTAGCCATTCTAACTGGTGTGAGGTGAAATCTCAGGGTTGTTTTGATTTGCATTTCCCTTATGACTAAAGATGTTGAACATTTCTTTAGGTGTTTCTCAGCCATTCGGCATTCCTCAGCTGTGAATTCTTTGTTTAGCTCTGAACCCCATTTTTTAATAGGGTTATTTGTTTCCCTGCGGTCTAACTTCTTGAGTTCTTTGTATATTTTGGATATAAGGCCTCTATCTGTTGTAGGATTGGTAAAGATCTTTTCCCAATCTGTTGGTTGCCGTTTTGTCCTAACCACAGTGTCCTTTGCCTTACAGAAGCTTTGCAGTTTTATGAGATCCCATTTGTCGATTCTTGATCTTAGAGCATAAGCCATTGGTGTTTTGTTCAGGAAATTTTTTCCAGTGCCCATGTGTTCCAGATGCTTCCCTAGTTTTTCTTCTATTAGTTTGAGTGTGTCTGGTTTGATGTGGAGGTCCTTGATCCACTTGGACTTAAGCTTTGTACAGGGTGATAAGCATGGATTGATCTGCATTCTTCTACATGTTGCCCTCCAGTTGAACCAGCACCATTTGCTGAAAATGCTATCTTTTTTCCATTGGATGGTTTTGGCTCCTTTGTCAAAAATCAAGTGACCATAGGTGTGTGGGTTCATTTCTGGGTCTTCAATTCTATTCCATTGGTCTATCTGTCTGTCTCTGTACCAATACTATGCAGTTTTTATCACTATTGCTCTGTAATACTGCTTGAGTTTAGGGATAGTGATTCCCCCTGAAGTCCTTTTATTGTTGAGGATAGCTTTAGCTATCCTGGGTTTTTTGTTATTCCAGATGAATTTACAAATTGTTCTGTCTAACTCTTTGAAGAATTGGATTGGTATTTTGATGGGGATTGCATTGAATCTGTAGATTGCTTTTGGTAAAATGGCCATTTTTACTATATTATTCCTGCCAATCCATGAGCATGGGAGATCTTTCCATCTTCTGAGGTCTTCTTCAATTTCTTTCCTCAGTGTCTTGAAGTTCTTATTGTACAGATCTTTTACATGCTTGGTTAAAGTCACACCGAGCTACTTTATATTATTTGGGTCTATTATGAAGGGTGTCGTGTCCCTAATTTCTTTCTCGGCTTGTTTCTCTTTTGTATAGAGGAAGGCAACTGATTTATTTGAGTTAATTTTATACCCAGCCACTTTGCTGAAGTTGTTTATCAGCTTTAGTAGTTCTCTGGTGGAACTTTTGGGATCACTTAAATATACTATCATGTCATCTGCAAATAGTGATATTTTGACCTCTTCTTTTCCGATCTGTATCCCCTTGATCTCCTTTTGTTGTCTGATTGCTCTGGCTAGAACTTCAAGAACTATATTGAATAAGTAGGGAGAGAGTGGGCAGCCTTGTCTAGTCCCGGATTTTAGTGGGATTGCTTCAAGTTTCTCTCCATTTAGTTTAATGTTAGCAACTGGTTTGCTGTATATGGCTTTTACTATGTTTAGGTATGGGCCTTGAATTCCTATTCTTTCCAGGACTTTTATCATGAAGGGGTGTTGAATTTTGTCAAATGCTTTCTCAGCATCTAATGAAATGATCATGTGGTTCTGTTCTTTCAGTTTGTTTATATAATGGATCACGTTGATGGTTTTCCGTATATTAAACCATCCCTGCATGCCTGGGATGAAGCCTACTTGATCATGGTGGATGATTGTTTTGATGTGCTCTTGAATTCGGTTTGCCAGAATTTTATTGAGTATTTTTGCGTCGATATTCATAAGGAAAATTGGTCTGAAGTTCTCTTTCTTTGTTGTGTCTTTGTGTGGTTTAGGTATAAGAGTAATTGTGGCTTCGTAGAAGGAATTCGGTAGGGCTCCATCTGTTTCAATTTTGTGGAATAGTTTGGATAATATTGGTATGAGGTCTTCTATGAAGGCTTGATAGAATTCTGCACTAAACCCGTCTGGACCTGGGCTCTTTTTGGTTGGGAGACTTTTAATAACTGTTTCTATTTCTTTTGGAGTTATGGGACTGTTTAGATGGTTTATCTGATCCTGATTTAACCTTGGTACATTGAATCTGTCTAGAAAATTGTCCATTTCCTCCAGGTTTTCCAGTTTTGTTAAATATAGGTTTTTGTAGTAAGATATGGTGATTTTTAAAAATTTCTTCAGATTCTGTTGTTATGTCTCCCTTTTCATTTCTGATTTTGTTCATTTGGATATAATCTCTGTGCCCTCTGGTTTTTCTGGCTAAGGGTTTATCTATCTTGTCGAATTTCTCAAAGAACCAGCTCCTGGTTTTCTTGATTCTTTGTATAGTCGTTTTCATTTCTATTTGGTTGATTTCAGCCCTGAATTTGATTATTTCCTGCCTTCTACTCCTCTTGGGTTTCTTTATTTCTTCTTGTTCTAGATCTTTTAAGTGTGCTGTCAAACTACTGACATATCCTCTCTCCTTTTTATTTTTGCAGGTATTCAGAGCTATGAGTTTTCCTCTTAGCACAGCTTTCACTGTGTCCCATAAGTTAGGGAATGTTGTATCTTGATTATCCTTATTCTAAGAAGTCTTTACATTCTTTGTTTAGTTCTTCTTTGACCAAGTTGTCATTGAGTAGAGTATTGTTCAACTTCCATGTACACGTGGGCTTTCTGTCATTATTGTTGTTATTGAAGACTTGTCTTAGCCCGTGGTCATCTAATAGGATACATAGGATTATTTCTATCTTCCTGTATCTGTAGAAGTCTATTTTGTAACCAATTGTATGATCAGTTTTGGAGAAGGTACCATGAGGTGCTGAGAAGAATGTATATCCTGTTGATTTATGATGGAATGTTCTATCAATATCTGTTAAATCCATTTGGTTCATAACTTCTGTTAGTTTCTCTATGTCTCTATTTAATTTGTTTCCATGATCTGTCCATTGATGAGAGTGGTGTGTTGAAATCTCTTACTATTGTTGTGTGAGGTGCAATGTGTGCTTTGAGCTTTTAGTAAGTTTTATTTTATGTATGTAGGCACCCTTGCATTTGGAGCATAGATATATAGGACTGAGAGTTCATCTTTGTGGATTTTTCCTTAGATGAACATGAAGTGTACTTCCTTATCCTTTTTAATGCCTTTTGGTTGAAAGTTAATTTTATTTGATATTTAATGGCAACTCCTGCTTGTTTCTTCGGGCCATTTTCTTGGAAAGTTGTTTTCCAGGCATTTACTCTGAGTTAGTGTCTGTCTTTGTCTCTGAGGTGTGTTTTCTGCATGCAGCAAAATGCTGGGCCCTCTTTACCTATCCAGTCTGTTAGTCTATGTCTTTTTATTGGGGAGTTGAGTCCATTGATGTTGATAGATATTAAGGAATATTGATTGTCACTTCCTGTTATTTTCATTGTTAGAGGTGGAATTATGTTTGTGTGTCTCTCTTTGGGTTTCATTGCAAGGACATTATATTCTTGCTTTTTGTATGGTGTAGTTTCTCTCCTTGTCTTGGAGTTTTCCATCTATTATCCTTTATAGGGCTGGATTTGTAGAAATGTTTTGTGTAAATTTGGTTTTGTCATGGAATATCTTGGTTTCTTCATCTATGTTAATTGAAAGTTTTGCTGGATAGAGTAACTTGGCCTGGCATTTTTGTTCTCTTAGGGTCTTTATGATATCTGTCCAGGATCTTCTGGCTTTCATAGTCTCTGGTGAGAAGTCTGGTGTAATTCTTATAGGTCTGCCTTTATATGTCACATGACCTTTTTCCCTTACTGCTTTTAATATTCTTTCTTTCTTTTGTGCATTTTGTGTTTTAACTATTATGTGATGGGAGAAATTTCTTTTCTGTTCTAATATATATGGAGTTCTGTAGGCTTCTTGTTTGTTTATGGGCATCTCTTTCTTTAGGTTAGGAAGTTTTCTTCTATAATTTTGTTGAATATATTTACTGGCCCCTTAAGTTGGAAGTCTTCACTTTCTTCCATACCTATTATCCTTAGGTTTGATCTTCTCATTGTGTCCTGGGTTTCCTGTATGTTTTGGACCAGTAGCTTTTTCCATTTTACATTATCTTTGACAGTTGTGTCAATGATTTCTATGGAATCTTCTGCTCCTGAGATTCTCTCTTCTATCTCTTGTATTCTGTTGGTGATGCTTTTGTCTACAGCTCCTTGTCTCTTCATTTGCTTTTCTATATCCAGGGTTGTCTCCCTTTGTGCTTTCTTTATTGTTTCTATTTCCATTTTCAATTCCTTCACCTGTTTGGTTGTGTTTTCACGTAATTCTTTCAGGGATTTTTGTGTTTCCTTCCTAAGGACTTGTTTACTTGTGTTTTCCTGCATTTCTTGAAGGGAGTTGTTTATGTCTTTCTTAAAGTCCTCCATCATTATTTTAAAAAATTTGATTTTAAATCTAAATCTTGCTTTTCTGGTGTGTTTGGATATCCAGTATTTTCTTTAGTGGGAGAACTGGGCTCTGATGATGCCAAGAGGTCTTGGTTTCTGTTGCTTAGGTTCCTGTACTTGCCTCTAGCTGTCGTGTTGTCTCTGGTGCTTGCTTGTATTGCTGTTTCTAGGAGTGGCTTGACCCTCCTGTAGGCCTCTGTGTCAGCACTCCTGTAGAACTGTTTTCCTGTTTTCTTTCAGCCTTTCCTGAGAACAGGTGCTCTGATTTCAGGTGGGTCGACGCTCCTGGATACTCTCTTCCAGCTCTAGACATGTGCAGGAATCAAAGGGTCCTGCCCCTGATCTCTCCTAGGTCCTTCCATCCAGCAGGCACAGATGGCACTGTGTGATTCCCTCTTGGGTCTGGACTGTGGACAGAGGATTGCTTCTCTGACTTATCAGTAGTGTCCACACTTCTGAGGGCCCAGCACTCTCCCCCACTGGATTTGGGTGCAAGGAGCTGTTAGGACGGTTCAGTTCGGTCCTGGTCGCAGACCAGAACCACAGGTACCGGTAGCTGTCTGTTCCTATGTTTCTCTGTCAAGAGGTACTGTGCAGTTTCCTCTTGGACCAGGGATGTGGGCAGAGGTGTGCAGAAGTGGCAGTCTGTCCTGCGGTCTCAGGATATCTCTGCTCCTAGATGTTCATCTCTCTTCCCCTCCCAGTTTTCCTCTTAACACTGCTTTCAATGTTTCTGGTAAGTTTAGGTATGTTGTGCTTTCATTTTCATCAAATTCTAAAAAGTCTTTAATTCCTTTTTTTCTTTTTTCCTTGAACAAGTTCTCATTGAGTAGAATATTGTTTAGCTTTCATGCGTATGTGGGCTTTCCCTTGTTTTTGTTTTTAATGAAGACCATCCATAGTCCATGGTAATCTGATAGGATGCATGGGATTGTTTCTCTCTTCTTGTATCTGTTAAGGCCTGTTTTGTGACCCATTACATGATCAATTTTGGAGAAGGTATCATGAGGTGCTGAGAAGAATGTATATTCTTTGGTTTTAGGATGAAATGTTCTATAGATATCTGTTAAATTAATTTGGTTCATAACTTCTGTTAGTTCCAGTGTGTCTCTCTTTTGATTCTGTTTCCATTGTCTGTCCATTGAGGAGAGTGTGGTACTGAAGTCTCCCACTATTATTGTGTGTGGTGCAATACATGCATTGTGCTTTAGTAAAGTTTCTTTTATAAATGTGGTTACCCTTGCATTTGTAGAACAGATGTTCCAAACTGAGAGTTCATCTAGGTAGACCTTTTCCTTGATGAGTATGAAGTGTGTGACACTTTATCTTTTTTAACAACTTTTCATTGAACCCAATTTTATACAATATTGGAATGACTACTCCAGCTTGTTTCTTGGGACCATTTCCCTTAAAATTTTTTTCCAGTCTTTTATTATGATGTAGTGTCTGTCTTTCTCGGTGAGGTGCATTTCTTATATGCAGCAAAATGCTGGGTGCTATTTACATATCAAGTCTTTTATTCTATGTCTTTTTATTGGGAAATTGAGTCAATTGATGTTAAGATATATTAAAGGATAGTGATTGTTGTTTCTTGTTATTTTTGTTGGTAATTGTGGAATTACGTCTGTATGGCTATCTGCATTTGGGTTTGTTGAAAGATTACTTTCTTGCTTTTTCCAGGGTGGAATTTTCCTCCTTGTGTTGGAGTTTTCTATCTATTATCCTTTGTAGGGCTGGATTAATGGAAAGATATTGTGTAAATTTGGTTTTGTCATGGAATATCTTAGTTTCTCCATCTATGTTAATTGAGTTTTGCTGGATATAGTAGCCTGGGCTGACATTTGTGTTCTCTTAGGGTCTGTATGACATCTGCCTAGAATCTTCTAGCTTTTATATATTCTGTTGAAAAGTCTGGTGCAATTCTACTAGGTCTGCCTTTATCTGTTTCTTGACCTTTTTCCCTTACTGGTTTTAATATTCTTTTTTTGTTTTATGTGTTTGTTGTTTTGGCTATTTTGTGACAGGAGGAATTTCTTTTCTGCCCAATCTATTTGGAGTTCTGTAGGTTTCTTGTATGTTTATGGGCATCTCTTTCTTTAAGTTAGGGAAGTTTTCTTCCATAATTTTCTTGAAGATATTTACTGGTCCTTTGAGTTGGGGATCTTGGTTCTCTTCTACATCTACTATTCTTAGGTTTGGTCTTCTCATTTTCTTCTGGACTTCCTGTATGTTTTGGGCTAGGAGCTTTTTCAGTTTTACACTATCTTTGACTGTTGTTTCAAGTTTTCTATGGTATCTTCTGCCCCTGAGATTCTCTATTCTATCTCTTGTATTCTGTTAATGATGCTTGCATCTTTGTCTCCTGATCTTTTTCTCAGGTTTTCTATCTCCAGGGTTGTCTTTCTTTGTGATTTCTTTATTGTTTCTATTTCCATTTTTAGATCTTGGTTGCTTTTCTTCAATTTTTTTACCTGTTTCATTGTGTTTTCCTGTAATTCTTTAAAGGATTTTTGTGTTTCCCCTTTAAGGATTTCTACTTGTTTACCTGTGTTGTCCTGTAGTTCTTTAAGTGAGTTATTTATGTCCTTATTAAAGTTATTTATCATCATAATGAGATGTGACTTTAAATGCAAGTCTTGCTTTTCCCATGTGTTTTAGCATTCAACATTTGCTGTGGTGTGAGAACTGGCTTCTGATGATGCTAAGTAACCTTTTTTTCTTTTACTTAGGTTGTTGTACTTGCCTCTTGCCATCTCATTATCTCTCGTGTTATTTGGTCTTGTTGTCTCTGTCTGGATTTGGTATCCCTCCCGTGGGCCTGTGAGCCTGTGGTCTTAGGAGTGAGAGCACTCCTGGGAGACCAGCTCTCTCCTGGCAGGATTTGAGTATAAAGCTGTTAGGCAGTCTTTGCTCTGGGCACAGCCTGAGACTGGAAGGATCCTGTCCTAGGCTGCCCAATGGTTCCTGTGCCTTGTGTGCTCCTGGGGGTCCCTGTTTGCACAGTTACTGGAGTGAAATTGGTGGTCTCACCTATGATCTTAGGAGTGAGAGCACTCCTTGAAAAGCAGCTCTCTCCCAAGATGTCTATAATTATGTGCACTGATATTTGGGTATTCTATTTTGTTTCATTAATCTGTGTTTCTGTGTTTGTACCAATATCATGCCTATTTTATTACTATAGCTCCATAACAGGTCTTGGAAGATGGAATGGTATTCATTTACAGCTTTGTTATTTGTTTATTTGTTTTGTGTATTTTTTTTTGATTGGTTAGTGGGTTGGTTTCTTTGTTCGTTTGTTTTTGGTGGGTTTTATTTTTGTTTTTATTCTCGGGATTGCTTTTGCTAGTTAGGCTTTTTCTTGTTCCATATTATTTGTATTTTTTCTATTTTAGTGAAGACTGTCTTTAGCATTTTGATTGGGATTGCATTGAATTTTTAAATTGCTTGATAGGATGATCATTTTCACAATATTAATTCTACAAATTCTTGAGCCTGTGAGGTCATTTCATTTTCTGATATCTACCCAATACCTTTCCTTGGTGATTTTAAAGTATGCATTGTATAGTTGCTCCTTAGTTAGGTTTATTGATAAGTGGTTTTAGAGGCAATTGTGAATGGGAATGTGTCTATGATCTTTTTCTCAGCATGTTTGCTATTTATTGGTTTATAGAAAATGTTTCAAGATTGATAAGAATTTAAATTTTATCTAATTAGGTGTTCCATGGGTTTCCACTCACTTGGAAACTCATGGCGCACCTAATTAGATAAACTTTCATACCAGTTTTACTTAGTAATAATGGCTACTAAAATTGCTTGTTGATTTTCTGGAATTAGACATATGGTAGGAATAGGGTATGTAGAAATCTCAAAAGCAAGCAGGAGAAGGACTTTCTGAGGGACACACACACATGCACAGTCACAAATAAGAATAGTGAGTACTGCCTGAGACTTTTTCTACAGCCATCAACATGTCCCTGCTTGCAGCTACTGTGACTCAGCGCTGTACTTCCTCCTTTGTGTTTTCTCAGTAACCAGCAGGCATGTGAGATCAATAATGTTTGTAGAATTGATTTCAGTTACAAATCCACTTTCCTACCAGTTGAGTCATTCCCCCTGTGTATTTCTCTCTTCCCAGCCTACTTCCTGTTCCATTCATACATTCATTCAGTGTGTACTCACAGCTTATATATTGTCAAGCTCTATGCTAGTCTGTGACAAGTACTCCTGTAGTGAAAATTAACTTCACATCCTATCCAGTTTCTATCCCTCTACATCTCAGTCTCAGTCTGTCTTGTCTCTCTGTCCCACTCTCTAATATTTGTGTGTTATGTTGTGTTTTCAGTTCCCCTCTCCTCTTTTCACTTTTTATACTTGCATTTGACTAACCCTAGTCACCAAATACTTCACTTCAAGTTTGCTCAGCCAAATCCTGCATTTCTGTATTTTTGGTCTTTTAACTCTCTGATTAACTTACTCTCCAGAGACAATGTCATAACTAGGAAAATTGACACAGAATTCTCAACAACAGGCCCAGTCAAGAATGGAAATACATGGTTTCATGTGGGTGAAGTTGAACCTCTCTAAGATCCTCCCTACAAGTCATCTGTCAAATTTCTAGGGTCTATAGGGAACTTCCTGATCATTGCTATTCTCGTGCAAAATTCATGTGCCTGTCTTAAGTATCTCTTTTCAGAGTTCTCCAGATCTCCTAAGAAATTCTCAAATTAATTTTTTATTTATAGCCTCATTCAAGCAGTTTTATAGGCATTCATTTCTCCTGAATATTTTCAATGAAATACATCCTCCTTAAATCATTAATACTATTTTCATGTACCAATGAAGAAACTTAAGCTCAGAGAACTAACATAGCTATCCTACACTCTCACAGTCAATAAGTGGCAGATTAGACTCATGAATTTGCATTTCTCCATGCTAAATATCTTTTCCCTCCAACCCTCACCTATCCATAATAGTGTATTTTAAAGTTATGTGCCATAACTTGTTAATATCTCAAGAAATGTTACCATTAAAAACTAACTCTAGAGATCTTTCACTTACAATTGCCTGTCTGACATCCCTTCTTTTTTTATGGAATTAAAAAGATAATTTTATTTTTGTTGATTGTAGTATGTTGTACAAAACATAGTCAAATTTTGCAAAAGTTGAACCATCTGTGTGTATTTGTATAGTCATGATCATTTTTAACAAATATACTTTGAATCTTTATTCTATGTAAAAGTTAGAAGCACATTTATCTACCTTTTTCCTTTTAATATATATATATTATATAATTACTTTTTTATTGGATTTTTTATTTCCTTCTTAAATGTTATCCCTTTCCTGGTTTTCCCTCCAGACACTCGCTATCTCATCCCCCACCATGCTTTTATGAGGGGGCTCACCCACCCACACACTCCCTCCTACCTCCCAACCTTGACATTCCCTTACACTATGGCATCGAGCCTTGACAGGAACAAGGGCCTCTCCTCCCATAGATGGCCTACAAGGTCATTCTCTGTTATATATGCAGATGGAGCAATAGGTCTACCCTATGTTCTTTGGGGGTTGTGGTTTAATCCCTGGAAGCTCTGGGAATATGGTTGATTGAATTTGTTCTTCTTATGGGTTTGCAAACCCCTTCAGCTCCTTCAGCCTTTCTCTAACTCCTCCACTGGGGATCCAGTTCTCAGTTCAACAGTTGACTGCAAGCATCTACCTCTGTATTCTTCAGGCTCTGGTAGAACCTCTAAGGAGACAGCTATATCAGTCTCCTGGCATGTACCTCTTGGCATCAGCAACATTGCCTAGGTTTGGTGTCTGTATGTGGGCTGGATCCCTAGGTAGGGCAGTATCTGAATGGCATTTCCTTGAGTCTCTGCTCCATACTTTGTCTCCATATTTCCTTCTGGGAATATTTTTGTTCCCCATTCTAAGAAGCTCTGAAGCATCCACACTTTGGTCTTCCTTCTTCTGGAGCTTAATGTGGTTTATGAATTGTGTCTTCTGTATTACAAGCATTTGGGCTAATATCCCCTAATCAGTAAGTGCATGTCATATGTGTTATTTTATGATTGGGTTATCTCACTCAGGATGATATTTTCTAGTTCCATCCATTTGCCTATGAATTTCATGCAGTCATTGTTTTTGATAACTGAGTAGTAGTCCATTATATAAGTGTACCACATTTTCTTTACCCTTTCCTCTATTGAAGGACATCTGTTCTTTCCAGCATCTGACTATTATTAATAAGGCTGCTATGAACAAAATAGAGCAAATGTCCTTGTTATATGTTGGAGCATCTTTTGGGTATATGCGAGTGGTTGTACCAGCTTAAAATATTATGAACAATAGAGGAGTGTCACTCTTTCTCCAGATCTTCACCAGCATCTGTTGTCACCTCAGTTTTTGATCTTAGCCATACTGACTGGTATAAGGTGGAATCTCATTGTTGTTTTGATTTGCATTTCCCTGATGACTAAGAATGTTGAGCATTTCTTTAGGTGCTTCTCAGCCATTCTATGTTCCACAGTTGAAAATTACTTGCTTGGCTGTTTTGCCTATTTATTGGTCCTTTTTACTTATTTTTATTGGATATTTCTTTATTTACATTTCCAATGTTATTCCCTTTCCTGTTTTCCTGTCTACACGGCCCTTATGCTCTCCCCCAACCTTCCTCTATAAGGGTGTTCCCCTCCCTATCAACCCCCATCCAACCCACCTCCCAACATTCCCATGCACTGGGGATCCAACCATCACAGGACTAAGGTCTTCCCTTTCCATTGGTGCCCAACAAGGCCATTCTCTGCTACATATGCTACTGGAGCCATGGGTGAGTCCATGTATAGTCTTAGGGTAGTGGTTTAGTCCCTGGAAGCTCTGATTGGTTGGCATTGTTGTTCCTATGAGGTTGCAAGCCCCTTAACCTCTCAATCCTTTCTCTAATTCCTCCAACGATGGTCCATTTCTCATCAACGGTTTGCTGCTATCATTCGCCTCTGTATTGTACATGCTCTGGTTGTGTCTATCGGGAGAGCTCTATATCCGGTTCCTGTCAGCATACACCATGTATATGGACCACAGGTGGGGCAGGCTCTGAATGGCCTTCCCTTTAGTCTCTGCTCTAAACTTTGCCTTCGTATCCCCTCCTATGGATACTTTAGTTCCCCATTTTAAGAAGGAGTGAAACATCAGCATTTTGGTCATCCTTCTTCTTGAGCTTTATGTGGTCAGTGGATTGCATTTGGGTAATTTGAGCTTTGGGGCTAATATCCACTTATCAGTGAGTACACACCATGTATGTTTTTTGTGATTAGGTTACCTCAACCAGTATGATATTTTCTAGTTCAATTCATTTGCCTATGAATTTTGTGAAGGCATTGTTTTTGATAGCTAAGTAGTACTCCATTGTGTAGATATACCACATTTTCTGTATACATTCCTCTGTTGAAGGGCATCTAGGTTCTTTCCAGCTTCTGGCTATTAAAAATAAGTCTGCTATAACACAGTGGAGCACGTGTCTTTGTTGTATGTTGGAGCATCTTTTGGGTATACGCCCAGGAGAGGTATAGCAGGTTCCTCAAGTAGTGCAATGTCCAATTTTCTGAGAAACCTCCAGAATGATTTCCAGAGTGGTGGTAGCAGTTTGCAATCGCACCAACAATGGAGGAGTGTTCCTTTTTCTCCACATCCTCACTAAGATCTGCTATTGCCTGACATTTTGATCTTAGCCATTCTGACTCGGGGTTGTTTTGATTTGCTTTGCCCTGGTGACTAAGGATGGTGCTTTCTTGAGGTGCTTCTCAGCCATTCCATATTACTCAACTGAGAATTCTTTGTTTAGCTCTGTACCCCATTTTTGATAGGGTTATTTGGCTCTCTGGAGTCTAACTTCGTGAGTTCTTTGTATATTTTGGGTATTAGCCCTCTACCAGATGTAGGATTGGTAAAGATCTTTTCCCAATCTGTTGGTTGCTATTCTGTCCTGATGACAGTGTCCTTTGCCTTACATAAGCTTTGCAGGGTTATGAGATCCCATTTGTCAATTCTTGATCTTAGCGCATAAGCCATTGGTCTTTTGTTCAGGAAATTTTCCCCAGTGTCCATGTGTTCAAGACTCTTCCCTACTTTTTCTTATATTAGTTTCAGTGTATCTTGTTTGATGTAGAGGTCCTTGATCCACTTGGACCCATGTCATACAGGTGAGGGTCTGTTATTGGATGAGAAGGAAGGATGGGCATGAGAAAAGTTTGAGGGAAGGGGAAAAGACTGGAATGGAAAGGGGAGAAGAATGAAGAGTAGCCCTAG
Organism: Rattus norvegicus; assembly: GCF_021556685.1. Lineage (NCBI taxonomy): Eukaryota > Metazoa > Chordata > Mammalia > Rodentia > Muridae > Rattus > Rattus norvegicus. The sequence continues at coordinate 137,635,008 of NC_141554.1, read as the reverse complement.
AGAGAGAATGTGAAAGCTGACGTCAAGATTCCATGCTGTACCTTTATAGGTTGTTATGAATGTTCTTAAGGGATGGATGTGTACAGGGCTTTGTATGTTTAGGTGAGCGATTATATCTTATCAATTGGATCAGAGATTATTGTTTTGTGTGTTCTTTCATGTGCAGATTTAAGTGTAAGAGAGAGTACAGCAGTGGGTATTCTGAGCTGCCATGGAGTTGGGATGTGTGCTTCTGGCAAGATATCTACCAGATATCTTGGGGCACTGCAGTGCCAGACCTAGTGCAAGTAAAAAGACTGATTTATTTTTTATAATTTTCAACAACAAACTTAAGCTTTGTACAAGGCAATAAGAATGGATTGATTTGCATTCTTCTACATGCTGACCTCCAGTTGAACCAGCACCATTTCTTGAAAATGCTATCTGTTTTCCATTGGATGGTTTTAGCACCTTTGTCAAAGATAAAGTGACCATAGGTGTCTGGGTTCATTTCTGGATCTTTATTTCTATTCCACTGATCTGTCTCCTTATCTCTGTACCAATACCATACAGTTTTTATCACTATTGCTCTGTAATACTGCTTGAGGAATGGTGATTCTCCCAGAAATGTTTTTATTGTTGAGTATAATTTTCACTATCCTGGGTTTTTGTTCTTATAAGTGAATTTGCAAATTGCTCTTTCTATCTCTATAAACAATTAAGTTGTAATTTTTCTGGGGATTGCATTGAATCTTTAGATTGCTTTTGGCAAAATGGCCATTTTTACTATATTAATCGTGCCAATCCATGAGCATGGGAGGACTTTCCATCTTCTGAGATCTTCCTCAATTTCTTCTCCAGAGACTTGAAGTTCTTGTCATACAGATCTTTCACTTGCTTGGTTAGAATTACACCAAGGTATTTTATGTTATTTGAGACAATTGTGAAGGGTGTCATTTCCCTAATTTCTTTCTCAGCCTGTTTATCCTTTGAGTAGAGGAAGGCTACTAATTTGTTTGAGTTAATTTTATACCCAGTCTCTTTGCTGAAGTTTTTGTCAAGTTTAGTAGTTCTCTGGTGGAACTTTTGGGTCACTTAAGTATACTATTATATAACGTCCAAACTGTGATATTTTGACTTCTTCCTTTCCAATTTGTATTCCTTTGACTTGCTTTCGTTGTCTGGTTGCTCTGGCTAGGACTTTAAGTACTCTATTGAATAGGTAGGGAGAGAGTAGGCAGCCTTTTTTGGTCCTTGATTTTAGTGGGATTGCTTCAAGTTTCTCTCCATTTAGTTTGATGTTGGCTACTGCTTTGCTGTATATTGCTTTTACTATGTTTAGTTATGGGCCTTGAGTTCCTGATTTTTCCAAGACTTTTATCATGATGGTATATTGAGTTTTGTCAAATACTTTCTCAGCTTCTAATGAGATGATCATGCAGGTTTTTTCTTTGAAGTTGTTTATATAGTGAATTATGTTTATGGATTTCTATATATTGAACCATCTGCATTTCTGGAGTGAAGCTTACTTCATCATTCTTGATGACCATTTGAATGTGTTCTTAGATTCAATGTGTGAGAATTTTATTAAATATTTTTACATCCATATTGATGAGGGAAATTGTAAAGTTTTCTTTCTTTGTAGGTTTTTTGTTTGGTTTTGTGTTTACATATAAGTTTAATTGTGACTTGAAAGAACATATTGAGTAGTGTTTCTTCTATTTCTATTTTGTCCAATAATTTGGATAGTATTGGTATTAAGTCTTCTATGAAGGTCTGACAGGATTCTGTACTAAACCCATCTGGTCCTTGGCTTTTTTGGATGGGAGACTTTTAATAACTGCTTCTATTCATTTAGGATTTATGGGACTGCTTAGATGGTTTATCTGATCCTGATTTAAATTTGCTACCTGATTCAAAATTGGGTAACCTTTTATCTCATGCTAGGGCAGGCAGCCATAAAGCCACATGGCACTGAGGGGTATCTTTATCTCAGCAGTTCTACACTGCCCCCAAGTACTCTCTGACCCAAATGGTCCACAGACCATTCTAGCATGTCACCTTGTCATACTGGTCTCTAGGTTCAGTTTCGGCACCTGTGGGACCATATGGAACTAACCATAATTTATTTCTTGTTAATATATCTCCTGGCATCTCTCCACTAGCTGCAAGCTCACTGTTTCCAGCTACCTGGTAAAATCAAGATTCAACAAACTACAGCCCGACAATCAGATTTATATGTTAAATTCTCAATTCACAATACATCTACACATTAAACTCACAACCAATTGATAAGGATATAAACTGCCCACCTAGATAAGGTAAATTTACCTATAGAAATCCATCCCTTAAAAAATATACATAACTGCGTAGGGCCATTCATGACCACCCATATCTGGATCGTTATTCTTAGACTCCATCTTGATTCTCCTTTTCTTCCCCTTTTGCTCCCAACTTACAAAAGCTTTGTCCCTGCCTTATTTTTTTACTGTCCAATCATGGCCTTGAGTTAACCTGTACCAGCCCTCTCCTGCATATAGACATCAACCTACACCTGAGAGATCTGTATAGAAAATTGTCCACTTCATCCAGATTTTCCAGTTTTGTTGAGTATAGGCTTTTATAGTAGGACATCATTTTTTTTTTTTTGGATTTCCTCACTTTCTGTTTTTATGTCTCCTGTTTCATTTCTGATTTGGATACTGTCTTTATGCCTTCTGGTTAGTCTGGCTAAGGGTTTATCTATCTTGTTGATTTTCTCCAAGAACCAGGTCCTGGTTTTGTTGATTCTTTTTATAGTTCTTTTTGTTTCTACTTGGTTGATTTCAGCCCCGAGTTTGATTATTTCCTGCCATATGCTCTTCTTGTGTGTATTTGCTTCTTTTTGTTCCAGAACTTTAAGTTGTGCTGTCAAGCTGCTAGTGTATGCTCTCTCCGGCTTCTCTTTGGAGGCATTCACCCCAAACTCCTCCCAAAATGGAAGCTCCTTCTAGCTTCCTATACTCAGTCTAATTCACCCTTCACTGTTCATGACCACTTTCCTATTTAATGATTATCACCTGCTTAGTTGTCTAAACCAGAGTAATTGCCAGAAGGCTTCATATGCCCTTTTTCTCCCTGCCGAGCATTAAAATCCTAGGAATGATCATTTTAACCCCATGATGACTTGCTAAATTCTGAAACTACCTTTGTATTCCTATGTCCAAACTATAACATACATAGTAATTCATTATGATTTGCTTTCATTTGAAGAAAACTCTTTAGTAATCATCTGCTACAAGTCTCTTAGTTTTTCCCTGCTAATTAATCTAAAGGTTTAACATTGGACCATCTTAGACATAATCTTCAAACCATTTTTCTATGTCATATCCTCTTTCACTTTCATATCATATCATTAACTACCATATTTATTACATCATCTGCTCAGTTCTTATCTCTACATTAGGCATCTTACCTAAATGGCATAAAGAGACGTGCATTCATTATTTTTTTTTGTTGCTATGGAAAAATATATGAGTAAACAATTTAAGGGTGTGCTTAATTTGTCTCCCAGTTTAAAGGTACAGTCCTTCTTGTCAGGGAAAGCATGATTAAAAAAAGAATCTCACTCTGTAATGACAGGAACTTGAGGCAGCTAGTCACATTGTCTGAGCAGTCAGGAAGCACAGAGAGATCAAAGTCAGAGCTGACTGGCTTTCTTGTTTTTATTCACTCTCCCTTAGTTCAGAATTGTGTAATGAGTATTTTTTTCTCCTTTAAAACACAGTTATGTTTTGTGAATATGTTGTGTCTGTTAAGCCCAGGGGTGAGATAAGAGACTGATTCACAGCCGATGATTATTGATTTGCCTTATGCACTAGCAGGGCATGGATTTAGCCAGTTGCTGATAATTTAGTTTAATTCTGGGGAATCTGGAGTGGGTGAAAATGGGAGAGCCCCAAAACGGCCTATAGTAGCTGCTGCTCCCCCTGCTGCTGCCCCAGCTACTGCTTCTTCTTGTTGTGGTTTGTCAAGTAGTCATAAGTAAAGACACTATGATAGATTGTAGATATCCTGATAATAAAGACTGGACTTCACCAAGGAATTCAACATCCTTAATGAGTAGTAAATAGTCTAAAGAATTCTATGTCCTCTTTCCCTTCTAACTTTCTCTCCTACCTAGTGTTTGGGATTGGAGGGACTAGGGTGGAATGAGGGTTAAAAGGAGGTAGAGATATAAGATTCCAATAAAATATATTAAAACAATGGGTCTGCTTTCTTCAGTAAAATCTCTCTGGAAAATGTCACAAATAAAGGTCCTGAAGACATGCAAGCTACGTGCTTTCAAATTCAGTAAAATTAGCAATGAAGTTAGCTGTCACAGGCACCTACATGTGGATGTTAATAAACCCCTTGAACTTACACTATAAAACAGATTCGAGATCTTCAATAAATTTCAAGCCTGCTGTCTCATGACCTCCTGTAGTGAAAAGTGGCAGCTCGGTTATTTTTGTTGCTCAAGGCTTGGTGATTTTAGGACACAGCTAGCATGGGCTTGCCACAGGGTGCACTCACTTGTCATTTTCTGCAGATGAAATGTTCTTCACATGCCTATATATTCGATACACTCTTTTATTTTAATACCTGTGTGCTTGTTTGACATTTAAGCAGATAGCACATTTCTGGTCACCCCTGGAGCATTTTCCCACATCATTCTGCCACTTTATTTTTTTCCAATAATTTTTATTACCTAAATAATTATTTACTTTTCTGTTCAGAACGATCTCAGCCATCTAGAATGTAAGCTCCTTGAGGACAGGAAATTTCTTTTCTTACATCACCATAGTTAGAGCACCTTATGGGGTACATAAAACACAAGTGTGCAGACAATGTTTACTAAATTTAAAGATATATGAAATGAATAAGTTTATGTACATAAATAACTAATAATCAATGATGTACATATTTTTAACCTCCCAGGTACCTGCAGCTTTCTGTGAAAATTTAACAATTCTCCTAAGTTCCAGATTGACTATTAATACTTCTACAATATTCTATCCAACTTGTCTCCACAAGACAGAATTATCTTCCTTTTGTATGCTGATCTAATGCAAGAGTATAATTCTTTGTGTTACTCAATATATCCTGCCTCGTGTTAGAGTTATCTATGTACAGGGCTGATCCCATAACTTAATATTGAGTTATATAAACCATGGAATTCCCTGAAGTGTCTAGTGTTGTATCTGGGACATTGTTAAATTGAATGGAAGAGAACCAAATGCTTATTATCAAAGTAGACAACTCCAATTAAGGATAATTAGCTTTAGAATGGCAGTGTTACCAGCAACTCAATTAATGAACTCGAACTGCTCTTCCCAGACATGGGCATTGGCTGGTATTCAGCTTTGGACTGCAACATGTATGGAGGAGCATCTTGTTCTTAACTGGTCTGTGAGCTGCATGAGTTTTCTAATGGTTTCTGTGCCTCCTCCTCTTGATGGTAGTTGTAAGTACCAGGGAAACCATGGTAGGTCACAAGCCTTTCTGATTAGCCCTTCTCTCCAAAAGGCAGTTCCTAGAGAGGTAGAGTGTCTCTCTCTTTATGTTGTAAACTGCTTAGATGGGAAGAATAATGTCACCCTAATCACACTGGGAGATAGAGTAAAGGGATCATTGCTTCTGCATCACACTGGCGCCACACTGGGGTAACAGGTTGCTTCCAAAATAAGAGTGTGCCCAGAGCAAACATCAATCACATAATCCTAAAATATGAAGGCCTTATTAAAATAACCACATTGCTTTTATCAGCATTGTGCTTCTACGAAATGATCAACAATCAATATAAATTAGCAGAACCATTTATTGATGGTTCTCAATTAGTATCATGTCTTTAAATTCTATTTATGTAGTGAAAACCTACGTTGGTATCTGTGGTGAATTGAATAAGAATGATCCCCACAAGCTCCTATATTTGAATGCTTTCTCAAAACGGAGTGGGACTATTTAAAAGGATTAGAAGGTGTGGCCTTGTTGGCAGAAGTCCTCTGTGGTGAGTTTTGAGGTTTCAAGGGCCCATGCCAAGCCCAGCATTTCTCTTTTCCTTCTGTTGTGGTTCCAGATATAAAACTTCACCGACACTATGTTGGCATGCATGTTGCCATGCTCCCTGACATGATGTCAATGGGCTAGCTTCTGCAAGTGTATGCAAGCCCCAACTGAATTCTTTCTTTTTTAAGAGTTACAGTGGTCATGATGTCTTCTGAGCAATATAACAGTGACTAAAACAATATCTCTTCCCCAAACCTTTTCACAAAGATTAGGGCTCCCCATGAACCTGTGTAATTAATATGCACACTCGAATACCTAATAGGAACTCCACTTACAGTTTCCCTGAAACAAACAAGCAAAATCTCAAATGTCTCCTAATCTGTGTTTTCAAATATGTTCCTTCTTCATTGGACAGCAACTTCATTCTTTCCCTTAATCAAGTAAGAAAGTTGAAGTCATCCTTTACTTTGGAGTTTTTTTGAACCCACAGTTTGATAATAACAATTGTCGTATCAGGCTTCAACATAATTTCAATATTCAAATTGTCACTTCTATCCCTACCATTTTAGTCTAAACCAGGAACTTCTACAAAATGTATTACTTAAATAGCTTCTAAATGACTCCCCTGATTTTATTCTTACTACTCATTTATTAGTATGTTCTCAGAAGACAGTCAATATGATTATGTACACAATACATATTGTGTGTTTTATCTTTTCATATGTACATGTCATATTATAGAAGTCTTCCATTCAAACATTACTTTGGGTTACAGACATGTTCACTGTGGTATGTAATAGTGCATTTTATATGTCAACTTGAGACCTTGAAATTTGATTGATTAAGGGATTATCAGATAGCTGCTTAATATACTGTTTATGTTTATGTCTGTGAGGGCATTTCTGGAAGTGATCAGCATTAAATGTGGTAGACTGAGTAAAGAAATCAACCTGTCTAATTCATTGAGGGCCGTAACAGAAAAGGAAAAGACACAGGATTGTGAATTTGGTGTTTACCTGAGCTAAGAAGTCATCCCACCTTTTCCTCACTCATACAACCACAATTCTTGTTTCCAAGGCTTCAAACTCAAAACTGAATTATAACACTAACACATTGTGGGACATCTCAACTTCCATAATTATCTGAGCCAATTTCAATAATTTATGTATATGTAATATATAAAACATATACACATACTCCTATAAATTATGTTTCTCTGAATAATTCTAAATAATATACAGTATAATATATATATAGTATGTGTGTTATATTCATTACCACCTATTTCTAAAACATTCTCAGCTCTACAAAGGAATAACTCCATAGTTTTTAAGCAATTACTCCTCAGTCCTTCCTCTACTCAAACCATGCCAATTATTAATATTCTTTCTGCTTCTACAGATTTTCCTATCCTAAACATTCCATATAAATGGAATCATATACTATATTCCCTTTTATGATTGGCTGTTTTTCAACAGAAATATTGCTTCTAAAGTTCATGCATGCTGCAGTATTCCTACAATATGTAGGAATATGCTCCATTACATTTGACGTCTGACTAATGCTTATCATTAAATGGATATGTCACATGTTGTCCATTGTTAGTCATTTGGGTCATTTCTATACTTCTGTGCTCATAGTACCCAAGGTTGAAATTTGACATCAAGTAAGGTTAGTTTCTTGTAAGGCATCAGTAGCTGTCATTTTTGTTTTCACCTAGTTTTCTTCTTTCGCACATTCATGTTCATATTTCCTTATAAGGGCACAGTCAAATTTGATTAGAGATCATCCCAATGACTGCCATTTAAATTAATCAATTCTTTTAGTTCCCCATTTTCAAATATAGTCATATGCTGAGGAACTGAAATCAGGGCTTCAATAGATAAATTATTGAGGGATACAATTTATCTTATAACAGCTGCTTTCTGTTTTTCCTTAGACTTGTTCTCTATCAAATAAACTACATATTTTATTCACATATTGCCTTTGCCATTGTCTTTCTCCTCTGCTAAAGTATATGCTAAGCTAGGTTACTTATGTCTTATTTTGCCCAGTCCCATATCCTTAGTGCCCAGAACGGTGCCCATAACACAATGGGCCCTTAGCAGAGAGATATGCATGGATATTTTTTCTTCATCCTAGGAGCTGCTAAAATCTGGGACTTTTAGAGTATGCAAACAAACTCTCTCCACCATCAGCCAGGCCTTTCATCATGATTGAGAATCACATCTCTTCCTGACTAGGCTGTGATTCTTCTCTCATTAAATAGCAAGAGTAGTGTATGCTTTATATGAAATTATTCATTGTAAGTCCAATGCTAAAAGAAAAAAATCAATGCCCAGTGAATAAATTCTCTTTAATGTGAGTCACGTTAACAAAACTGGAGATTTATGGTCTAAGCACCTACTCTCCCTGGTTTGATATTGGGCTTCTGATGTTAATTTGATTCATTTGTCTCTTACCACTGTACAGCGACTGCTGAGCTGAGGAACTTTTTGGTGCAGTGTAAAACGTATAGGAGATAATGCACTCTGATTCCCAATTTGTCCCAAATTCTTGTGCAATTTAGAGTATTTGACTTACCCTCTGAAGGACTGGCTTTTCTCATACACAAAATGAGAAGATGGGAGAATGTTTTTCAGCCTTCCCAATCTACGTCATTTGCCTTAGACCCAAATCTTTAAAGTAACCCACATTTTTCTCTTTAACTCACCATTTGGCTTGAATTCATCATTAAGTTCTGTCCTGCCAGGCCCATTTTATCACATAAGGTTATTTTGTATTAGACTAGTCTTCATTATTTATGCTCCATTTACTTTTGATATGAGACAATATCATTTCTAGCATGAACTACTGATACAATCTTTGGCCTGTGTGCTCATCCAAGGTTTTGATTTTTTATGTTGTTGCTGCTTAGTTTTATGTCAACTAGAATCCACATAAAAGTGTAAGGAAAGAACAAACTCCAAGTTGTCTTCAAATGTGTGCATGTACATATACATACTATGTAACCAACTACCTATGTACACATACATACACACACAAATGAATAATATGTATTATATATATAATATTTTTAATTATAACATCTAACTATCTCATTTTTCCATTTGAAGCCAATTTTCCACATTAGTCCTAGGAAAAATTCAAATATTTATAATCTTTGAATTCTTATATCATGATCCCTAATATTAAAGTTTTATTTTTTACCACATATTGAGTTCCAACTCTGAATATACTCTCCAAAATAGAATCTAACCTGTTCAAGTTCCTGCTCTTCACCTATCTACAATTATCCACAAATCTCACCAGCTTCACACATCCATGCCTCTCCCCTTAACACAGCCAATTCCATTCACCTGTCATGATTGATATCACAAGATACCTTATGTAAAAATTATCACCTTTAACCCACTTTGAAACAAACTGTCTCTGATTTGTCTTCCAGAGTTTTGTATACATCATGAACATCATTAATCCTTTTCCTTGTAATAATCTCTTTAGTCCTAAGAATCTACCATGAGAATAACTATGAACTCTTCCTGGGGAGAAATAAGCTCTTTCTCATCTTGGCATCCTAAAACAGAACCCTAATAAATAAAGTAAAAAGGAATCAAAAATTATCTTTTAGAGCTATTAAAATATCCATAAATTAATTTAGCCAATTCCTAAGACATTCATTCAAGTCTCAACTCAGTCTTCTATGAACTGTATGACTGAAGTACATCTATGTTAATTAGACAATAAATGACAGTTGATTTTACTTATTTATTCTTCTCTCAAACAATACATGCCAAGCATAGCCTCCCATTCTCCCCACTACCTCCCTTCTCCACCATATCCACTTCTCCTCCAATTCCCTTCAGAAAACATCAGGCCTGTCAGTGATATCAATGGAACCCTGCATGAAAAAGTTGCAATAAGACTAAGCATATAACCTCATATCAAGGTTGAATGAGGCAACTCAGTAGGAAGAAAAAGGTCACATGAGCAGGCGAAAAAGTTGGAGACCCCCTCACTCCCATTGTTAGAGGTCCAACTAAATCCCCAAGTAGAGAATGACAGCATTATGCAAAGAGCCTAAAGTAGACCCACGCAGGCTCTGTGGTTCCTGAAATTCAGGGGGATCAAAGACCTCAACATACAACCAGACACTGAGTCTGACAGAAGAGAGCATAGGGAATACTTGAATGCAACAGCACTGGAGACAATTTCCTAAACAGAACACTAACACCTCAGGCACAGAGATTGGCAATTAAATAAATGGAACCTCATGAAACTGAAAACCCTATGTTAGGCAAAGAAGACTGTCAGTAGGAAATAAATGGCAGCCTACAAAATGGAAAAAAGATTTTTCACTGATTCCATATCTGATAATTAATGTTTTTAATACACTTCCATTACATACCAGGCATTCTATTGGGTAACACACCTGAAACATTTCAATTAATTCTAAATAATATTCTGAGATCAATATTATTATCATTGTTTTACAAATGAAGAAATAGACATCTTACTGATATAAAAACTAACCAAGATCACAGATATTGGGATATTGAAAATTAAAGATCCCCTACAATGTTATAAAGAGACATATAAAGTCACCTTGTCTCTAAGTTTAGGAACTGGTAGTAAATTGTAACAGTACTGATGACATCTGGTGTGGTGAGAATACTGACTGAAGGTACATTTTCTCTTGTCTTCACAAAACAAGTGAGATTATGTTTTATGAAGGGTTTATTTAAATCACAAACAGCTCACAGCCCAATATTACACAGTTGCATTGATTTTCTCTTTGGCATCTACCCCTGTAGCTACACAGCATCATGGGAGATGGTGAGATGGCACCATTGTGGGAGTGTGCATGAGAGGGAGAGATTACATGATGGAAGGAAGCCAAAGAGAAAATGTGGAAGGACTAGACTTTTTATAACAACTTGCACTTAAAATATCTGAGGGTCCCTGAAAACTCCCTTATTACCTACTGAGGCTAAAGTTTCCACTGATTCCAATATGTTCTGGCTCTTAAGAGCCATGTCATCCCTTAAGAGTATCACATTGGAAACCACATTTTTAAGCAATATACCTTTGGCAGACACTCATGTATCATGACAAAAACTTAGAATCTGATTCAAGTCTACGACAAACATAAGCATAAGAGGAACAACTATTTTTTTAATATATACAACTATAAAGTGCTATAGAAGAGAGTATGTGCTTTCTGTGACACTTCCTCTTCCATTTCTTCTCCAGGAACTGTGTGATTTTGTGTGTGTGTGTGTGTGTGTGTGTGTGTGTGTGTGTGTGTGTGCACGCGCGCACAAGCAAGCAAGCAAGCAAGCACACGCGTGCTACATACTTGAGAAGAAGAGGATGTTGTTTTGTCTAATTAGGACTAAACTAAACACAAAATACATTTATGGTGCAGAAATAGAATTATTTTCTTTTGTATTAGGTATTAATGTTTCCCACATTCTTTTTTTTCTCTTTTTTTTCCTTTTTTTCTTTATTAACTTGAGTATTTCTTATTTATATTTTGAATGTTATTCCCTTTCCCGGTTTCCTGTCCAACATCCCCCTAACCCCTTCTTCTCCCCTTCTATATGGGTGTTCCCCTCCCCACCCTCCCCCATTACCGCCCTCCCCCCAACAATCACGTTCACTGGGGGTTCAGTCTTGGCAGGACCAAGGGCTTCCCCTTCCACTGGTGCTCTTACTAGGCTATTCATTGCTACCTATGAGGTTGGAGACCAGGGTCAGTCCATGTATAGCCTTTGGGTAATGGCTTAGTCCCGACAAATGGGATCTCATAAAACTGCAAAGCTTCTGTAAGGCAAAGGACACTGTGGTTAGGACAAAACGGCAACCAACAGATTGGGGAAAGATCTTTACCAATCCTACAACAGATAGAGGCCTTATATCAAAAATATACAAAGAACTCAAGAAGTTAGACTGCGGGGAGACAAATAACCCTATTAAAATGGGGTTCAGAGCTAAACAAAGAATTCACAGCTGGGGAATGCCGAATGGCTGAGAAACACCTAACAAAATGTTCAACATCTTTAGTCATAAGGGAAATGCAAATCAAAACAACCCTCAGATTTCACCTCACACCAGTGAGAATGGCTAAGGTCAAAAACTCAGGTGACAGCAAATGCTGGCGAGGATGTGGAGAAAGAGGAACACTCCTCCATTGTTGGTGGGATTGCAGACTGGTACACCCATTCTGGAAATCAGTCTGGAGGTTCCTCAGAAAATTGGACATTGAACTATCTGAGGACCCAGCTTGGCATATACCCTAAAGATGCCCCAACATATAAAAAAGACACGTGCTCCACTATGTTCATAGCAGCCTTATTTATAATAGCCAGAGGCTGGAAAGAACCCACATTCTTGGCTAACATGATTAACTCTGAACATCGTGGGCAGCTTTCTTTCACAGTCATGAAGGAACTCCAAACATTGTATTGCCTCTTTTTTTGCCTGATTTAAGTGTTTCAGTATGCATACAAGAATGCAAAATCTTGATACTGGTAAAGATTCATAGAAGAAGTCTACAAGTAGTATCTGGTATTGGACAAGTAGTGTCTTTGAGACCTCGTTTTCCAAAGTTCTATCAAATGAAGTCCCCAAAGAGAAGGGAAATATTAAATATACTGAGTTGTCTCAATGTAATGACTTGTAAATTAAGACTATTTTCCTAAAAAACATGGCCCATCTATAGAATCTCTGAGTTGCTTGGCTTCCACAAACATGCAGCTATAACTGGTGTTTTAGGCCTTTCTTCCCTCTATCCTGAATGCATTCTCCTTGTTTCTTATCCTAACAAACTTCAAAGTGTTAATTGATGCTTCAATAAAAAAATCATCTTCTGAGAAACTTTCCTTGACTTTCAGGCAGCTGAGAAGTTTCATCACTTGCAGTACCATGGCACAGAGTTTATAATTGTTTTAAAATCACCTTTCACACAAGTCCAGAACAATGAACTTACCAGATTTCAAGTTCTTCAAGGGACCTCATCCTGACTTACTCAACCCGTTGTTTTACCCAATATCCTAGTGTCAGCACTATTCGAACTGGCACAGTGTAGTTACTAAACAAATGAGGAACTTTTAATAAATATGAGACAGTATTAAGGATAGTTGTGTTTACTAACAGGGCACAGGAACTGGAGCACAAGGAAAGATGAATCCAATTTCTCCCAACAGGATCTTTTGAATAGGTCCTATGTAGGCTAATTCTTGTTGTCATCTTAACTACAGTTAGAATCAACTAAACTCTAAGTACCTAGGCATACCTATGAGAAAATTGATAATTGGATCCCATTAGAGGTGAGAACCCTAAACCTTGGTTCCTGGATAAAAGGATATAGAAGGACACATTTTGCTTTCTGTGTGCTTGCTCTCACTCTCATTGTCAAGCATATCTACTTTATTGCTAAGGTATCCCTTCACTAACCTTAGAACCTATTTCCTCAGGATTTCAACATAGACAGGAGACCAGCTGAGACATCCGGCTGTATGGACTGAACAACTACTAGGTCCTTTGTCTGTCTGGATAATGCTATTATTGGAGTAGCTGGACCACAGCCTATAATCCACTCTAGTAAATCCACTTTTAATAAATATTCATTATGTCAATTCTGTTCCTCTAAAGTGCCCAGACTAATACATTGTAGACGCAGAAAGCCAGTCCCTTTACTAGCTAACTACAGTAAAATATTTCACAAGCTCCAAATGTAGCCCTTCAGACACCACCAAATGATTCTATTTCTTAGGCTTTCCAATAAATTATCAAATTCAATATGTGCCTTGTTTTAATATCACTCAAATTCCTTCTTTGTTATTATCTTTTAGACCACAACAATGTGTTGTTGAACACATTTCTTTCTCTGAAAATAAAAGCAACCAGTCTGAACATACTTGGAAATGCTTAATTCTGGTCGCTTCCAGGTACACCAGACCTGGAACCCTTCTTGCTATATTCTGAAATCATTGCTGCGGATGTAGACTCAGTTCCACGGAGGTGAATATCTCTGCGAAGCTGGGTATGGTAGGAAGATAATGGGCCTCTTGTCCTGTAGCACCCTCTTCCAGGGATCATCGTCTGTTCAGGTTTAGAGTGGAATCATTGATTCTGTCTGCTCAGATGGTCAAAGCCAATTAGACTTGCGAGCATTGTAATTCTTTCTTTTGCCATTATACACCAGTAGACTAAGAAAGCTAAACTTCCCAAGAGGCAGCCGTAACTTTAAGTTGAGTTGGAATCTTACAGTGTCCCCTAGTGGAAGAGTTCACCCTCAAGAAAACCACAACCTCTCCAGAGGCAGAGCTGAACATTTTCATATGATGATGAATGAAGCCACTTCGATGGCCACCATTTTTACCCAGATCTGTACATTTCTACCTATTAGAGATAGACTACTATATAATAACATTTGGCTGAATACCTAGATTTCCCCCTGAAGAGCAAAAACCTTCAGTCATAAGCATCTCCAACATATTACCTTATCTGCTCTTCTGTCTTCTTGAAAGATCACGGTAACACTCCACTAGCTTTATAGTCCTGGTAAACATGGTAAGTTGTAGAGCCAGCAGGTCTACATGCCTATGCACCCACCATTATGATTCTTTTTCAGTACAGCGGAGCCATTAATACAAGGGGATATTATGCAGAAACTCAGAGGGGTCAATCAGAATTTCTTTGAAAAAAAATCAGTTTTTAGCGTTGGCTGATACATTACAGACAGAAAATTGCAAATCCATATCTTTTATTCAAGTAAATTCTAGTTATAATAAATCAGTGTCCATTCTGAAGCAGGGCATAATTAACTATCAAGTGGCTAGTTGTCTCTTCAAGGACATATTGAAAGTTTCGCACTAATCTCTGGTAGAAAAAAATGAGAAAGAGATTTTTATTCAAAGTGTGAAAAAAAGAGCAGCTAATCAGCCTTGATAAAAAGAAGCCCACATCGTTGATCTAGTACATAACCTCTGTCTCTGATATCATGGTTACTCAATTAAGAAGTGACCAGCAAAAGCTGGTGCGACAAATATGAAAACTGACTGAACTCTAAGGAACAAGCTAAGATGCTGACCTGTTCTTGATGGCTTATTCAGCTAATGATCCCTCAAAAACTTTATTGTGAGGTGTGAATATCCTTGTTCTGTATACCTCACAAAAGAAGTGAGGCAATGGTCAATCCATGTTTTTTTTTTGATCTCCCAGTCCTGCTTTACTCAATACCTAGACCAACAAAATAAATGATTATCCACTGCTCCCAGTAGTCCATATGTATGACTTATGCTGTCACTCAAAGTAGACAATTGACCAGATCCTTTACTTGTTATACTGTTACTTTTGAATGAGACTGTAGTAGCCTTGCCATACCTTGTTTTCTCATATTAATACTTGATCTTGATTTATTTTTTTTTCTCTTTTCTGTTGACTGGTCAGACAGACTATCTCATGAGGACAGTGACATAAGCTAAGAGAGAAAGAAGCCTTAATGCAAACAAGAAAAAAGGTCCATTATTTCATGTAACTTATCCGTGCCCTCTGGACAAAATTAGATCTAATTCTAACTATGCTACTTTAATCATAGTAAGAACTACTACTGTAACCAACCAAGATCATGATCTAGTAAGTTACTGACAGAAAATGTGCTTACCTAGAGAATTGATTCCTTTAAACTAGTAGTCTCTTCCAGAGTCCAATAGCATACATGGAACTTGCTGTTTTATTTTTCTTTCTTTTAATTATATTTATACTTATGATATTTGAAGCTATTTAGAGTGGTGAAATTAAAGGTTTTGTGTACTTATGCATATCATACCAATTTACAACTACATTCATTCACCTTATATTCTTATACAATTAAAAAGAGTTTACACAATATACCAAAACCTATTGGATACAATGACCACAGTCCTAAAGGAGGAAGTATATAATTCTAATTATCAACATTAAGAAATCAGATCTGAAGTAGTTTATGGTTTGCCTTTTGTTATTATTTTATTTATTTATTTACATTTTAAAAATGCTGTATGCTCATTTAAGAAAAAAATTTAAAATGTGTTAAGGTCCATATATACTATCACAGTGTCTGAGAGATGAAGTAGTAGGATACGTACTTGAAGTATAACTGGACACACAGCAATTGTGTGTGGGGGGGGTTATATGAGACCAGAAGACAACTCTGAATGTCTATCCTTTCTCAAGAACTGTTCTCTTTTTGTTTGCTTTTTTGTTTGTTTTCTGGTTTTGAGACTGGGCTTCTTATTCGTTAGGAACCTTCAGTTAGTTTAGAATGGTTGGCCAAAGTGAGTCCAAAGGACCTCCCTGTCTCTGACTCCCTAGAGGCTAAGATTACAATCATGTACCACTCTGCCTAGGTTTTTTTTTTTCTTTTAATGCTGTTTCTGAGGATTGAACGCAGGTTCTCATGCTTACAGTACAAGAACTTTACTGAGCTATCCTCCAAACTCCAGAACATGTTTTTCTATTGTACTGCACTGAACTAAAATTTGTACCATCAAATATTTTTAATTTATTTTTCATTAAGTGGTTTATTTACTTTACATCTCAATCACAGTCCCACTCCCTCCTCTTCTCCCAGTCCAACCCTCCCACCAGCCTTCCTCCATTCTTCCCCTCCCCTTCTCCTCAGAGAAAGGAAGGCACCCCCAGGTACCAACACAATCTGGCACATCTAGTATCATAAGGACTAAGCACATCCTCTCCCACTGAGGCCTGTCAAGGCAGTCCAGCTAGGGAAAAAGGATGCACAGGCAGGTAACAGAGTCCAAGTCAGAGACAGCTCCCACTCCAGCTGTTGAGGGACCTACATGAAGACCAAGCTGCACATCTGTTATTTATTCCTAGGTCCTGTCTATGCATGCTCTTTAGTTTGTAGTTAAGTCTCTGTGAGCCCCCATAGTCTCAGGTTAGTTGGACATGTACGTCTTCTTGTGGTGGTACTTGGTCCCTCTGCCTCCCTCCATCCTTCCATGGACTCTTCCACAACACTCCTGTTTGGCTGTGGGTCTCTGCATCAGTTTCCATGAGCTGCTGGATGAGGTCTCTCAGATGTAAGTTGTGCTAGGCTCCTGTCAAAATAATTTTATAAGCAGTGGTTGTTGCCTCTTCATATTGGTTTAACTCTATTTTAACTTGTTGTTTTATTCTTTGGTAGTTTTGAACACACACAAACACACACACACACACACACACACACACATATATACACATATGTGAGTGTGTTCTTATATGTTCATATATATGTTATATATGTACTCGTATATGTTATATATCTTCATATATATACATATATATGTGTCTGTGCATGCATCTGCGTGTGTGTGTGTGTGTGTGTGTAATTATACCACTTCTTATCCCCTATTACCCTATCACCTGCTAAAACCCTTCTTCCCAACCAATTCCCTTCCTGCTTTCATATCTTACATTTGTGAGACTCACTGAGCTTAAACAAAGTTGTCTGCATGAGCATGAAAAGCAGGGTTTTTGCGTTTGTGTGTGTGTGTGTGTGTGTGTGTGTGTGTGTGTGTGTGTCTGTGTCTGTGTGTGCGTGTGTGTGTGTGCGCGTGTTTTACTGGAACTTGAGCAACCTCTCAGTGGTTAAAACACTGACTAAAGGAACACTTCTTCCCAGCAACCATTAACTGCCAATAGCTTCTAAGAGTGGGTGGGGCCTCATGCATTCATGGGTATCCCAAGATAAACTGTTAATGGATCCAGTATTATACAGGTTTGCTTCATCCACTGTGAGCTCACAAGTACATCAGCCACGTGCCATGTATGTCCAGGAGGCAGAGTTCGTAGCAATTCTCTTCAACCTCTGGCTGATTATAAAAACCAGTATTTGCATTTTTAATAGAATTTGTAAATAGAATCACACTCCTGTCACATTTTACTGTTCAATGAGAAGGAAAGGTTTCAGAGGAAGAAAATGAGTAAAAATAATAAGATATAAACTATAAACTGTATCACTTAACTATTGTAGCTAAACTATTTCAGCACTATCATTTTGCTTTTCTCATTTATAAAAGATGAGAGGAAAAGAAGCATAATCAATGTAGAATAATTTAATATGAATTAAGGTCATATGATTTCTGCATCTGTATGTAAGGATACATTATGATCTTACAGCTAAGATTGCTTAACTAAGGGTTAACAGTTAAAATACACTGCCTTCTTCAGATTTGTATTGTCAAATTGTCACATGGTCAGTGTTATAACTGTGCTCTTCATGTTGCATGGCAATCATGAAAATACATTTGTATAAATGAATACATATGCATATTATTCACTTTACCTGTGATCAGAAAAATCACCATTTAACTTTTCATTATACATGCATCTCCATTTTTTGCAGATCACTGTCTACAAAAGGTCTCTAAATCAAGCACTTAAATTAGACCAAACTCTCAAAATTTACAAAGAAGCTATAAGTGGGTGATTGTGAGAAGACTTAAGAATACTTAATATCATCCTGAGTGAGGTAACCCAGTCACAAAAGAACACTCATGATATACACTCACTGATAAGTGGATATTAGCCCAAAAGCTTAGAATACCTAAGAAAAAATTCACAGATCAAGTAAAGCTCAAGAAGAAAGACCAAAATGTGGATGTGACATTCCTTCTTAGAAAGGAGAACAAAACACGCTCAAGAGGAAATACAGGGACAAAGAGTGGAGCAGGGACTGAAGAAAAGGTCATCCAGAGACTGCCCCACCTGGGGATCCATCCCATACACCACCACCAAACCCAGTCACTATTGCTGAAGCCAAGAAGTGCTTGCTGACTGAAGCCAGATTTGGGCGTATCCTGAGAGGCTCTGCCAAAGCCCTACTGATACATATGAGGATATTTGCAGCTAACCATTTGATTGAACAAGGGAATATATATATATATATATATATATATATATCATATATTATATTATATATATTAGTGTTAAAATCAGGAAAGATGTTCATTATTATTTGGTAAGGAGGTATCTATGTATCATGGAGCATGTGTAAAAGATACCTTAAGGTTTTTCTCTTTTTCTTCCATTTGGGTACCTGAGATTTAAGCTTAGCAACGACCATTTTTACTTGGTGAGTCATCTCCTTGACCCAAGAAGAAAACTTTTAACCCTTTTCTTCCACGATTTTAAAGTACAGTACATTACTGTTGGTGACAGAGCAACAATATACCAGTCTTTCTTATTCCTATCTCAAACTTACTGTCTACTGATCAACCTTTTCTCATTCCCCCCTTAATTCCTGAAGTTTCTTTAATAATAAACTACTTCTCTGCTACATACAATAAAGATTTGCTCCCAAATCATTCTGGTTAGGTTCATCAAAGAGTCCATATATACTTGTTTCTATCACAAATCCCTATAGATCTATGGAACTTACCAAGTTATCATCCAACTTGTACTGCAGCATACACAGTTTTCAATGCCATTTCCCATTTATAGAACCATAGGGAACCTAAACAACTTAATAGGAATAAAAGCCAAATGATCCAATTTTACTTTCTCTTTGGTGGTGCATGTTCTATGGCAGCGGTGGTGGTGGTATCTGAAAATCAGAGGACAACACTGAAGAATTGGTTCTCTCCTTCTACTATGTAAGTTTCGCTGAGTAAATTCAGGTCATCCAGCCTATCAACAAGTATCTTTCCCTGCTGAGCTGTTTTGCTGCTCCCTAAATAACACAATTTAAAAATGAGCAAAAGACATTACTTTTTGCTATTTAAAAAATGTGCAAATGTCCAAGGAATAAACGGGCAAGGATCAATATCATTAACCATCAAGAAAATGCAAATCAAATTCATTATTTACTACCACTTTGTCACAGTTAGAAAGGGCGTCATTTAAAAACACAGCAACAATTTCTGATGAGGACACAGAGAAGGAAAAACCGTTATGCACTGCTGGTGTGAATATAAATTGCTACAGTCATTACTGACAGTAGTATGGATTTTCTGCAAAAGATTCAAAGTAGAGATGCTATATATATATATATATATATATATATATATGCAGAGAGAGAGAGAGAGAGAGAGAGAGAGAGAAAGGAAAAGTAAATTGGAATGCCAAACACAGATTTGTATTACCGTATTTATTGAAACAATATTACAGAGGAACAGATATGGAATCAAACTAATTGTTCATCAACACATGAGTGGACAAAATTACAGTATATACATACAAAATTACAGCTGGATAAATAATGAAACCCTGTGATTTGCGACAACATAGGTAACATTGTAAGGCATCATAGTAAGGTAATAAAAACAAGCATAGAGAAACAAAAGCTACATAGCATTCTTCATATGTATAATCTAAAAAAAAAAAAGATGGATCCCGTAGAAATGTAAGCTAGAACACTGTCTATCAGAGACTGGCAAATTTGGGAGACAATCCAGAAATAGTGAGGTGTTGGTTAATGGGTATAAACATTTTTTTTAATGTTTGAAGTCATTTAATTAAAAGACCAAATGGTAAGAAGCTCATTTGTTACAGTACATTACATATGGCTCTTATACAGAGTAAAATAGACACCAGGAGTCAACGGTTCACACCAGCACCAAACTCAGGTGAGCAGAGAAGCGAGGCTTTACTTGTTGGCACCGAGCCTAACTCACATGCAGAGTGTTCTTTGATAAAATGTTCATGTGATATTTAAATATAGCACTTAAAGTTAGACTTAAGAGTTTAAAATACTGTCTAAAAACTTGCCAATTAGCATTAAGATAATGTGGAGTTGCAGTAAGGTTTTAAAATGTCTTCTATGATGTTTGTGATCAATATATAAATGGAAATTAGGCTGGTGGGTATGGAATATTCTTTGAATTCCTGGATAACACTACTACTTTGTCTCTTCACCTCCTAAAGCACATATATAAAACACCATTTCCTAACTGCTGTCAGCAGCAACTTTGAACTACTCCTCTGCCATAAGAATCTCAAGACAATACTTTTGACTATATTAAATACCACAAAATTGGGAAAATTAAGATCAAGACTCAGTATGTATGCTCTCAGGTGCAAGAACAGATGCCCTTGCTTTTCTCTCCCTCTTAGAGAACTTACCAGATGCTAAGTTTTTCAAGACCTTTTTAAATGAAAAACTTGCTGCCAGTGTAAATACAGGACTGCAGTACTTTAGCATTCTTTTGTGACTTAAGATCAGTGTCACACTTAGTTACAAATGGGATCATCTTAATTGTCACTTGCTCCAGTATGTTTCTGGACTCATCTAAGAGAGATTCGAAATAAATACAGTGTCTAAAGGATTCTCCCATAGATTGGTTTAAAACACAGAAGGCTTTCTGTACTGTCATGGTACTGTAATGTCAAGTTCCTGCCAGTGATGCCTCTGGCCTAGTCCTTTCATAGAACGATTTAGACAGGAGTCACACACTGTATAGGAGATCTCTCTCTCTCTCTCTCTCTCTCTCTCTCTCTCTCTCTCTCTCTCTCTCAAAGGAGGTAGAGTGGTTGGATAGCCAACTGGAAAACTTCACTAATCCTCTTTATGGGAGCTACTTCAATCGTGTCTTTACACAGTAGCCAGCATGGGCCACCTAGAGCTCTGGGTGAAATATTATATAAGGTGGAATACCCCAACCAGTCCCTCAGCTCTCTGTACCCAAATCCTGTGGAGGAGAGAACTGAACTCACAAAAATGCGAACAATCCTGAGAACTCAAAGGAAACAACTACTTCTGCCCACATTCCTGACCCAAGAGGAACCATCATAGTGTCCTCTGTGCCCTCTGGGCACAAGAACCTAAGAGCAGTCAGGGGCAGGACCCTTCCAGTTTCTGCCTGCACCTAGAACTAATAGCCAGTCACCAGGAGTGCCTATACACCTGAGAGCCAAGGTAAGACCAACTTTTCTGCTCCAAGTGACCTGGCTGGTGGCCTCAGACACACAAAGGCAGAAGCAGTCTGGGTCAGGATACTGCCAGTTTCTGCCTGCACCTGGAGCTAAACTGCTCCCACAGAACTCTATAGGCAAATCCCGTGGAAGGAAAGAGCTGGACTCTCAGAAGTGCAGACAGTCCTGAGACCTCAGGGGAGACCACCACTTCTGCTCACAATGCTGTCCCAAGAGTAACTTGCCTAGTGCTCTCTGGATACAGGAACCTAGGAGCACTCAGCAGCAGAATCCTTCTGGTTTCTGACTGAGCCCAGAACTGAACCAGTCCCACAGCTCTCTGTACCAAAATCCCATGGGGGAGGGAGATGGACTTGGAAAAGTGTTGACAATCCTGGGAGCTCAGAGGAGACAACTATTTCTGCCCACATTCCTGACATGAGGAACATGCCTAATGCCCTCCGTGTCCTCTGAACACAGGAAACTAGGAACAATCAGCGGCAGGACCCTTACAGTTTCTGCCTGAGTCCAGAGCTGAAAGCCATTCTACTGGAGCGCTGACACACCTGAGAGCAGAGATAACACCAAATTTTGGGCTCTGAGCACAAAGCAAAGAAAGAATATTAAAAGCAGTAAGGGAAAAAGATCAAGTAACATATAAAGGCTGACCTATAAGAATTACACCAGACTTCTCAACAGAGACTATGAAAGCCAGAAGATCCTGGAGAGATATCATACAGACCCTAAGAGAACACAAATGCCAGCCCAGGTTACTGTATCCAGCAAAACTCTCAACATAGATGGAGAAACCAAGATATTCCATGACAAAACCAAATTTACACAATATCTTTCTACAAATCCAGCCCTATAGAGGATAATGGAATGAAAACTCCAACAGAAGGAGGGAAACTAGACCATAGAAAAAGCAAGAAGATAATATCCTTGCAAATAAACCAAAAGAAGAGAGATACAAAAACATAATTCTAACTCTAACAACAAAAATAACAGGAAGCAACAATCACTATTCCTTAATATTTCTTAATATCAATGGACTCAATTCCCAAATAAAAAGGCATAGATTAACAGACTGGATTAATAAAGGGGACCCAAAATTTTGCTGCCTACAGGAAACACACCTCAGAGACAAAGACAGACACTACCTCAGAGTAAAAGGCTAGAAAACAACTTTCCAAGCAAAGGGTCCCAAGAAACAAGCTGGAGTAGCCATTCTCATATCGAATAAAATCGACTTTCATCCAAAAGTTATCACAAAAGATAGGGAAGGACACTTCATATTCATCAAAGGAAAAATCCACCCAGATGAACTCTCAGTCCTAAATATCTATGCTCCAAATACAAGGGCAGCTACATTCATAAAAGAAACCTTACTAAAGCTCAAGGCACGCATTGCACCTCACACAATAATAGTAGATTTCAACACCCCACTCTCATCAATGGACACATCATGGAACCAGAAAATAAATAAGGACATATAGAAACTAACAGAAGCTATGAGCCAAATGGATTTAACAGACATTTATAGAACATTTCATTCTTTAAAAAATGAATATGCATTCTTCTCAACACATCATTCTTCAGAATTGACCATATAATCAGTCACAAACAGGCCTCAACAGATACAAGAAGATTGAAATAGTCCATGCATCCTATCAGATAACCATGGACTAAGACTGGTCTTCAATAACAACAATAACGACAGAAAGCATACATATAAATGGAAACTGAACAACATTCTACTCAATGATAACTTGGTCAAGGAAGAAATAAAGAAAGAAATTAAAGACTTCTTAGAATTTAATGAAAATGAAGGTACAACATACCCAAACTTCAGGGACACAACAAAAGCTGTGCTAAGAGGAAAACTGTTAGCTCTGAGTACTTCCAAAAAGAAACTTGAGAGAGCATACGTCAGCACCTTGACAGCACACCTCAAAGCTCTAGAGAAAAAAGAAGCAAATGAGGAGTAGAAGGCAGAAAATAATCAAACTCAGGGCTGAGATCAACCTAGTAGAAAAAGAAAGGACTATACAAAGAATCAACACAACCAGGAGCTGGTTCTTTGAAAAAATCAACAAGATATATAAACTCCTAGCCAGACTAACAAGCGGGTACAGAGAGTGTATTCAAATTAACAAAATCAGAAATGAAAAGGGAGACATAACAATAGAATCTGAGGACATTTAAAAAAAATCATCAGATCCTACTACAAAAGCCTATACTAAACAACACTGGGAAATCTGAATAAAATGGATAATTTTCAAGACAGATATCAGGTACTATACTTAAATTAGGATCAGAAAAACTGTCTAAACAGTCCCATAACTCCTATAGAAATAGAGGCAGTTATTAAAAGTCTCCCAACCAAAAAAAAAAAAAGGCCCAGGACAAAATGGGTTTAGTGCAGAATTCTATCAGACCTTCCTAGAAGAACTTATACCAATACAATCCAAATTATTTCACAAAACAGAAACAGAAAGAGCACTACTCAAGTCCTTCTATGAAGTTACAATTACACTTGTACCTAAACCACACAAAGACCTAACAAAGAAAGAGAACTACAGAACAATTTCCTTTATGACTATCAACATAAAAATACTCAATAGAATTCCCTGAATCCGAATCCAAGAATACATCAAAACGATTATTCACCATGATCAAGTAGGCTTCATCATAGGGATGCAGGTATGGTTCAATATAAAAAAATTCCCTCAACATAATCCACTATATAAACAAACTCAAAGAATGAAACCACATGATCATTTCATTAGATGCTGAGAAAGCATTTCACAAAATTCAACACCCCTTCATGATAAAAGTCCTGGAAAGAATAGGAATTCAAGGCCCATACCTAAACATAGTAAAAGCTATATACACCTAACCAGTAGCCAACATCAAACTAAATGGAGAAAAACTTCAAGCAATCCCACAAAAATCAGGGACTAGACAAGGCTGCTCACTCTCTCCCTACTTATTCAATGTAGTACTCAAAATCCAAGCCAGAGCAATCAGACAACAAAGAAGGTCAAATAGGTACAAATTGGAATGGAAGAAGTCAAAATATCACTATTTGCAGATATTATGAGAGTATAATTAAGTGACCCCTAAAGTTCCACTAGAGAACTACTAAGCCTGACAAACAACTTCAGCAAAGATGCTGGATATAAAATTAACTCAAAAAAATCAGTAACCTTCCCCTACTCAAGGGATAAACAGGCTGAAAAAGAAATTCGGGAAATGACACCCTACACAGTAGTCCCAAATCACATAAAATACCTTGGTGTGACTCTGACCAAGCAAGTGAATGATCTGAATGACAAGAACTTTAAATCTCTGAAGAAAGAAATTGAAGAAGATCTCAGAAGATGGAAATACCTCCCATGCTCATGGATTGGCAGGATTAATATATTAAAAATGGCCATTTTGCCAGAAAAAAATCTACAGATTCAATGCAATCCCCATCAAAATTCCAGCACAATTCTTCACAGAGGTAGAACGAAGAATTTGCAAGTTTTCATTTGGAATAACAAAAAATCCAGGAGATTCACTATCCCTGACCTCAAGCAGTATTACAGAGCAATAGTGATAAAATCTGTATGGTATTGGTACAGAGAAGGGCAGGTAGGTCAATGGAATGGAATTGAAGAACCACAAATGAACCCACAAATCTATGGTCACTTGATCTTTGACAAATAAGCTAAAATCATCCAGAGGAAAAAAGATATCATTTTCAACAAATGGTGCTGGTTCAACTGGAGGTCAGCATGTAGACAACTGCAAATTAACCCATTCTTATTGCCCTGTACTAAGCTTAAATTCAAGTACTTTAAAGACCTCCACATAAAACCAGTTACACTCAAACTAATAGAAGAAAAAGTGGAGAAGAACCTCAAACACATGGACACTGGGGACATTTTCCTGAATAGAACACCAATGGCTTATGCTCTAAGATCAAGAATCGACAAATGGAACCTCATAAAACTGTAAAGCTTCTGTAAGGCAAAGGACACTGTCATTAGGACAAAAGGGCAACCAACAGACTGGTAAAAGATCTTTACCAATCCTACATCTGATAGAGGGCTAATATCCAAATTATACAAAGAACTCAAGAAGTTAGACTCCAGAAAGTCAATTAACCCTATTAAAAATGGGGTGCAGAGGTAAATAAAGAATTCTCAGCTAAGGATATGGAATGCCTGAGAAGCACCTAAAGAAATGTTCAGTATCTGTAGTCATCAGGGAAACTCAAATCAAAACAAACCTGTGATTCAACCTCATACCAGTCAGAATGGCTAAGATCAAAAACTCAGGTGACAATAGATGCTGGCGAGGATGTGGAGAAAGAACACTCCTCCATTGTTGGTGGGATTGAAATCTGGTTCAACTACTCTGGAAATCATTCTGAGGTCCAGCATGAGATCAGATAGAAATTCCATATTGTCACAGTCTATTTGGATTATATTATATTAAAGAACAGGAAAGTTCATGTATACCTGTACCAAGACCATGAATATAGTGTGAATAATCCACTCAATAAATAAGCAATGGAACTCAAAATATAATCTCAAATGAACAAGCACCAATAGTCAATAAATTGTAGACAACTGCAACTGCAACATCCTTTATACCACTGGAGAAATGCAAATCAAAACTGTATTGATTCATCATCTTGCCCTAGTACGAATGGCTATCATCAAGAAAGCAAACAAATGCTGGCAAAGTTTCAGGGGCTGGGAAAGCATCTTTTCATTCATAGATAGTGGGAATATAAATTACTCCAGTAAGTCTAGAAATCACTGAAATGTTTCCTCAAACTAAAAATAAAGCTGCCGTATGATCTGGGCATAACGAATATGTGTGTAAACAACAGCATTGACATCAGTCTGTGACAGAGATTCTAGTAACACCATAACAGCTACATTGTAATGTAAGCTTAGGATAAAGGAAAGGTGGTGGTGGTGGTGGTGGTGGTGGTGGTGGTGGTGGTGGTGGTGTGTGTGTGTGTGTGTGTGTCTCTGTGTGTGTGTCTCTGTGTGTGTGTATGTGTGTGTACATCTGTGAACACTGGAGTTTAACAGTAAACAAAAATGAAATTGTGCAAATTACAGGGTTGTTGACAGACATGAATGTAGCTTATCATGTGCAATAAGTTTGTCTCACAAAGACCAAATATGTACTTTCTCTCATCTGTGAGATCTAAAGTGAGAATGACATGAAAATAAAAGGGGAACTATTTTAGCTCTGGGAAAGAAGGGCAAGCACAGAGGAGAGTAACAGTCATACCGAGTGCCGATATGACCAAAGCATGCTTTCACAGAAATAGTACAATAAAACATATTATTTTGTACAATTACAACATCCTTTTGAAAGGGCCATGAATTGATACTGCTACCAATCTTGCTGTATGTGAATGTAGTTCATTGATAGAGCTGTTGCCTCGTATGCACAAGAACCTGAGTTTAATTCCTAGTACCAGGAAAAAAAACTGTTATGACTTTCCTCATTAGTGAATACCTGCGAGGGACATAATTTCTCAGCTATATCTGCCTTTTCATGCATATAAGAAAAAAATCTGATTAAGTATAGTAAATCATTGAAATATTCAAACACTGCTAGAACAAAACTCACACCAAAATCAGAAAAGGAACAAAAATTATATGAAGAGGTCTTGTTGGGGAATTAATGTTGCCAGCTACAAATTGTGATGTTAGAAACTGTATTTGGTGGACATGAAAATATAGACAGTTGATCAGCAGAATGGATAGAATATGTAGATAGTAAGGTAATGAAAATATATATAAATTACTTAATACAAAAGTTGAGTTAATAAAGACAAGGAAAAGCTATATACTGATAAATTACTCGGCCAGATATTAAGTTGTGACTTGAGAAGGAAAAAAATACAGAATTACATTTCTTAAGCACAAAATTTATTTGGAACAGCTAAAAGAGATGCACTACCATATGTCAATGGTTCTTATGAAGACACAATAATTAAGATAGTTTGCTAAAATTGACTAATGCTCCAATGGAAGTGAAAAAACTAGTCTAGAAATATACTCATACATATAAAGACATTTTATTATGACAACCATGATATTGCAGGATAGAGCAGAATATAATCTATTCATTACATGTTGTTCTGTTGACCATCATTTAGTTAAGCCTAAATATTATAAAATTTCTCATATTATATAAAAGATGAAACAATGACAACTTT
The DNA here is from genome assembly GCF_021556685.1 of Rattus norvegicus. NCBI lineage: Eukaryota > Metazoa > Chordata > Mammalia > Rodentia > Muridae > Rattus > Rattus norvegicus. The sequence goes on along the minus strand of NC_141554.1, from coordinate 137,606,864 downwards.
TAGAAAAAATTTAAAATTCATCATTGCCTTGTGGTTCACAATAGGATTTTTCATTTTTTTCTTTTATTGAAAGTAGATTCCTTGCTTGTACAATATATTCTGATTATAGTTTCCCCTTCCTGCTTCTTTTCTGGATTCCTCCTCTCCTCCCCTCCCATCCAGATTCACTCCCTTTCTGTTTCTCAGTAGAAAGCAACAGGCTTCATAGAAAAAGCAACCAAACATGAAAAAAACAAAATACAATAAGATGAATTAAAAACTATAATATTGTACTTGGACATGGCAACTCAACAAGGGAAAAAGTGTCCCAAAAGCAGACAAAATGTAAGAGACCCATTCATTCTCACAGTCAGGAGTCCCACTAAAAACAAATAAACAAACCATGCTACATATGCAAACATGTGATGTAAACCCATGGAGGCTCTGTGCTTGTTTATTCAATCTCTATGAGCTCATATATGCCTTGCTTAGTGGATTCAGATTTTTATTATCCTGGTATCCTTCATTCCCTCTGCCTCTAATAATCTTTCTGCCTTCTCTTCTTTAGGATTTCCTGACTCTGAGGAGAGGAATTTGTTGGAGAGCTCCCATTCAGATTCTCTCCAACTAATGTTGGTCTCTGCATGTTTCCATCTCCTGCTGGAGAAAGCCTCTGGATACCGCACTGATCTATGAGTATAGCAGAGTATCGTTAAGAGTTATTTTATTGAAGCTTTTTTTTTAGGTGGCCGAGGAGTTCAATGAGGTAATGGTTAGCACTCTGGACTCTGAAAAAGATATTTTAAAGGTGGCTTCTTATGTGGTAACCAGAATTTTTTGATAAATGTGATTATGTTAAAATTTCTATGCATGAGAAGATGTACATATAAATACTCATAAGAAAAGTATTACTTCTTGTCAATTACAAATTAACAAAAAACTTCTGATTTGTAGTCACAGATCATCAAATTTCCCTCTATAACTTGACTTTTGTTTTGCTAATGTTGTTTGTTTTCACTTTTACACTTATGAGTATTAAATTTGACTTATTTTGGCCAATATTTTTTTTATTTTTTCCACATAATTAAGAAAGTGCAAAGTAATCTATGAATAGGGAAAATAAAAAATACAAAAGAAAAATTATATTAAGAATACATGAAGTTATGCACAAATTAAATGATAGTTGAGTGATGGAAATTTTGGGTTGGAAAGGTTAAAGGAGCAGGAATGAAGAGGACAAAGGTGTGGAGAAGAAAGAATAAAAAAGGTTTAATCATACCTTGGGACATTTGAGGAGAAACACAAATTTAAACCTTCTATTTTGTAAGTTAATTAAAAATACAACTAAGAAAAAAGAAGTAGGCACAGAAGTACCCTGCATAACAAGGTAATGTTATTCCCAAACATTACAGGTTATTTAAATGAAAATGCAACCCATAGTTGCATTATGAATTATTGGTCAGGGAGGTGACAAAGGCCTCCAAAACAACAAATCAGAACTAAATAGAAAAGTCCTATTTGTTAAAGACATCACAAAATTTGCTTCCAAGACAAAAAAATCAAACTGAATCTAAGCAATAAATCTTCCCTGCTGGCTTACACGGAGTCAATAAGATTCTGTATAAACCACAAAGAGAAAAAAAAATCACCAATGCTTTCGCCCAGCTATAGATTTTGCATGTTATAATATTCATCTGCTAGGTAATATGTAACTACTACTCCAATAGTGGCATGACTGTTATGGGAGTAAGTGTTAATACATTTAATCAGTTAATTCTGTTGGCCAACTTGCCTGGATCTAGAATCACCCAGGAGACAATTGTTAAGGATTATCTAGCTTAGGTTAATTGAAGTGGGAAGACTTATTTGTAGGCAGCAAATGTGTCTTGGATGAAGATCAACACCAACTAAAATCCAGGACTGGATAAAGAGAAAGAATAAGCTGAACACGAGTACTCATCATTTATTGTTTAACTATGGCTGCCAGATGGCCAGCTGACTCAAGCTTGTGTCAATTGACTTCTCAGACATAATGGGCTACACCCAAAAACTCTAAGCCAAAATAAATCCTGTTTTTGAAGGTTATTTTGTGCCAACAAGAAAAGTAGCCAGCCACTTCCTAATTAGATTTGAGGCCTGATCCCCAAGAATGAGTTTGTGCTTGATCATATAAATCTGAGCAAAAGCCCACATCTGTGGGGGTCATGGTCCCAGGTTCTAAAAAGATACCTACTACTATTATTTTGCTAAATAACTGTGCTGTCAAATGGCCTTGTGAGTATTTACAGATATATTCATCGACTAGTTCTATTCTCTGCTTTGGTTAGAGAAGCTTCTGTTTTCAGTAGGTGTAGTTTAAGACAAAGGATTCATAACCAGTCAAGGGTTGAGAATAAGTAATTGTTGACAATTTAGTTATATATGTGACATTGTATCTCCCACTCAAAGACCTAAGTAATACAGAAAGGTGAAAGGAACTAGTATAAATACTGCAAGATAGGAGAGGGGAAGATGGTGATCTGACCATCATACAGGAGCTATTGTCAGATGATTTTTGAGGGAAAGGGAAGTCACTTTCTTCAGTGGTATAGCCACTGGTTAGTTACTTTTCCATGCTCTAGTAAATAACCTCAAACTCATTATTATGCAAGAAACTCTGATTAAGTTCAGTTGATAAAAAAGACCTGGAAATAAGTGATATTTTGAAGAAGGGTTTCAGTTGAAAAGGTAATAGGGGTGTATATGATCATATGAAATGTTAAAGAAAAAGTGAATAAGATATATGAAATTCCAGTAATGGTCACTAAGAAAAAGTTAAGCCAAAAAATAGACAAGAGTCACCTCACAATATAGTATATCTAAATGTTCAATAAGCACACAAAAGATGTACAACTTCATTGGCCTTCACGCCGATGAGAAGTAAATCATAAGGAAGAAACACTCATCAGATTGCCTGGAACTGAAAAATCTAACAACACCAAGCACTGTCAAGAGTGCAGAGAAACTACACCTTTCACTTTATGAAATTGGTACGACCATTCGGAAAAGCTGTTCAGGGATATACAGCAAAATTGGGCATGTGCCTAGAACAAATGAAACCCAAGACAGATGATCAAAATGTGAATGCTTCACTCCTTCTTTAAAAGGGGAACAAGAATACCCTTGGCAGGGAAGGGAGAGGCAAAGATTAAAACAGAGACTGAAGGAACACCCATTCAGAGCCTGCCCCACATGTGGCCCACACATATACAGCCATCCAATTAGACAAGATGGATGAAGCAAAGAAGTGCAGACCGACAGGAGCCGGATGTAGATTGCTCCTGAGAGACACAGCCAGAATACAGCAAATAGAGAGGCGAATGCCAGCAGCAAACCACTGAACTGAGAACGGGACCCCCGTTGAAGGAATCAGAGAAAGGACTGGAAGAGCTTGAAGGGGCTCGAGACCCCATATGAACAACAATGCCAAGCAACCAGAGCTTCCAGGGACTAAGCCACTACCTAAAGACTATACATGGACTACCCTGGACTCTGACCTCATAGGTAGCAATGAATATCCTAGTAAGAGCACCAGTGGAAGCGGAAGCCCTGGGTCCTGCTAAGACTGAACCCCCAGTGAACTAGATTGTTGGGGGGAGGGCGGCAATGGGGGGAGGATGGAGAGGGGAACACCCATAAAGAAGGGGAGGGGGAGGGGTTAGGGGGATGTTTGCCCGGAAACCCGGAAAGGGAATAACACTCGAAATGTAAATAAGAAATACTCAAGTTAATTAAAAAAAATTGGGCATGTGGGGACACAATACAGTAATTCCATACCAAGAATGCATGTGGTAGGAATATGTGTATAGGTTCACCCAAACATGATTATAAGAATATTCATGATAGTATATTTTATGACAGATTCAAACCAACCAGATATCTATCAACAGCAGAACTGCTACATACGTTTTAAAATAATTTTGTAGACTAATTTTAATCCAACAAAATAGCTGTTCTGGAAGGGAATAATATCCAAAGTTATGACCCAGAGGGGAAAGCATTCTTGACGCCCACCTTTAATACTCTGGCTGGAATATAGACTGACCCTTAGTAAACACCTTTGGTCCCTTTAGCTTGTATTACCAAAGCACCTTTGGTACACACCTTTAATTCTAAACAATTATGCCTAGTTGAGAAGCAGACAGAGACAAATCAGAGAAAGGTTTGACAGAATTAGTCACAAGTGCCCAACTCTCATGAAAACAGACAAGAAGGAGAAGCTACTTTAAAAGCAGTGAGGGAAAGGAAGAAGAATTCAACTGTGCTCAGTTCAGTTCAGTGCAGTTCAGTTCAGTGCAGTTCTAAGAAGTTCAGTTCATGCAGTTCAGAGGCAGTCTTTCCAAGCAGAGCAAATCTGTCAGAAGCCGAGAGAAGACCATTTGAATCAGTCTGCTTGGAGAGGAGTTTGAGGCAGAGCAGCTGAATTGAACCAGGCAGCCAGAGTTCTGAAAGAGCTCGAAAACATGAGTTTATTTAGCAGTAAGTCTCATAGCCTCAGACAGAGGCTGGAAGCTGAGGCCTCCAAGGTCTGAGCTTGCAGCACAGAGGCCAGAAGTTTCCACTCCTAGAGGCTCAGGGATAGTTAGATAGAGATGCTCTGGATTCAGTCCAAGCCATGCGTTCATAAAGCTTAGGTATGGTACAGCTCTCATCTCATAAGTTAATTTGAGAAAATAAAAAGACATTTACATTTATAATTTTTATTTCTTCAATGAATTGTTCATACAAACATAATGCATCTGTTATAACTTTTCAAAAGTATTGATTGATCGATTTAATCTGTACGTGTGTATGCCTGACTGTATATACATACATAATCCATGGGGTGTTAGAACTTGAACATAGATCCTCTGCAACACTAGTAATTGTTCATAACTGCTGAGCCATATCTTTAGCCCCATATATGCTGAGCCATATCTTTAGCCCCATATATGCTGAGCCATATCTTTAGCCCCATATATGCTGAGCCATATCTTTAGCCCCATGTACAATGTATCTTAATCATATCTAAACTCTACTTTCCTTCCTGTTCCTATTGAACCTCTCCCAACATATCTCTCCCAACTTCATGTTCTGTTTATCTTATTTTTATGGTACTGATATCACTTTTAATTGAAAATTCATACAATATATCCCCTTTTAAAGTTTTATTTATTTATTTTTACACTACGGCTTTTATTCCACACCTGGCCGAACAGCCAACTCTTCCACATCTCATACCTGTCTCTATCCCTCCCACAACTCCACAAGAATGTCCCCACCCACCTCACCAGACCTCTAAACTTCCTGGGGACTTCAGTCTCTTGAGGGTTAGATGCATCCTCTCTGACTGTACCCAGACCTGGCAGTCCTCTGCTGTATATGTGTTGGGGGCCTCATATCAGCTGGTGTATGCTGCCTGGTTGGTGGTCCAGTTTCTGAGAGATCTCGGGGGTCCAGATTAATTAATAATACTGGTCCTCCTATAGGGGTTGCCCTCCTCCTCAAGTTCTTCCAGATTGTTCCTAATTCAACCACAGGGGTCAGCAGCTTCTGTCCATTGGTTGGATGCGCATACCTGCATCTGACTCTTTTAGCTGCTTGTTGGGTTTTTGGAGGGCAAACATGATAGAACCCTTTTTTGAATGTCCCATAGCCTCAGTAATGGTGTCAGGTCTTGGGACCTCCCCTTGAGATGGATACGACCTTGGGCCTGAATCTGTACTTCCTTTTCCTCAGGCTTTTCCCCATTTTTGTCCCTGCAGTTCTTTCAAACATGAACAATTCTGGGTCAGAGTTTTTAACATTGTGGAGAGGAGAGCATTTGTGCCTGGGATTTGACAGCTCATATCATAGGAGCTGGTGAACAATCTCTGTAGAATAAGTTAGGTGCTTGATATCTCATGCCGAAGTTTGGATTTTATGGCTGAGAGGGGACGATGTCCCTTAATCTGTAGTATGGAAACACATCATGGGACAGAAATTGTGGGATACGTGGAAGGTTTGATTGATCAGTCAGAGGCTCAGATCACATGTAGTGTCGGCACATATAGGCCAAGGTGTGTGTGTGTGTGTGTGTGTGTGTGTGTGTGTGTGTGTGTTGAAAACTGCCCATAGTGTTCCTTCTGCCTTCCACATCTCCACCTCAGTGCATTTGTTTATGGACCACTCTAATGGGGTTAGAGATAGAGCTCAGTGGTAGGGTCCCTGCCTAGCATGTGTAGGGCCTGGAGTTCCCTCCCCAGTACTTCAAATCTACACAACAAACACACAAATCTCTCTAATCAAAAGCAACCAGAGCTTCCAGGGACTAAGCCACTACCTAAAGACTATACATGGACTGACCCTGGACTCTGACCTCATAGGTAGCAATGAATATCCTAGTAAGAGCACCAGTGGAAGGGGAAGCCCTGGGTCCTGCTAAGACTGAACCCCCAGTGAACTAGACTATGGGGGGAGGGCGGCAAGGGGTGAGGATGGGGAGAGGAACACCCATAAGGAAGGGGAGAGGGGAGGGGGATGTTTGCCCGGAAACCGGGAAAGGGAATAACACTCGAAATGTATATAAGAAATACTCAAGTTAATAAAAAAAAGAAAGAAAGAAAAGCACTCCAACATTCTGTAGCTAGAAAAGGGTTTTTTGTTTGTTTTATTTTTGTTTTTGTTTTTGTGATATTTTGGTTTTTGTATTATGAACAAAAAGTTAAAAACCATTGTTTAAAAAGAAAAAAAACCACACAGGAAAGGGTAACTCATACAGGAAAACACACAGGAAATATATACAATTCAGCCTAGCCACTACAATGCATTACTGAGCCAGCACAGGGGCCATGATTTTTTGATCATTACATGCTCATTTTTGTCCCCAGTCCCCTTCCCAGAGTTCTTCATCCCCTCTCCCCTTCACCTGAAAAGGTCATCTATACCCCCAGGCATCCCCCTTCCCTGTGGCATCAAGTCTCCACAGGATTAGGCACATCCTCTCCCACTGAGACCAGTGAGGGCCAGATTCCCAGGGCCAGTAGAAACTCTAATAAGGTTCCCATAAGCCTTTGTCATTCCTTAGAGGCAAAAGAGAAAGTCCCTGGAGAAACCAACCACTAAGAGGGCCTACATGGGGGCTGGAGAGTTGGCTCAGTGGTTAAGATCACTGACTGCTCTTCTGGAGGTCCTGAGTTCAAATCTGAGCTACCATATGGTGGCTCACAACCATCTGTAATGAGAGCTAAGCCCTCTTCTGGTGTGTCTGAAGACAGCATATATATATATATATATATATGTGTGTGTGTGTGTGTGTGTGTGTGTGTGTGTGTGTATTTTTTTCTTAAAAATATAGGGCCTTCCTGTAAGTGACTGAGCTTGGCAGCCATTGGTCAGTTCAGGGATGACGTCACAATTTGCCTTCTTTGACCCAACAATGCCCATCAGCACTGAAAAGGCTGGGCCCTGGCTGAGGCGCACACAGAGGGAAGATTTCACCCCATGGAGGACACTGTCTAGGCTGCTCCTGTAGTGAAGACCAATCGCTGCTCTCCAATCAGCAGGATAGGAATTCGAGCTTCTATAAACATGGGAAAAGACAGCAAAGTAAGACCGAAAGTGAACGTCTCTCCTTATGTCCATTTTATGATGGACTTCAGAAATCAAATGAGGGAGCAACAGCCAAACATCTACTATGACTTTACCGAATTTTCTAGAAAGTGTTCTGAAAAGTGGAAGACCATCTCAAAGAAGGAAAAAAAGAAGTATGAAGCCCTGGCCAAGCGCGACAAAGATCGGTACCAACGTGAAATGAGAAACTATACCGGACCGAGAAGGGAGAGGAGGAGGAGAGATGCAGATGCACCGCGGAAGCCACCATCCTCGTTCCTGCTCTTCTCCCAGGACCATTTTGACGAGATAAAAGAACAACACCCAAACTGGACTGTGGGGCAGGTGGCCAAGGCTGCAGGGAGGATGTGGGCCAGGTGTTCAGAAGCGGATAAAATCCCCTACGAGGAGAGGGCTGCGGTTCTGAGGGCCAAGTACCTTGAAGAGCGGGAGGCCTACTACCACCAATGCCAGCGCGGGGAGTAAAACTTCAAGGGATGGGGCAAACCCAGTCTGAAACAATAAACCTCATTCAACTGGCTTTCTGGCTCTGGTGTTTAGTGTTTTCAGACTGCCCTTGGATGCTATGCTGTGGTAGTGAGTGGTTTGATTCAGGTCTAGCCTTGGGAAGGTTGGCTTCAGGGAGGCAGCTCTAAGACAGGGAACTGACTGCAGGACCCAAATGGCCTAGGGTGACATGGGTGGGCAAGCACATGTGAAAAGCCATTTGTGTACGGGGAGTCAGCTCTACAGCTAGCTGCCTTTGGGACCAAAAAGTATAGTGATTGGCTCAGACATTCCTGAAGACAAAGCCTGGCATTTGCTCAGCCTTGCTGTCTCATGGAAATAGCGCCAAAAGGACAGCGAATTGCTTTGACTGTACAGGCAGCCCCTTTGATTTTGATTACACTTTTGAGTTTGGAATCAAGTTGTTTGGGTTTGGACACATCAGGTCCATGTGACAGGTTAGGGTCCATGTGGCCTCCAGTCTCTTGGGGGTTGGGTGAATCTTCTCAGACTGCACAGACCTGGCAGTCCTGTGCTGTATATGTGTTGGGGTTCTCTTATCTGCTATTGCACGCTGACTGGTTGGTAGTCCATTGTGTCTGAGAGATCTTGGGACTCTATGATAATTGAGACTGCTGGCCCTCCTACAGGGTCACCCTCTTCCTTAGTGTCTTCCAACTTTTCCCCAATTCAGCCACAGGATCCGCAGTGTCTATCAACGGTTTGGGTATAAAAATCTTCCCCTGAATCTTCCAGCAGCTGGTTGTTGGGCCTTTCAGAGGGCAGTCAGAGTAGGCCCCTATATGTAAGCACGAGTTTTGCATGCAAATAGATGGAACTAGACAATATCATCCTAGTGATGTAACTCAGACTCAAAAGAAAATGCATAGCATGTATTCACTAATGATTGGATACTAACTGAACTAATACACATTACCTGGGATACAATCCACAGAACTGAAGAAGGTGAACAACATGAAGAGCTCAAGTGAGGATGCCTCAATCCCACTAGGGAAGAAGAAAAAAGCAATCACTGTAGGGATAGGAGAGAGGGAGAGAACTGCCTGGCAAGGGGACAGGGAGAAGAGGATCAGGAATTGCAAGGAGCAGGACTGAAGCCCTGAGGGACAGCAAAAGCATAGGAACAGGCAACCTCAGGAGGTAGGAAGGAGATGGGGGTAACCTTGAGAATGTACCAGACATCTGGTAAGTGAGAGACTCTCAGGACTCAAAGGGAAGGACCTTAGAAGAAATGTCCTACAGTGGAGAAAGAAAATTGTTGAGCCTGCCTGGTGTATGTGCACTGATTTGTTTTGCAGGGTTTCAGAGATCTCATGGGTTCAGGTTACTTGAGGCTACTGTTCCTACTACATGGTCGTCCTCCTCCTCAGCTTCTTCCAGCCTTTCCCTGATCAATCACAGGGGTCAGCAGCTTCTGTCCATTGGTTGGATGCACATATCTGCCTCTGACACTTTCAGCTACTTGTTGGGTCTTTTGGAGGACAGTTATAAGTTAGATCCATTTTGTGAATGCCCCATAGCCTCAGTAATGGTGTCATGTCTGATGGCTTCCCCTAGAGCTGGATCCCACTTTGGGCCTGACTCTGTACTTCCTTTTCCTCAGGATTTTCTCCAGTCCTGTCTATGCAGTTCTTTCAAACGGGAACAATTCTGGGCCAGAGTTTTTAACTGTGGGATGGCAACCCCATCACATTGTGGAGAGGAGAGCATCTGTGCCTGGGATTTGACAGCTCATATCATAGGAGCTGGGGAACAGTCTCTGTAGAGTAAGTTAGGTGCTTGATATCTCATGCTGAAGTTTGGATATTATGGTTGAGAGGGGAAGATGTCCCTTAATCTGTAGTATGGAAACACATCATGGGACAGAAATTGTGGGATACGTGGAAGGTTTGATTGATCAGTCAGAGGCTCAGATCACATGTAGTGCCAGCACATATGGGCCAAGGTGTGTGTGTGTGTGTGTGTGTGTGTGTGTGTGTGTGTGTGTGTGTACTGAAAACTGCCCATAGCGTTCCTTCTGCCTTCCACATCTCCACCTCAGTGCATTTGTGTATGGACCACTCTATTGGATGTTAGAGATAGAGCTCAGTGGTAGGGTCCTTACCTAGCATGTGTAGGACTTGGATTTCCCTCCACAGTACTTCACAAAACTACACAACAAACACAAAAATCTTTCTTGTCAAAAAATCAGTCAGGAAAAAGATCATACAGGAAACCTATAAAATTCAGCCTAGCCATTACAATGCATTACCAAACCAGCACAGGCATCATGTTCTTTTGATCATTAGATGCTTCATTTCTTGCCCCCAGTCCCCTTCCCAGAGTTCTTGATCCCTGCCCTCTCCTGAAAACAGGCTCTATATCCCCAGGCATCCCCCTTCCCTATGCCATCAAGTCTCTCCAGGATTTGGCACATTGCCTCCCACTGAGACCAGTGAGGGTCAGATTCCTAGGGCAGTAGCAAGTCTAATAAGGTTCAGATGAACCTTTATCCTTCCTTAGAGGCAAAAGAGAAAGTCTGTGAAGAAACCAACCACTCTGATGCGCTACCTAGGGGCTGAAGAGATGGCTCAGGAGTTAAGAGCATTGACAGCTCTTCTGGAGGTCCTGAGTTTAAATCCCAGACACAATAGGTTGGTTCCCAACCATCTGTAATGAAATCTGATGCCCTTTTCTGGTGAGTCTGAAGACAGCCACAGTGTAGCTAGCTTCTTGAGTTTTTTTTTATATATTTTGGATATTAGTCCTCTATCAGATGTGGGGTTAGTGAAAATTTTTTTCCCAATCTGTAGGATGCCGATTTGTCTTAATGACTATGTCCTTTGCTTTACAGAAGCTTTGCAATTTCAGGAGGTCCCATTTATCATTTCTTGATCTTAGAGCATGAGCCATTGAAGTTCTGTTGAAAGAATTTCCCCTTGTGTCAATGAGCTCAAGGCTCTTTGCTACTTTCTCTTCTATTAGACTCAGTGTATCTAGTTTTATGTTGAGGTCCTTGATCTACTTGAACTTGATCTTTGTGCATGGTAACAAATACAGTTCTACTTTCATTTTCTACATGCAGACAGCCAGTTAGACCAGCACCATTTATTAAAGATACTTTCTTTTTTTCATTGTATATTTTTAGCTTCTTTGTCAAGAATCAAGTGTGGGTAAGTATGTAGTTTTATTTCTGGGTCTTCAATTTTATTCCGTTGGTCAACCTGTCTGTCTCTGTACCATGCAGGTTTTATCACTATTGCTCTGTAGTAGAGTTTGAGGTCATGAATGGTGATTTCCCCTAGAAGTTCTTTTATTGTTCAGAGTTGCTTTTGCTATTCTGTTTTTTCTTTTTGTTTTGTTTTGATTTGATTTTGCCTTTCCAGATTAATTTGAGAATTGCTCTTTCCATGTTTTTGAAGAAATGTGTTGGTTGGGATTTGGGTGGTGATTGTGTTGAATCTGTAGATTGTCTTTGGTAGGATGGTCATTCTTATATTAATTCTGCTAATCCATGAGCATGGGAGGACTCTAAATTTTCTGAAATCTTCAATTTCTTTCTTGAGAGACTTGAAGTTCTTATCATAAAGATCTTTCATTTGTTGGGTTAGAGTTACCCCAAGATATTTTATATTATCTGTGGCTCTTGTGAAGGGAGTTCTTTCTCTAATTTCTTTCTCAGCCTGTTTATCATCTTTATAAAGGAAGAATATTAATATTAATTTGAGTTAATTTTATGTCTAGCCACTTTGCTGAAGTTGCTTATCAGCTAGAGAAGTTCTTTGGTATTATTTTATTATTTTACTTTTTATTATTTTGGGGTCTCTTAGGTAGACTATCATATCATCTGCAAATAGTGATACCTGTAGGTTAATGTCATTGTGCAGGTGAAGGTAGACAAGTTAGATCAAGGTCCTGGTTGGACAGTAAAAAAATGAGGCTGGGGCAAAGATTTTGTAAGGCAGGAGAGAAGGAGAAGAAAGAAGAATCAAGATTGAAACAAGGAAGGTTGAAAAAAAGATTGAAACAGATCCGGGTGGTCTTGAATTGCCAAGGTAGTTGGGATGGATTTCTGTAGGCAAATTTATCTTATCTAAGTGGGCAGTTTATATCTTTATCAATTGGTTATAAGTTTATTGTGTGGGTGTATTGTGGATTGAGAATTCAACATGTAAATCTGATTGTTGGGTTACAGTTTGTTGAGTCTTGATTTTACCGGGTGGCTGGAACCAGAGAGTTCATGACTAGCAGAGACCTGCAGGGAGAGACATTAATCTGAGATGAATTAGCACTAGTTCCAATGGCCAGTTGGAGCCAGAACTAGGAACGACCAGGGTATGAGCAGGAACCGGTTCCATTGCTTTTTTTTTTTAACCACAACAGATACCTTTAATTATTCTTTGACAACTTGTATCCCCTTAATCTCTTTTTCTTGTCTTATTGTTCTAGCTAGCACTTTGAGGACTATATTGAATATATCTGCGAAGAGTGGGCATCCTTGTCTTGTCCCAGATTTAGTAGGATTGCTTCAAGTATCTCTCCATTTAGTTTAATATTGCTTTTATTATGTTTAGTTATGGGAGTTGAATTCCTGATCTAATACTTTTAACATGAAGGGATGTTGCATTTTGCCAAATGCTTTTTCTGCATCTAAGGAGATGATCAGGTGATGTTTTTTCTTTGAGTTTGTTTATATGGTGGATTACATTAATGGATTTTCATATATTGAACCAAACTGACATCACTGGGATGACTTAGTCATGGTGAATAGTGGTTTTGATGTGTTCTTTGATTCAGTTTGCAAGAATTTTATTATTTTTGCATCAATATTCATAATTGAGATTAACCTGAACTTCTCTTTTTTGGTAGGGTAATTATGTGGTTTAGGTATCAGAGTAATTGTGGCTTCATAGAATGAATTAGGTAGTGTTCCTTCTGTATCTATTTTATGGAATAGTTTGAGGAATATTGGTTTCAGGTCTTCTTTGAATGTATGGTAGAATTCTGAACTAAATCCATCTGGCCCTGTTTTTGTTGTTGTTGTTGTTGTTTTGTTTGTTTGTTTGTTTGTTTGTTTTGGTTGGGGAATTTTTAATGACTTCTATTTCCTTATGTGATATGGGCCACTTTTGAAAGTTTACCTGCTCTTGGTTTAACTCTGGTATGTGGTATCTATCTAGAAAACCATCCATTTCATCTAGATTTTCCAGTTTTGTTGAGTATAGGATTTTGTAGTAGGCTCTGATGATTTTTTGAATTTCCTCTATTTCTGTTGTTATGTCTCCCTTTTCATTTCTGATTTTGTTAATTTGGATGCTGCCTCTGGGCCCTTCAGTTCGTTTGGCTAGGGGTTTATTTATTGTGTTGATTCTCTCACAGAACCAGCTTTTGGTTTTGCTGATTCTCTGTATTGGTCTCTTTGTTTCTATTTGGTTGATTTCAGTCCTGAGTTTGACTATTTCCTACCATCTACTCCTCTTGGTTGTTTTTTCTTCTTTTGGTTCTAGAACTCTTGGGTGTACTGTTAAGATGCTGGTGTGATGTCTCTCCAGTTTCTTTACTAGTGCACTTAGTGCTATGGAAAATTCACACAATATATTCTTATCACAGTTTATCTTCCCCCATCTCAAACCAGATCTTCCTCCCCTCCCTGCCTATACAATGCTACACCATCTTTCTCTCCACTTAGAAAACAGGCAGATAATAATAATAATAATTTTAAAACTGAAAAGACACAAAAATCACATATAAAAATCCACAAAATAAAACTATTAATATAAAAGCACAGACCAGTAAGGCAAAAAGTACCCAAGAAAGCAATATGAGACAAAATAGCTATAAAAACACTATTGAGTTCATTTTTAATGGACATTTACTGCTGGGCATAAGGCCTGCAGTTAAATGTGGTTTATATATCTAGTGAGGCTCCATTGGAGAAAACGTTTTTCTTTTGGAAGTGGTTGTCACTTGAAATAGCTCCTTAGTTACTTCCTCCTGTTTATTTCCTTCTATTAGTGCTGGGACCCTGTCCTGGAACCAGTACAGGCCCTTTATATTCTGCCACAGTCTCAGAGGTGACTTCCTGTGTGTATCAGTCCTATTGTGTCTGGAATTAAAAGTTTTCCTGATGTATCCACCTCCTCTGGCTTTTACACTCTTTCTGCCATCTCTTCTGCATGACTTCCTGTTCCCTGAGGAGAAAGATTTAATGGAGACATCCCATTTAAGACTGAGTATTCTAAAGTCTATCTCTCTCTGCACATTGTCCAGTTATGGTCTCTGTGTTAGTGCCCATCAACTGCACGAGAAAACAGTATGAAGGCAAAACAAATCACTTATTTGAGACTTCGTCTGGTGTAGTCACTAACTTGTTGTATTTTAAAAATAAGCAACCAGTACTGTCATATACACGGGTGTGTAAGGCCATCTAATGGTATATAACCTATATATTTTTTCAACAGAGAATAAAATAAGTCTTTTTGAAAAACTGAGCAGATATCTAACCAAAGAAGATATCTAGGGACAGATAAGCATAGTATATAGTCTTAACATCATTTGCCATCAGAGAAATGAAATTTAAACAACAAAGACACATGGCAGAATCCAATAACAGAGACAACAACAGCAACTTCCTGGCAAGTAAACAACTCAAGGACTCTTATTCATTCCAGGTGAGAATTAGAAAATAGGGCAGGGGATCGGGAGCTGTCCTTGAGGGTGAGTTTCGGTTCCATGAGGAACAAGGAACTACTGAAGGAGCTGAAGTCTCCAGAATAACAAGATGGATCTGAGAAATATAAATCTCGAGATTATATAACAAAACAAATGACTACAATCCTTGGATTTAGAAATGTTGCAGTTGAGTTTACCTACAACCGCCCGGAAGTGAAGAATCCAGATTCCAAAATAATGCAAATCAGTCTGACTGGGTTTCTGAATGAGGAAAATGCTAGAGAATTAATTAACCAGAGAACTGTTGTCCCTGCTGTGAAGTGCACAAGAAAACAGCCAGAAGATGAAATAAAACATAGTTTACTTGAGAAAAAATAGCATCTCTGAAAAGGTAAGTGAAGATGAAGATCAGAGGGTGAAGGAATATTTTTAAGACAGCTGGATTAGGGAAGGATCTCCTTCCCTTAGAAAACAATTTTCTGCATCAAGAGCAAGAAATCAGTCCCTCTCCATCTCTCCAGCACAGAAGCAAGAGCGAGAGAATGACAATACACCAGAGATCCCAGAATCTTCAGTGAAAATGGAAATTGTTTCAGTAAGAGAGGTCATACCAATGAGTGAAAATCTCCCAAGCCTGAACAGCTGGATAGAATCGGAGCCGAAAATACCTCCTCCAGGTTAAAAACAAAAATATTCAAGCAGGTAAGGAAAAGACCAGTCCAACACTTCACTCACATTCCAAATCACAATCACACATGTGCTTTCCACTTTCTGATACTGGACTATGAGAAAGATGTTTATTGTAAACATACTCACACAAATGGTAGCTGAGCCCAAGAAGTCAGTCGTGCCCAGAAGAACTTCCCAAGACTTCCCCAAGTTAAAGCACAGAAATAAGTCCCTGGAGAGTAGAAAACGTTTTCATTGCATCAACAGCCGGAAGTAGCTCTTCTTACCTAGTTTCCAGCACTGCCAAAGGTACCAAAAGTTCATTCGCTTCTTATTGAACAAACTTACAGCATTTCTCCTTCAGCAAGTCTTATCTTCCAAAGTAAATAATTCCAACAAGGCAATTCCCGCATCCAAAAATGTGCCGTTCCACAACTCTGTGGCAGTAAAATTCCATAAGAAAAATCACATTTCTCTATTTCCGGGGAGAACTACCAGTAAAGTAACAAAACATGAAGGTACCGAGTGAAAAATGTCACCATTTCTAGGGCCAAAATCTAGAAAGGGGGAGTTCTCTAAGTCCCTAGAAGACAAAAACAAATGACTGCGGCCAGTTTGTGGACTAGAGACCACAGTACAAACAAAACTATTAGTCTTTATCTGACTTACTTGTCTTCCACTTCAAAATATATGAGATCTGAAAAATCCTATGTGAAGAATGGTGAGATACACCAGTGGACAGGGACATTCCCTTTATGGGTTGCTTCACTATTACCAGGAAAGCACTGAAGAGACTTTCCTAGTGGTACAAGTTCTTCCCACCACCTGCCAAAGGCTAAATTCCTCATCTTCCTCCCTTTTCCCCCTACTCAAAAATGGTGCCACCCACCATTATTTAAGTACCAAAAGTGTACAAATGAACATTTTAAAGTTTTTGTTTCTTTTGTTTTCCTTGAGACAAGGTTTCACTGTACAGTTCTGGCTGTCCTATAACTAGTTATACCAACCTAGTTGGCCTTGAACTCACAGAGATCTACCTGCCTCCACTTCTGGAATGCTGGGATAAAAGCTGTGGCTGCCACCCCACCTACTATCCTCAACCTACCCCTGGCTATAAGAGAACATTAAAAAAATCTTGTTAGCCATGTCGAGGAATGCCCTTTCCCAAAGAATGCTATTTACTTGCAAGAAAAGACCCGCAGCTCAACTCAAGATTTTCATTGTATCAAGGGAAAATTAATCAGTGGTAATAATAATGCTATAGAAATTTTTAAAAAGGTATTAATTTGTAAGAACAAAATGGATAAGCTGTCATTATCGAGAGCGCCTTGCTGCCCAAAGCTACCCTAGCTATTCAGTTCCTCTAAGCCAGTCATTCTCAACCTGGGGTTCATGACCCCTTTGTGGTCACATATTAGATATCTTGCATATCAGATACCTGTATTATGATTCATTACATTAGTAATATTACAGTGATAGAGTAGCAATGAATTTTATGGTTGTGGTGGGGGGGTCACCACAACATGAGGAACTGTATTAAAGGATTGCAGCATTAGGAAGGTAGATAAGGAAGGTTGAGAAACACTGCTCTAAACTGAAACACTTGAAAGACCAGAAGGCAGATCATGATCCTTTGACAGTCCAGCCGCACCCAGATGTCAAAATGCTGAGTTACTTAAAACTCCTCTTTAACTTTTCAAGATTTTGTTAAGTCTCATCTACACCCTTTCTGTCCTTTGTATTTTTACTGCATTGGACAATGGCAGTGTGAATTTGGCCTTATATATTATTGCTATAGGACTGTATACAGAATAAACAATTTATTAAGCTCTTAATGAAGAGGTCGTGAAAGGGAAGTTCTCTAGATTATAATTTATAAATCTCTGGATTATACTATATACTTTAAAATGTATGTTTTAAAACCTGTGATATAATAAATGAGTGTTGCAGTTATCTGAGAAGATACTGTTTATAGTTGTCCCTGGTTATGAGTGGAATATATAACCAGAATTTTTCAGACTACCATTTGGGAAATATTGTCCTAAATAATTAACTTTTCAAAGCACCTGTAAAAATGAAAGTATTATATCTTAGTAAATGAAACAAATTAGCTCTTAGGATCCACTTTTATATGTGGTGGAAAACGCATTCCTGGGTGAACAGAATATCAGAAATATGAATTGTCATCAAAGAGCTCACAGTCTATTGGTAAGGTTAAAAAAAGAAATGAAATATACAGTCTTATTAAGGTAAGGATTTACATAATGGTATAAGATCATGCTATCTTGAACAAGGACGGTAGGGTTGAAAATTAAAAGGAATGGCCATTCTTGAAATCTATTATGAACAAAGATCAATACAACTTTATAGTAGATTAGTGGATGACACTACATTGTTTAATTTTTAAGTGCAGAGTGGTGGCTGTACTCCCATGATAGAAAATGAAGGAAAGGAGCAAATTGTAAGAAGGTAATTGGTTTTGCCTAGGGTTTCTAAAGATCACCTTTTATGGCTGTGTTTAGTTTCTCTGCTCTGCTACATTATAAAATAAAGAGAGAGTTCATGTAAAGGATATCATATTAATGATTCTGTCTAAATCATTTATCCTCACACTTATTCTTCTGGTAATTTATTACCAGAAATGCCAGACATAGCCCATAGCAGTAAGAAATCCATAGACTGAAAGGTGCTATTCACAAAACAAGGTTATCTGAAAAGTGGGTATAGGAGATAACCATATTAATAGCTTAAGATGATTAACACTAATAAGATTTTTAACAAAGCAGTAAAGATATTACACATTGTATATCCTTTTAATTTTGATTTGTGCAGATAATCAAAATTCATGTATGTCCAGTATGTAGCAAGTCCAATACTCGTTTCTAAAAAAATGAAATATTCAGAGTACGTGATGCTGAATTTTTCAGAATTTGCACATGGATGGGTGTTTCAGACATGCGAAATTTTTAATCAAAAGAAATAGTTAGGTGTTCTGTGCTAGAAAGCCATATCACACATATTTGAGGAACAATGGCAAAAGTCTTGCATTCTAGTTGAGGATTGACAAATATTTTGATACTTAAACTCATCCTCATGAAATAGAAAATTAATTTTCTAAGTGAACAAAAAGGTGAGATGAATGCAGGAATTTTTTTTTGAGAAATAAGAAACATCATTGTGAAATGGGGATGTTTGAAATGTATCTTAAAAGAAATACAAAATGTTTTAAGGATGTCAAGCAGAGGACAAATGCAACTCCAACAGTTACATGGAAAATAAATTAGAGAAAATCAAAGAGAGATAAATTAAATGGGCAGCAAAGCCAATGAGGAGCTCCTTAAAGAGATCAAATGGCATATAGTAGAGTATTATCCATAAAGCTAAGGAGGAGATAGATCAAACAGATGTCAAAAGGAAGAATCTAAGGACTTGGTGACTTTGCGCATAACTTATAGGAAATGAAGTCTGGAGGCTACTAGTTGAAAATTATGCCAAATAAAGTCTGGCCAACATAGTGAAACAACATGACAGAATGTCAATGAAAAATAATTATATACAACACACAGGGGCAAAATTCATTTTGTTATCATGTTAATAGGGGTCATTTAATAAAATTGACTACCTGTTTATAAACAAATCCTCAAAGTACATGAATATTAAATTCATTCTGAATATGTTCTTGACACTATGAAAGTAACCTAGAAACCAACAATAAAATAATAGGTAGAAACTTCTTTTGGTTTGTGGGTTTTGTCATGGGCATTCCGTACTGTTTGGATAATATCCATTTATCAATGAGTACATACCACACATGTCCTTTTGGGCCTGGGTTAACTTGCTCAAATTTCATGTGTCCTCATTTTTAATAGGTGAATAGTATTCCATTGTATAAATGTTCCACATTTTCTGTATCCATTCTTCTGTTGAGGGACATCTGGGTTTCTTCCAGCTTCTGCCTATTAAGAATAAGGCTGCTATGAACATACTGAAGCATGTGTCCTTGTGGTACATGGAACATCTTTTGGGTATATGCCCAGGAGTGGTATAGCTGGGTTTTCTGAGGAATCTCCAGATTGGTTTCCAGAATGGTTGTACCAGCTTGCTGTCCCACCAACAATGGAGGAGTGTTCCTCTTTCTCCACATCCTCACCAGCATCTGCTCTCACCTGAGATTTTGATCTTAGCCATTCTCACTGGTGTTGGGTGGAATCTCAGGGTTGTTTTGATTTGCATTTTCCTGATGACTAAGGAAGCTGAACATTTCTTTAACTGTTTCTCAGCCATTTGAAGTCAGAATGCTTCATTCCCACTCAGAAGGGGGAACAAGATAATCATGAGAGGCAGAAGGAAAAAGAAACCTGGGTAGGAAAGAGGAGGGGAGGGGAAGGGGGGACAGAATTAGGAATGAGGGGAAAATAAGAGACAATCCCAGAGGACCGGTGACTTAATGGAAGTTTGCAACTTTTGGGGTTGGGGTGGGAGGACCCTCTCAAAAGTCCAAGAGACTTGAGGTGTGAAAAACTCCCAGGACTCAAGGGGGTGACCTTAGAAGAAATTTCCAACAGTGGTGAGAGGTAACTTGAAGAGACTACTTCCAGTAGATAGGCTGGGCCCCAAGTGGAGGGATGGGGTTACCAACCTACCGTCAAAACTTCTGACCCTTAATTGTGCGTGTTTTAAAGAAGTACAGGGACCAAAAATGGAGCATAGCATAGTGAAGTAAAAGCTGCCCAGTGACCATCCCAACTTGGGATCTGCATCGTAAGTGAGCGCCAAAGCCTGACATTATTACTGATGCTATGATGTACTTACAAACAGGAGCTTAGCACGACTCTCCTCTAAGAGGCCCTACCAGCAGCTGGCTGAGACAGACACAGATACTTACAGCCAACCATTAAACTGAGATCAAGAACCCCTATGGAAGAGTTAGGGGAAGGATTGAAGGAACTGAAGGGAATGGCAATCCCACAGGAAGACCAATAGTCTCAACTAACCTGGACCACTGGGAACTCCCAGAGAATAAACCACCAACCAAAGAGCATACATAGGCTGGTCTGAGGCCCCTGCCACATATGTAGCAAAGGACTGCCTTGTCTGGCCTCAATTGGAGAAGATGCACCTAATCCTGTAAAGACTTGAGGCCCAGAGAAGGAAGATACCCGGGGAGGCAAGAGGGGGAGCACCCTTTCAGAGGCACAGGGGAGGGTGAATGGGATGAAGAGAGGGGTGATTGGGGGGGAACATCTGTAATGTAAATAAAATAATTAATTAAAATAATTTTAAACATAAAAATAATTGATAGAAAATTTTAAATTTCAGACCACTGGGATGGCCAAGCAGCTAAAGATACCTATTGCTATCCTGAATTTAATCCTCAGGACTCACATGATAGAAGGAATGAGCTGATCTCTTGAAAGTTTAGTTGTCCTCTGACTTAAACACACACACACACACACACACACACACCCATTAGTTAATTAGTTATTTTTATAATTTGTTTAATTTCCTACAATTAATAAGATATGCTACTAAATGGCCATAGATTAAAGGAAGAGACTAAATCACAAATACAAACACAAATATGTGAAGTAGAATAAAATAAATCTGGCAAAATTCAAGTGAGTATCTTCAAAGAATATTAAGAGGCAATTCATAATTTTAACTTCTCATATTAGGACTAAGACTGAAAATCAATAACTTAAGTTTGTTCACTCCAAGAATTTAGGAAGAAAACAAAATTTACACTGCAATTAGGAAAGAATACACATGAACCTGACTATATATATATATATATATATATATATATATATATATATATATATATAATTAGTTTAGGACTTTCATAAGAAAATTGTGAATAGGCATTTAAAAAAATTATAATCTATGAAATTTAAAAAATAAGGATGCCTCATTTATTTAAGAACCTATCATAGCTTTGACTCCAAATCTGGAAAGGATATTTCAGGAGAAATAAATTATGGACACTCTTTCATGTGGACAAAAGTACAAAAAGAAATGAAGTATCATTTCAAATATAGAATTAAAAATAGAACACATCACAATTAGATATTTGTTCCAAGCATTCATGGGTGGTTTATCATTCAAAAATCATTCAATGTGAAAAAGTTAAAATGAGAACACTCATATGATGATTTCAATAGAATTACAAATGCCATTTGGAAAATTTCAAACTTCATAATAAAACCTTTAGTGAGCTATAAAAGGAAAGGAACTTATGCTAAGAAAAGAAATTATAAAAAAAAATGCAGTAAACCATATCACAATCAATCAACGACCATGACATTTCACCATGACTAGTTTTTAAAAAACTTATTTCAAATATCACTTTTGAACAAATACATACTGCCATTCAAATCGTATAAAAATTAAAACAAATTAAAGACATAAACACTATAAAAGTTGAATTAGTTTTTATTATTTGCAGAGAGGAATATCGTATATCTAATGATTCAAGAAATTTATGCGGCTGGAGTCATGGGTCCCTCCATGTGTACTCATTGGTTGGTGATGGCATTGTCCAGCATCAATAGGAGGAAAAGCCATTGGTCCTGTGAACACTCTTTTCTCCAATGTAGGGGAATGCCAGGGCAGTAAGGTGGGAGTGAGTGGGTGGGAGTGGGAGCATCCTCATAAAAGCAAGGGGTGGTGGGAGGGATATGGGAGAAGGGAGAAAGGGGATAGTATTTGAAATGTAAATACGTAAAATATCCAAGAAAAATAAAATTAAAAAGATAAATTTATGCCCCAAAAATATTGGAACTGGATTTTAAAAATCAAAATACAAAAGTCAACTTTATTAACAAAAATTCAAATTGAAATACTATATATATATATATATATATGCATACATCATGTTTTAATCCTAATCTGTGTGTGGTCATTGATGTATTTTTAGGTATGATTAATATCTATAATCAAACAGCCTTAAGAAAAAAGAGCATTCTAGATATGTAGCTTTATATTGTATGTATATACCTAGTTGAGTCAGTTAAGAGAACTCTTTTGCCTGAAGAAGTTATATTGCCTATGGGCATTACCATTAACTTATGTTGAAAATTTTCAGTACACTTATTCCTACTGTTTTCAGACTTGCCTAACCCTTCATATTCATATACACAAAATTATTTATACTTATGGATGGGTGGAAGCATGCATGCATATATATATATATATGTATATATATATATATATGCATTATTGGAACTCTGGCTTATATAAATATTTTAACTAATTATACTACATAAAATTAAATATCTAAAATAAATTTGCTAAAAATTATGAATGATTTTACATAGAAAAATAAATGATTTTAGAAAAAGAAAATAACCAGATGGACACCTAATAAAACTAATAAAATACAAATTTTCAAAAAGCTGGAAAATCTGCCCCAACTAGTAGATAATTAGCCAAATCCAAATAAAGATATCAGGAAATACTTAGAGAATTAGCAGGTAATCTCAGAATCCACAAAGTTATACATAAAGGATTTTTCAGTGTTTTTTTGACCAAGAGCAATCAAGAGGGATTTGCTACTAGAGTATAAATTCCTATTATAAGGAGATAACAATTAAGAGCATGTTTAGTTGCAAAGGGATAAGAATGTTAATTAATTGAACAAAATTTAAAATCCACAGTCAAACTAGCAAACACAGGGTCATCTTATTCATATTAAGAAGTCCCTGCAGTACTTTGGAGAGACATTTTATTCAATAAATACTTCTGTATCAAGTGAATATATTTATGAGAACATCATCTGGTGTTGGGTAGACTTTCAGAACAGTAATGGCGAACACAGATAACATTCTTTTCAGTAAAAAGAACCATGAAACTTTTATAAAATATTTTAGAACCATTTACAGTATCTGGAAATTTCCCCCAAAAACCTAAAGCAAATAAAGACATCTAAGGAAGGAAGTAATTTAAAGTGTGGTAAGAACAATGAGGTTTGCACAATTGGATTCTTGACATATTGATGGCCCAACCAGCTCAGTGCCATGGAAAATCTATTTCAGTAATTTCGAAGTTAAAAAAACTGGCTCCCTCCATCATCACCTAATTCCCATCCTTGGGTCACAATTTTACTCAGGAAGTGGGAGGCAAATAATTTTGTTCATCATGTTAATTTCCATATTGCAAGAGTTTCGTTCTGAGCATTACAATAGACTATTCATTTTTCTTCCATTCAAATAGCAAGGTCTCTCTACTCTAGGCATAGTACTCCATGGTGTGCTTTCTCTTAAACTCATTTGATTGAGTTTTTCAGAATTGTAAAAGTTATACAATAAGAAGGCCCAGTAGAGAAAAAGCTTCAACACTCACAGATCAGCTCCTAGCTATAGAAAACTACTCTTAAGAGAAGCAAAATTCCTTATATCCTCCTCCTCTGCAATAGCACCGAAATCCTGAACAAAGTAAAATTGAGCCATAGAAACATGAAAATCTATAACTCAGCTGAAATGGACAGCTTTTAATTTGAAGAGTGTGCCCCAGGATAAGGACAAGTATACTGAAAACATAATGAATTTAATTTTCATGTGGATTTCTAATTTCATTCCATTTGGGTAATAGGCTATGTTTTTGAACTGACTCCACAATTTTAAATGTGTAAGTTGTACCTGGTAGCAAAAATCATATAATCTCATCTCCTCAAGTGGTTGAAGCTTGGAGGATCACATGTTTATAAGTTAATACATGGTCTATATCAGAATATGTTCTCCATACACTAAAGAAAATTAAGCACAGAAAGTTCCTATGATGCATAGTAACCAAAATGTTAAATGAGCCACAAAAGAAAGGATATTAAAAACAGAAAAGGAAATATACCAAGTCACATATTAAAGCTAGAATAATCCCTGAATGTTCAATAGAAACTCTGAAAGCCAGAAGAGCAGATCAACAAGAACTAAGGAATCACAGATGTCAGCCCATATTATTATACCTAGCAAAACAAATAGAAACAATTTTGTTTACCAATTATACCTAGCAAAACAAATAGAAACAATTTTGTTTACCAATCCAGCTTTGAAGAAAGTACTAAAAGGAAATTTTCTAAAAATTCTGAACATAATATTTCTGAAAGAAGGCTAAGTATATACGAGAGGACACAAGGAATAAATGATCCCAGAACAATTAATCAAAGAGTGGGCAAAACAACACAATAAAGGAATTTAATAAATAATCCTTGTTATTAACTTCCAGTACTAATAGTCTAAGTTCACCCAATAAAAAGACAGAATAATTGGATTGGATTTAAAAAAAAACAGGATCCAGCTGAGTATAGTGGCTTATGCCTTTCATAGCAACATATAGGTGGCAAAGGCATGCAAATCACTTTGGGTTCTACATGACAAGCTCCAGTATATTCTGGGCTACGTGGAAAGATGGTGTCTGAACAATGAAAAAATAAAAAAATGAGGGAAAGAAAAGAAGGAAGGAAGGAAGGAAAGAAGGAAAGAAGGAAGGATGAATGGATGGAAAGAAGGAAGGAAAAAGAGAGGAAGGAAGGAAGGAAGCAAGGAAGGAAGGAAGGGAGAAAGAGAGAAAGAAAGAAAAAGAAGGGAAGAAAGAAGGAAAGAAAGAAGGAAAGAAAGAAAGGATTCATCTTTCTGCTTATCCAAGAAACATTCCTCACCACCAAGAACAGACATCATCTTAGGGTAAAAGGATGAAAAAAAGTATTCCAAACAAATGGAATCAAGAAGCAAGCAAGCACCACTATTTAATAACAGAAAAACAAGACTTCCAACCAAAACTAATCATAGGAGATAGGGAAGAATAGTACATACTCATTAAATCCATGAAAAATATATTACAAATCAAAATATTTATACACTAAAGACAAGGGCAACCAATATCATAACAGAAACATGACCACAGCTAAAATTACATACTGATTCTAATACAGTGATAGTACATATGTAAATTCAATATATCACTATGACCAATAGACATGTCATCTAGACAAAAAACTGAACAGGGAAACGCTGGAATTAAATAAGATCACAAATCATATGAAACTAATTGATATCTACAGAGCACTCAACCCAAATACTACAGAATATACTTTCATCTCAGATTCCCAAGACATTTTCTTCAAATTTTGTGACATATTTAAGACACAAACCAACTCTCAAAAGATGTTTCAAAATATTAATTAAAGCCAAGCTGACATGAGCAGCCTGCTCTCCTAGGCAGACTTCAATTCTTCCACCATCTCTCTGCCTACTCTCATCAGACCTGCAGATCCTGACCACACAGGTAAGCTTCCCTTCCCCCACCCATCTTTCCTTCTTGATGAGTCCTCTGGGGCATGCCAAGCTGCCTTAAGCAATCTGCAATCCCAGGCAGATCCCTATTCTCCTGCCACCTCTCCACCCACCTTCATCTGACCTACAGATCCTAAATTATACAGACGTGATGGTCTAAAACCATACAGTCCAAGGATACCCACCAGAGGCCTGCCACACCAGGACCACAGAGGTCTTCCCTTTCAATACCTACAACAGGAACATCCAGGGGCCAAAGGCATCCAGATGGCTAAAGACCCTGAAAAGGACGCAATCAACAAGAGCCAGGGTAACATGACACCTTTAGAACCCAGCTACCCAACTATAACAAACCCTGGCTATCCTAATGACACTGAACCACAAAAACTGACCTTATATCCAATCTTATAAAGATGATAAAGGAAATGATTAAATACCTTCAAGAAATAAAGGAAAACACACTCTTTAAAGAGGAAACAAATCCCTT
The DNA here is from genome assembly GCF_021556685.1 of Rattus norvegicus. Lineage (NCBI taxonomy): Eukaryota > Metazoa > Chordata > Mammalia > Rodentia > Muridae > Rattus > Rattus norvegicus. The sequence continues at coordinate 137,580,656 of NC_141554.1, read as the reverse complement.
ACAGATACACAGGAAAATACAATTAAACAGCTGAAGGAAATAAATAAAACTGTTCAAGACCCGAAAGTGGAAATAGAAGCAGGAAAGAATACAAGAACAGAGGGAATCCCAGAGATGGAAATCCTAGCGAAGAAAACAGGAACAACAGATGCAAGCATCACCAATAGAATACAGGAGATGAAAGAGAGAATAGCAGACATAGAAGATACAACAGAAGAAACTGATACATCAGTCAAAGAAAATGTTAAGTCTAAAAATTTCCTGACACAAAACATCCAGGACATCTAGGATACCATGAAAGAACCTAAGAATAATAAGAATAGACAAAAGTAAAAGGTCTCAGCTCCAAGGTCTAGAAAATATTCTCAACAAAATTAAAAAAAAAAAACTTGCACAACTTAAAGAAAAGAGATGCTTATGATCATACAAAAAAGTTATAGAACAATATTAAATGGTACCTGAAGAGAAAACCACCTGCCACATAATAATCAAAACCCAAAATCTACAGAACAAAGATTTTTAAAAGCAGCAAGGGGAGGAGTCCAGGCAACATACAAAGGCAGATCTATCAGAATTATACCCGACTTTTCAACAGAGACTCTAAAAGCCGGAAGAGCCTGGACAGATATTTTACAACTTCTAAAAAACCACAGATGCCAGTCACAGAGGGAGAAAACAAATCCAAATTCAGACAATATCAATCCAGCAATCCATTCCTACAGAAAATACTTTCAGGAAAACTCCAGCACAAGGAGTATAACAACATCTAAGGCAACACAAAAAATAAGTAATTCCATACTAGCCAAAACAAGGGAAGAATGAACACACACACACACACACACACACACACACACACATATGCACACGCACATGCACACACATGCACATGCACACGTAATTGCACACGCACTAACACCACCAACATTAAAATAACAAAATAACAACCATTGGTCATTAATATCTCTCAACATCAATAGACTCAATTCCTCAATAAAAAGCCACAGGCTCACAGAATGTATGCAATAACAGGATCCATGATTCTGCTGCATACAAGAAACACACGTCAGTGATAAAGATAGACATTACCTCAGGGTAAAGGGCTGGAAAAAAGGTTTCTGAGTAAATAAACACCAGAAGCAAGTTATATTAGACAATCTAACATCTAATAAAATAGTCTTTTAACCAAAATTAGTCAAAAGAGACAAAGAACACTTCATATACATCAGAGGAAAAAAATGTACAAAGATGATACCTCAATAGTGAATATCTATACCCCAAGCACAACAGCAGCCACATTCGTAAAAGAAACATTGCTAAAGCTTAAATTGCACATCAAACCACACACATTACTAGTAGGAGACTTCAACACCCTACTCTCAACAATTGACAGGTTATTTAGACAAAAACTAGACAAACAAATAAACTAAGGGACATTACAAATAAAATAGAGTTAATATCTATAGAATTTTTCACCCAAACATGCAAAAAGACATACCTTCTCAACAACTCGTGAATCCTTCTTCAAAAGTGACCATATAGTCGGTCACAAAACAAGCCTCAACAGCTACAAGAAGACTGACATACAACCTTTTTAAAAAAATTTTATTAGATACATTTCTTTACTTACATTTCAAATATTATTCCCCTTCCCAGTTTCCTCTCCATAAGCCCCCCTCCCCTAACCCTCCCCCATGTGGATATTCCCCCCCATACATCCCCCTTACTGCCCCCCATATTCCCCTGCGCTGGGGGTCCAACCTTGGCAGGACCAAGGGCTTCCCCTTCCACTGGTGCCCCAACAAGGCTATTCTCTGCTACATATGCAGTTGGAGCCCAGGGTCAGTCCATGTATAGTCTTTCGGTAGTGGTTTAGTCCCTGGAAGTTCTGGTTGGCTGGCATTGTTGTTTTTATGGGGTTGCAAGCTCCTTCAACTCTTTCAATACTTCCTCTAATTCCCCCCAAGGGGGTCCTGTTCTCAGTTCTGTGGTTTGCTGTAGCATTGACCTCTGTATTGCACATGCTCTGGATGTGTATCTCAGGAGAAATCTATATCCGGTCCCTTTCAGCATGTGTTTTTTAGCTTCATCAATCTTATCTAGTTTGGTGGCTGTATATATAATGGGCCACATGTGGGGCAGGCTATGAATGGCCATTCCTTCGGTCACTGCTCTAAACTTTGCTTCCATATCCCCTCCTGTGGATATTTTTCCCCTTTTAAGAAGGAGTGGGAGCAGGGGTTGGGGATTTAGCTCAGTGGTAGAGCGCTTGCCTAGCAACCGCAAGGCCCTGGGTTCGGTCCCCAGCTCCGAAAAAATAAAATTTAAAGAAGGAGTGGGAGCATCCGCATTTTGGGCATCCTTCTTCTTGAGCTTACTATGGTCTGTGGATTGCACCTTGGGTAATTCGAGCTTTTTGGCTATTATCCACTTATCAATGAGAGCATACCAAGTGTGTTTTTCTGTGACTGAATTACCTCACTCGGAATAATATTTTCTAGTCCATTCCATCTGCCTATGAATTTCAAGAAGTCGTTGTTTTTGATAGCTGAGTAGTACACCATTGTGTAGATGTACCACATTTTTTGAACCCATTCCTCTGTTGAAGAGCATCTGAGTTCTTCCCAGCTTCTGGCTATTATAAATAAGGCTGCTATGAACATAGTGGAGCACGTGTCTTTGTTGTATGTTGGAGCATCTTTTGGTTATATGCCCAGGAGAGGTATAGCTGGGTCCTCAGATAGTGGAATGTCCAATTTTCTGAAGGCACTCCAGATTGATTTCCAGAATGGTTGTACCAGTTTGTAATCCCACCAAATGGCTATGATTACTATATTAATCTTGCCAATCCATGAGCATGGGAGGTCTTTCCATCTTCTGAGATCATCCTCAATTTCTTTCTTCAGAGACTTAAAGTTCTTGTCATACAGATCTTTCACTTGCCTAGTTAAAATCACACTAAGATATTTTATATTATTTGGGACTACTGTGAAGGGTGTCATTTCCCTAACTCTTTCTCAGCTTGTTTATCCTTTGAGGAGAGGAAGGCTACTGATTTGTTTGAGTTAATTTTATACCCCGACACTTTGCTGAAGTTGTTTATCGGGGTAAGTAGTTCTCCTGTGGAACTTTTGGGGTCACTAAAGTACACTATCATATCATCTGCAAATAGTGATATTTTGACTTCTTCCCTTCCAATTTGTATCCCTTTGACCTCCTTTCACTGTCTGATTGCTCTGGCTAGGATTTCAAGTACTACATTGAATAAGTAGGGAGAGAGTGGGCAGCCTTGTCTAGTCCCTGATTTTAGTGGGATTGCTTCAAGCTTCTCTCCATTTAGTTTAATGTTAGCTACTGGTTTGCTGTATATGACTTTTACTATGTTTAGGTATGGGCCTTAAATTCCTATTCCTTCCAGGACTTTTATCATGAAGGCGTGTTGAATTTTGTCAAATGCTTTCTCAGCGTCTAATGAAATGATCATGTGGTTTTGTTCTTTCAGTTTGTTTATATAATCGATCACGTTGATGGTTTTCCATATATTAAACCATCCCTGCCTGCCTGGGATGAAGCCTACTTGATCATGGTTGATGACTGTTTTGATGTGCTCTTGGATTCAGTTTGCAAGAATTTTATTGAGTATTTTTTGTAGACATTCATAAGGGAAATTGGTCTGAAGTACTCTTTCTTTGTGGGGTCTTTGTGTGGTTTAGATATAAGAGTAATTGTGGCTTCATAGAAGGAATTCGTTAGCGCTCTGTCTGTTTCAATTTTGTGGAATAGTTTGGATAGTATTGGTATGAGGTGTTCTATGAAGGTCTGATAGAATTCTCCACTGAACCCATCTGCACCTGGGCTGTTTTTGGTTGGGAGACCTTTAATGACTGCTTCTATTTCCTTAGGAGTTATGGGGTTGTTTAACTGGTTTATCTGTTCCTGATTTAACTTCATTACCTGGTATCTGTCTAGGAAATTGTCCATTTCCTGCAGATATTCAAGTTTTGTTGAATATAGGCTTTTATAGTAAGATCTGATGATTTTTTTGAATTTCCTCTAAATCTGTAGTTATGTCTCCCTTTTCATTTCTGATTTTGTTAATTTGGAAACACTCTCTGTGTCCTCTCGTTAGTCTGGCTAAGGATTTATCTATCTTGTTGATTTTCTCAAAGAACCAACTTTTGGTTCTGGTGATTCTTTCTATGGTCCTTTTTGTTTCTGCTTGGTTGATTTCAGCTCTGAATTTGATTATTTCCTGCCTTCTACTCCTCCTGGGTGTATTTGCTTCTTTTTGTTCTAGAGCTTCTAGGTGTGCTGTCAAGCTGCTGACATATGCTCTCTCCTGTTTCTTTCTGCAGGCACTCAGAGCTATGAGTTTTCCTCTTAGTACAGCTTTCATTGTGTCCCACAAGTTTGGGTATGTTGTACCTTCATTTTCACTTTCTAAGAAGTCTTTAATTTATTTCTTTATTTCTTCCTTGACCAGGTTATCATTGAGTAGAGCATTGCTCGGCTTCCATGTATAGGTGGGCGTTCTTCCCTTATTGTTATTGTAGACCAGCTTTAACCCATGGTGGTCTGATATGATGCATGGTGTTATTTCTATCTTTCTGTATCTATTGAGGTCTGTTTTATGAACAATTATATGGTCAATTTTGGAGAAAGTACCATGAGGTGGTGAGAAGGAGGTATATCTTTTTGTTTTAGGATAGAATGTTCTATAAATATCTGTTAAGTCCATTTGTTTCATGACTTCTCTTAGTCTGTCTATGTCTCTGTTTGATTTCTGTTTCCATGATCTGTCCAGTGATGAGAGTGGGGTGTTGAAATCTCCTACCATTATTGTGTGAGGTGCAATCTGTGCTTTGAGCTTTATTAAGGTTTCTTTTATGTATGTAGGTGCCCTTGTATTTGGAGCATAGATATTTAGGATTGAGAGTTCATCTTGGTGGATTTTTCCTTTGACGAATATGAAGTGTCCTTCTTTATCTTTTTTGATGACTTTTGGTTGAAAATTGATTTTATTCAATATTAGAATGGCGATTCCTGCTTGCTTCTTCAGACCATTTGCTTGGAAAGTTGTTTTCCAGCCTTTCACTCTGAGGTAGTGTCTGTCTTTGTCTCTCAGGTGTGTTTCCTGTAGGCAGCAGAATGCAGGGTCTTCATTGTGTATCCAATTTGTTAATCTATGTCTTTTTATTGGGGAGTTGAGGCCATTGATGTTGAGAGATATTAAGGAATAGTGGTTATTTCTTCCTGTTATCTTTGTATTTGGATGTGAGATTATGTCTGTGTGCTTTCCTTCTCTTTGTTGTGTGGCCAAGACAATTAGTTTCTTGCTTTTTCTAGGTTGTAGCTTGCCTTCTTATGTTGGGCTTTACCATTTATTATCCTTTGTAGGGCTGGATTTGTAGAAAGATATTGTGTAAATTTGGTTTTGTCATGGAATATCTTGGTTTCTCCACTATGTTAATTGAGAGTTTTGCAGGATACAGTAACCTGGGCTGGCATTTGTCTTCTCTTAGGGTCTGTATGATATCTGTCCAGGATCATCTGGCTTTCATAGTCTCTGGTGAGAAGTCTGGTGTGATTCTGATAGGTCTGCCTTTATATGTTACTTGACCATTTTCCCTTACTGCTTTTAATATTCTTTCTTTGTTTTGTGCATTTGGTGTTTTGACTATTATGTGACAGGAGCAGTTTCTTTTCTAGTCCAATCTATTTGGACTTCTGTAGGCTTCTTGTATGTTTATGGGCATCTCTTTCTTTAGGTTAGGGAAGTTTTCTTCTATGATTTTGTTGAAGATATTTACTGGTCCTTTGAGCTGGGAGTCTTTACTCTCTTCTATACCTATTATCCTTAGGTTTGATCTTCTCATTGAGTCCTGGATTTCTGGTATGTTTTGGACCAGTAGCTTTTTCCATCTTTGACAGTTGAGTCAATGATTTCTATGGAATCTTCTGCTCCTGAGATTCTCTCTTCTATCTCTTTATTCTGTTGATGATGCTTGTATCTATGGCTCATTGTCCCTTCCTTAGGTTTTCTATATCCAGGGTTGTCTCCCTTTGTGCTTTCTTCATTGCTTCTATTTCCATTTTTAATTCCTTCACCTGTTTGATTGTGTTTTCCTGGAATTCTTTCAGGGATTTTTGTGATTCTTCTCTATAGGCTTCTACTTGTTTATGTTTTCTGGTGTTTCTCTAAGGGAGTTCTTTACGTCTTTCTTGAAGTCCTCCATCATCATGTTCAAATGTGATTTTAAACTAGATTTTGCTTTTATGGTGTGTTTGGATATTCAGTGTTTGCTTTGATGGGAGAATTGGGCTCCGATGATGCCATGTAGTCTTGGTTTCTGTTGCTTGGTTTCCTGTGCTTGCCTCTCACCATCAGGTTGTCTCTGGTGTTACCTTGTTCTGCTACTTCTGGCAGTGGCTAGACTGTCCTCTAGGCCTGTGTGTCAAGAGTGCTGTAGACCTGTTTTCCTGATATCTTTCAGCCAGTTATGAGAACAGAGTGTTCTGCTTTCAGGCATGTAGTCTTTCCTGTCTACTGGTCTTCAGCTGTTCCTATGGGCATGTGACCTGAGTCCACCAGGCAGGTTGCTTGGAGCAGAAAAGTTGGTCTTAGCTGTGGTCCTGTGGCTGAAGTTGCTCCTGGGGGGTCTACTTTTGAGCTCTCCGTGAGGGAAGCCACCAGGAGGGCCTGCACCACCTTTTCCCAGGGACCACCGTGCACCAGGGTCCCAGATGGCGTTAGGTGTTTTCCTCTGGAGTCAGAAATGTGGGTAGAGTGTAGTCTCTTCTGGCTTCCCAGGCGTGTCTGCCACTCTGAAGTTGTTTATTCTATTTACAGACATGAGGGAGGAAGCAGAGACTGAGGGAATGGCCAACCAATAACCTGGCCAATTTGAAACCCATCCCCTGGACAAGCACCAATTCCTAACACTATTAATGATACTCTCTTATGCTTGCAAACAGAAGAATGTTGTCCTCTGAAAGGCTCCACCCAGAAGCTGACTCAGATAGAGACTTCCACAGCCAAATAGTGGTTGGGGCTTGGGGACTCCGTTATGGAAGAATAGGAGAAAAGACTCCACAGGAAGACCAACAGAATCAATTTACCTGGACCTTTAGGGCTCCCAGAGTCTCAAACACCAACCAAGGAGAACATGGGCTGGACCTAGGCTTCCCTGTACGTATGTAACAGAGGTGCAGCTTGGTCTATATGTGTGTCCCAAATAACTGGAGTGGGGGCTATCTCAAAAGTTGTTGCCTGTCTGTGGGATATGATCTTCTAGCTAGTCTGCTTTGTCTGACCTCAGTAGGAGAGAACTCACTTAGTCCAGTAGAGAAGTTGCATATCCCCCACAGATATTCGAGGGTAGGGGAATACCCCGATGAAACCCACACACTCAGAGGGGAATTGTAGAGAAGATGGGGGGGTCTATTGTAGGAGGAGGTAACTGGGAGGGGGCAGTGAGTAGGATATAAAGTAAATTTTAAAAAGGAATGTTTGAAAAATGTATAGGGAATCATGGTGCTTTGTGTTTGTCTATATGTATATACACATATTTATAATCATCGAAATGAATAATGTTTTAAATGCTATGTAGAACACATTCAACTTAATGACTATTTTAAAAACTAGAAAAGGGAGAGAATTAAAATACTGTGTCCTATGTGACCACCATAGATTAAAGCTGGATATCAACAATAAAAATGACAGAAAGTATGTAAACTCTTGATAATGGAACAATTCACTACTGAATGAAATTGTGTTAACACAATAATCAAAAGAGAAGAAAACTTTTTAGAATTTAATGAAAAAAATTAAAACAATACACAAATGTACAGTACTCAGTAAAGGCAGTTTCAAGAGAAAAGTTTATTGCTTTAAGTGCCTATGTTTTAAAAACCTGGGTAAATCCTACATTAATAACTTAACAATATACCTGACAGCTCTAGAAAAACAAAATTGGACAATACCCAAAAGTAGACAGGAAGAAATAATCAAACTCTGGAATGAATTCAAAGAAATAGAAACAAAAAACAAAAAAGCAATATAAAGAATCAATGAAACAAAGAGTTGGTTATTTAAGAATAGCAACAAGTTTGAAAATTATTTAGTGAAATTAACCAAAGAACAGATAATTTTTAAATTATAAACAAGAATTTACAACAGAATAAAACAGAAAATTGTAAGAATATACTTTTTACAAATGTGCCCCCAATAAACATTGACCAGTTGTCTTAGGCATTTATTGATATATACATCCTATCAAAGACAGATCAAAATCAAATATACAATTAAACAGAATGATACACCCTAGTGAAACATAAGCAGTAATTAAAAATCTTCAATTCTGACTGGTGTGAGGTGGAATCTCAGGGTTGTTTTGATTTGTGTTTCCCTGGTAACTAAGGATATTGAACATTTCTTTCGGTGCTTCTCAGCCATTTGGTATTTCTCAGTTGAGAATTCTTTGTTTAGCTCTGTACCCCATTTTTAATAAGGTTATTTGATTTGCTGAAGTCTCACTTCTTGAGTTCTTTGTCTATATTAGATATTAGCCCTCTATCAGGTATAGGATTGGTAAAGATATTTTCCCAATCTATTGGTTGCCATTTTGTCCTATTGACAGTGTTCTTTGCCTTACAGAAGCTTTGCAATTTTATGAGATCCCATTTTCAATTCTTGATCTTAGAGCATAAGCCATTGGTCTTCTGTTCAGAAAATTTTCCCCTGTAATGTCAGGGCATTGAGATTGGAGTGGGTGAGTGAGAATGGTAGCATCCTCATTGAAGCAGGGGGAGGGAGAGGGAGTTGGGAAAGGGGAGAAGGGGGATAACATTTGAAATGTAAATACATAAAATATCCAAGAAAAATAAAAAGTAAAAAAAATCTCCCAGCCCTTCCCTATCTCCCTCCCTCCCCCCTCCAAAAAAAGTCAGATGGATCTAGGAAACTATTCTGCCAGACGTTTAAAGAAAAACTAATGTTATTACTCCTCCAATTATTCACTATTATCCTGATACCAGAACAATACAAAGACTAAACAAAAAATAAAATTATAGACTCATACCCCTTATAAACATAGATGCAAAAATGTTCAATAAAATACTTGTAAACAAAATCCAAGTAAACATCAAAAAGATGATCCACTATAATTAAATAGAGCCCATCCCAGAGATACAAGGATGATTTAACATAAGTAAATCAATAAATGCTATCCATCACATAAACAGACTATAAGTAAAAAACCACCTGATCATCTTATTAGATGCAGCAAAATCTTTTGACAAAATCTAAAACTTTTTGATGATAAAAGTCCTGGGATCCAAAGGACATAGTTAGACATTATAAAGGCAATTTATAATAAAACCGTAGCCAACATCAACCTAAATGGAAACTTAAAGCATTGGCACTATAATCAGGAATAAGGCAAGGTTGTCCAGTTTCTCTATACCTATTCAATATACTACTTAAAGTCTTAGCTAAAGAAATAAGACAAATGGATGAGATCAAGGATATTTAATTAAGAGGGGAAGAAGCCAAAGTATTCCTATTCTCAGATGACATGATGTTATACATGAAAGACCCTAAAAACTCCACCAGGAAATGTTCTACAGTTTATAAACACCTGCAACAATGTAGTGGGACACACACACACAAAATCAGAACACACAAAATTTTAATATAGAGATATCAGAATCATTCTTTTTTTTTATAGCTCTCTATCTTTTCTTTTCTTTTCTTTTTTTTCAGAGCTGGGGACCGAACCCAGGGCCTTGCGCTTGCTAGGCAAGCGCTCTACCCCTGAGCTAAATCCCCAATCCCCATAGCTCTCTATCTTATATGTTTTTTTTTATTAACTTGAGTATTTCTTATATACATTACGAGTGTTATTCCCTTTCCCGGTTTCCGGGCAAACATCCCCCTAATCCCTCCCCCTCCCCTTCTTTATGGGTGTTCCCCTCCCCATCCTCCCCCCATTGCCGCCCTCCCCCCAACAATCTAGTTCACTGGGGGTTCAGTCTTAGCAGGACCCAGGGCTTCCCCTTCCACTGGTGCTCTTACTAGGATATTCATTGCTACCTATGAGGTCAGAGTCCAGGGTCAGTCCATGTATAGTCTTTAGGTAGTGGCTTAGTCCCTGGAAGCTCTGGTTGCTTGGCATTGTTGTACATATGGGGTCTCGAGCCTCTTCAAGCTCTTCCAGTTCTTTCTCTGATTCCTTCAACGGGGGTCCTATTCTCAGTTCAGTGGTTTGCTGCTGGCATTCACCTCTGTATTTGCTGTATTCTGGCTGTGTCTCTCAGGAGCAATCTACATCCGGCTCCTGTCGGCCTGCACTTCTTTGCTTCATCTATCTTGTCTAATTGGATGGCTGTATATGTGTGGGCCACATGTGGGGCAGGCTCTGAATGGGTGTTCCTTCAGTCTCTGTTTTAATCTTTGCCTCTCTATTCCCTGCCACGGGTATTCTTATTCCCCTTTTAAAGAAGGAGTGAAGCATTCACATTTTGATCATCTGTCTTGAGTTTCATTTGTTCTGTGCATCTAGGGTAATTCAAGCATTTGGGCTAATAGCCACTTATCAATGAGTGCATACCATGTGTGTTTGTCTGTGATTGGTTAACTCACTCAGGATGATATTTTCCAGTTCCAACCATTTGCTTACGAATTTCATAAAGTCATCGTTTTTGATAGCTGAGTAATATTCCATTGTGTAGATGTAAAACATTTTCTGTATCCATTACTCTGTTGAAGGGCATCTGGGTTCTTTCCAGCTTCTGGCTATTATAAATAAGGCTGCTATGAACATAGTGGAGCACGTGTCTTTTTTATATGTTGGGGCATCTTTTGGGTATATGCCCAAGAGTGGTATAGCTGGATCCTCAGGCAGTTCAATGTCCAATTTTCTGAGGAACCTCCAGACTGATTTCCAGAATGGTTGTACCAGTCTGCAATCCCACCAACAATGGAGGAGTGTTTCTCTTTCTCCACATCCTCGCCAGCATCTGCTGTCATCTGAGTTTTTGAACTTAGCCATTCTCACTGGTGTGAGGTGAAATCTCAGGGTTGTTTTGATTTGCATTTCCCTTATGACTAAAGATGTTGAACATTTCTTTAGGTGTTTCTCAGCCATTCGGCATTCCTCAGCTGTGAATTCTTTGTTTAGCTCTGAACCCCAATTTTAATAGGGTTATTTGTCTCCCTAGGGTCTAACTTCGTGAGTTCTTTGTATATTTTGGATGTAAGGCCTCTATCTGTTGTAGAATTGGTAAAGATCTTTTCCCAATCTGTTGGTTGCCGTTTTGTCCTAACCACAGTGTCCTTTGCCTTACAGAAGTTTGCAGTTTTATGAGATCCCATTTGTCGATTCTTGATCTTCGAGCATAAGCCATTGGTGTTTTGTTCAGGAAATTTTTTTCAGTGCCCATGTGTTCCAGATGCTTCCCTAGTTTTTCTTCTATTAGTTTGAGTGTATCTGGTTTGATGTGGAGGTCCTTGATCCACTTGGACTTAAGCTTTGTACAGGGTGATAAGCATGGATCGATCTGGATTCTTCTACATGTTGACCTCCAGTTGAACCAGCACCATTTGCTGAAAATGCTATCTTTTTTCCATTTGATTGTTTTGGCTCCTTTGTCAAAAATCAAAATTCCATTGGTCTATCTGTCTGTCTCTGTACCAATACCATGCAGTTTTTATCACTATTGCTCTGTAATACTGCTTGAGTTCAGGGATAGTGATTCCCCCTGAAGTACTTTTATTGTTGAGGATAGTTTTAGCTATCCTGGGTTTTTTGTTATTCCAGATGAATTTGCAAATTGTTCTGTCTAACTCTTTGAAGAATTGGATTGGTATTTTGATGGGGATTGCATTGAATCTGTAGATCGCTTTTGGAAAAATGGCCATTTTTACTATATTAATCCTGCCAATCCATGAGCATGGGAGATCTTTCCATCTTCTGAGGTCTTCTTCAACTTCTTTCTTCAGAGTCTTGAAGTTCTTATTGTACAAATCTTTTACTTGCTTGGTTAAAGTCACACCGAGGTACTTTATATTATTTGGGTCTATTATGAAGGGTATTGTTTCCCTAATTTCTTTCTCGGCTTGTTTTTCTTTTGTGTAGAGGAAGCCTACTGATTTATTTGAGTTAATTTTATACCCAGTCACTTTGCTGAAGTTGTTTATCAGCTTTAGTAGTTCTCTGGTGGAACTTTTGGGATCACTTAAATATACTATCATATCATCTGCAAATAGTGATATTTTGACTTCTTCTTTTCCGATCTGTATCCCCTTGACCTCCTTTTGTTGTCTGATTTCTCTGGCTAGAACTTCAAGAACTATATTGAATAAGTAGGAAGAGAGTGGGCAGCCTTGTCTAGTCCCTGATTTTAGTGGGATTGCTTCAAGTTTCTCTCCATTTAGTTTAATGTTAGCAACTGGTTTGCTGTATATGGCTTTTACTATGTTTAGGTATGGGCCTTGAATTCCTATTCTTTCCAGGACTTTTATCATGAAGGGGTTTTGAATTTTGTCAAATCCTTTCTCTGCATCTAATGAAATGATCATGTGGTTTTGCTCTTTCAGTTTGTTTATATAATGGATCACGTTGATGGTTTTCTGTATATTAAACCACCCCTGCATGCCTGGGATGAAGCCTACTTGATCATGGTGGGTGATTGTTTTGATGTGCTCTTGAATTCGGTTTGCCAGAATTTTATTGAGTATATTTGCATCTATATTCATAAGGGAAATTGGTCTGAAGTTCTCTTTCTTTGTTGGGTCTTTGTGTGGTTTAGGTATAAGAGTAATTGTGGCTTCATAGGAGGAATTCGGTAGTGCTCCATCTGTTTCAATTTTGTGGAATAGTTTTGATAATATTGGTATGAGGTCTTCTATGAAGCTCTGATAGAATTCTGCAGAATCATTCTTATATGCAAATTGCAAACAGACTGATAAATTGTGGAAAGAGTCTGTTTCACAGTAGCTCAAAAATATATAGGGATAAATCTACCCAAGTGATTTATTATACAAGTGAGAGGCTTATATAATCAAATTTTTCAGACACTGAAGAAAGAAATTGAAGAAGATAACAGGAGATGAAAGTATCCCATGCTCACAGATCAATGAATATTATTGTTAAAATGAACATCCTAGGCTCAACACAATTGTTTTCAAAATTCCAACACAATTCTTCACAGAAACTGTAAGGTCAATGATTAGATACATATGGGAAAATGAAACTTCTAGAATATCTAAAACAATCCTGAATGATAACGAATGGCTGGAAGTATTGACACAGAACTGTAGTAATAAAGACACCATAGTACTGACATAAGAGCAGAATGCTGATGAAATGGATTAACTTAAAGATCCTTAAATAATGCCACATACCTACAGACACCTGATTTTTTACCAAAATAATGTACACTGAAGAAAAAGTATTATCTTAAACAAACAGTGCTGGACAAACTAGATAGTTGCATGTAGAAGAATGAAAATAGAGCCATATCTATATATGAAACGAGCATAAAATTTTACTCCAGTTGGATCACAGGTCTCAATACCATGATCCTGATAAAAGAAAAAATGGGGAATAGGCTTGAACTAACATTAAACAGGACCTCATGAAACAGAAATCCTTCTGTATGCCAAAAGATACCATCATCCAGACAAAGCAACGGCTAAAGAATGAGAAAAGATTGTTACTAATTACACAGCTCATAAAGGATTAATATCTAAAATATATAAAGAACTAAAAGAACTGAACATCAAGAAATTAAATAACCCAATATAAATGTGTGATACAGAACTAAACAGAGAGTATTCAAAAGATGAAACACAAATAAATGGCCAAGGAACATTAAACACTGTTCAACATCCTTAACTGTCAGGGAGGGTAAGACCTCTAGAAGTCCTTTATTGTTCTTGATTGTTTTAGCTATCCTGGGTCTTTTGCTTTTCCATATGATCCTGAGAATTACACTTTCAAGGTCTTTAAAAAAATTGTGTTGGAATTTTGATGGGAATTACATTGAATTTGTAGATTGCTTTTGGTAACATGGTCATTTTCACTATGTTAATCCTAACAATCCATGAGCATGGGAATAATTTCCATCTGCTGAGGTCTTCAATTTCTTTCTTCGTGGATTGAACTTTTTGTCATATGGACCTTTCACCGGCTTGTTAAGAGTTATAGCGAGATATTTTATATTATTTGTGACTATTATAAAGGGAGTTGTTTCCCTTACTTCTCTTTTGGCCTGTTTATCATTTGTACAAAAGAAGGCTACTGATTTTTTTTAGTTAACTGTGTTTCCACTTTGCTAAAGGTATTTACCAGCTGTGAGAGTTTTCTGGTAGAATTTTTGGTATTGCTTATGGACCTCATGAAACTGAAAGCTTCTGTAAGCCAAAAGACACCATCAATAGGACAAAATGGCATCCTACAGAATAAGAAAAGATCTACACTAATCTTATATCCAACAGAGGGCTGATATCTAAAATGTATTTTAAAAACTCAAGAAATTAGACATCAACAAAATATAATAACCCAATTTAAAAATAAGGCACAGAGATAAACAAAGAATTCTCAACAAATAAATCTCTAATGGCCAAGAAGCACAATAAAAATGTTCAATGTCCTTAGTCATCAGGAAAATACAAATCAAATAGACACTGAGATTCCATCTTATGCCAATCAAAATGGCTAAAATCAAAAACGCAAAGGACAGTACCATTCATTGGTCAAGGATGTGGAGCAAGGGGAACACTCCTCCATTGCTGATGGGAGGGCAAAGTTGTGCAATCACTCTGGAAATCAATCTGGTAGTTTCTCAGAAAATTGTAAATAGTTCACCTGATACCCAGCTCTACCACTCTTGGGCATATGCCCAAAAGATGCTCCACAATACCCCAAGGATGTATGCTCCACTATCTTCATAGAAGTTGTAGTCACAATAGCCAGAAAATGGAAACAAACTAGATGTCCCTCAACTGAAAAATGGATAAAGAAAATGTTGTAGGTCTACACAATGGAAGACTATTCGTCTATCAAAAACAAAGACTTCATGAATTTTTCATTGATGGAACTAGAAAATATCATGCTGATTGAGGTAATCCAGTCCCCCAAAGACATGCATGGTATATAATCACTGATAAGTGGATATTAGCCATATAGTACAAGGTATACACAATTCATTCCACAGACCAAAGAAGCAAAACAAGAGGGAAGGCCCAAGTGAGAATGCTTAAATCTCACTTAAAAGCAGGAAAAAATCATTAATCATAGGAGGCAGATGGAGGGAGGGAACTGGGTAGGATGGGGGATGGGGAGGGGAGTGGGGAGTTCAAGATAAGGTAGTGAGAGACTGAAGGGAGGGCCAGAGTACCAGGAGAATGAATGAAATTTTGCAACTTCTAGGGTTGGGGAGCTACTCTGATATTCCAGAGACCCAGGATAGGGGAGGCGCCCAGGAGTCTATGGGACTTAGTTAAGACTCATAGCAGTGGTAATATAGACGCTAAAGAGACCAGCTCCTGTAGCCAGGCAGGGCCTCCAATAGAAGAATAATGACACCAACCCACCCTCAAAATTTAAGACCAAATATCTGTCCTGTCTAAAGGAAATTCAGGGACAGTGGATAAAGCAAAGTGGGGGAATGAATTGCCAAGCAATAAACAGCTCAACTAGAGACTCATTCTCTGGACAAGTACCTGTTTATGACACTTCATCGTCTTATACTTGAGAGACCCCACCCAGCAGCTGACTAAAACAGATGGAGACACCCACAGCCCAAGAGTGAATGGAGTTCAGGGTCTCTTATGAAAGAGTTGGGGTGGGGTAGTATAGAGAGCCACAAAGGGGATAGGAACTCCACAGGAACACCAACAGAGTCAACTAACCTGAACCCTTGGGGGTTCTCAAGTTAGACTGAACCACTAACCAAAGAGCATATGCAAGCTGGACCTAACCCACCTGCACGTATGTAGCAGATGTGTAATTTGGTCTTCATGTAGGTCCCAACTACTTGGAATGGGGGCTTTCTCAAAAGCTGTTTCCTGTCTATAGAATCTGTTCTCCTAACTAGGCTGCTTTGTCTGTCCTCCATGGGAGCAGATGTGCTTAGCCCTGCAGAGGCTTGATACGCCAGGGCAGAGGGCTACCTGGCACAAGGGTTTCTATCCTCTCCAAGGAGATGGGAAGAGGAGAAGGGGGAAAGACTTGTGAGGAGGACTAAGAGGGGGCAGTTATTGGAATTTAAAGAAAACGAATTAATTAATTAATGGGACAAAAAGAACATGATAAAGGCTACCCCAATACTTATAAATTTACATTCCCATAAAATTATAGAAGGAGTAAACCATTTATGCAACATTTCTGAAATAAGTAGGAATTTAATTGTTTCTGGTAGATAGTTTCAAAGGGAATAGCTGAAGAGAGGCATCAGTGATCATAATAAAAGGTGCATGTATGAGGATGAAAGTGATGTATATCTTGACATTGAACTTATATGCATGAGAAACTTCATAGAAATGCAGCACACGCTATGCACACATGCAGGTAAATGCAATAAATGCTGCAGAAACCTGAGTAAAATGAACAGATTGAATGAATGTAATACCAGTCTCTTTTTACCAACTTTCTTTAAAACTGAGAGAATTTGTGATTGTACAGGAAAAAATTTTTACTTGGATTTGACTAGAAAAAAATATAAAAGAACTCCCTCTATATGGTAAATGGACTACATCAAAAATCAAAAGGACATCATATGATGTGAAAGGGGGAAATTCCATTGCTTTGGAAGTTGATACTAGGAGTGACCCCCAGAGTTCTTTGGATACTAGGCACAGAAACATCCATTAAGCTAAATCCTCCAAATGGGTTTTGATCTCCTAAGTAGTTGAAGAAAATACAATGAAAACAGTTTTGACAATTTGTATTCTATTCTCAAACAGTTGAATGGTTAAAAACATGAAAGGCCTACAGATTTGAGAGTAAAGTATGATGAGGTGACTGTGTGTGTGTGTGTGTGTGTGTGTGTGTGTGTGTGTGTGTGTGTGTGTGTGTGGCTTATCAATTTCTTTAAACCAATATAGGATGACATGATAAATTGATAGTGTTCTTCCTTTGGGGTTGCAATCTCTTCACTTCCTTCAGTCCTTCCCCTAGCTCTTCCATTGAAGTTCCAGGCTCAGTCCAATGGTTGGCTGTGTCTGCATCTGCATTAGTCAGGTGCTGGCAGAACCTCTCAGGAGACAACTATACCAGGCTCTGGTCAGCAAGCACTTCTTGGAATCAGCAATATTATCAGGGTTTGTTGTCTGCAGATGGAATGGATTCCTAGGTGAGGTAGTTTCTGGATGGTCTTTTGTTCAGTCTGTGCTCCAATTTTATCCCTGCAATTCCTTTAGATGGGAAAAATTGGAGTTTCTATCTAAATTTTGGGGTTAAAATATTTGAGATGGATGGGTGGTCCTATCCCTCAACTGAGGGCCATGCATAGACAGGAGGTGGTCTCTACAGTTTCTATCTCCCCTTGGTTGGGTATTTGGGCTAATGGCATCCCCCATTGGATCCCTGGAGCCTCTAGCTCACCTAGCATCTCAGACTTTCTAGTGTCTACCAGGTACCCACCTCCCATTGCTACATATTTCTAGTCATTTTCCTAACCCTCTTGACTTCTCTCCTGTCCCTTCTCATACCTGATCCTGACCCCCTTTTCCCTCCCCCTCCTCTCTCCCTCCCAGGTTCCTTCCTCCTCTACCTCCTGTGGTTATTTTGTTCCTCCTTCTATGTAGGATTGAAGCATCCACACTTTGGTCTTCCTTCTTCTTAAACTTCACATGGTTTGTTTGTTGTATCATGGGTATTTTGAGCTTTTTGCCTAATATCCATTGATCCATAAGTACCTACCATGTGTGTTCTTTTGTGATTGGGTGACCACACTCAGGATGATATTTTCTAGTTCCATCCATTTGCCTAAGAACTTCATGTAGTCACTGTTTTAATAGTTCAGTAGTACTCCATTGGGTAAATGCATCACATTTTCTATATCCATTCCTCTGTTGAAGGACATCTGTGTTCTTTCTGGCATCTGCTTATTATAAATAAGGCTGCTATAAACATAGTGGAACATGTGTCCTTGTTATATGTTGGAGTATCTTTTGGGTATATGCCCACGAGTTACTGGTATTGTTGGCTTCAGATAGAACTATTTCCAGGCTTCTGAGGAACCTTGAGATTGTGCTCCAAAGTGGTTTTACCAGCTTGCCATCCCACTAGCAATGGAGGAGTGTTCCTCTTTCTCTACATCCTCACCAGCAACTGTTGTTACCTGAGGTTTTTACCTTAATAATTCTGATTGGCCTAAGGTGGAATCTCAGGGTCATTTTGATTTGTATTTCCCTGATGACTAAGGAGGTTGAATATTTATTTGAGTGTTTCTCAGCCATCCAATATATCTGAGTTGAGAATTCGTTGTTTATCTCTGCACCCCATTTGTCAATAGGGTTATCTGGTTCTCTGGTGTCTACCATACTGAATTCTTTGTGTATTTTGGATATTAGCCCTCTATCAGAAGTAGAATTGGTAAAGGTCTTTTCCAACTCTATAGATTGTCATTTTGTTCTATTGACACTGTCCTTTGCCTCCAGTTCTGGGGTCTGATTCCCTCTACTGACATCCATGGGCACCAGGTAGCACATGGTACATATACAATGCATAGAGGTAAGACATGCATATACATAAAATAAATTAAAATTTAATAGATGAGGTTCTAAAGGGAAGAGTGGATCAGAAAATCATTTGGACTATTAATGACTCAGAGTTCCAATTCCTGGAGCTGGAACAGATGGCTCATCAGTTAAGAACACCTGATACTCCTCCATAAAACCCAGGTTCCTCAACTATAACTCCAGGTTCAGAGGGGTTGCTTCCTTGGGGGCTCCCATATGCACCTTAGTATACATGGTGCATATACAGACAAGCAGGCAAATGAAATGCATCTACACATGAATAAAAATAAAAAATTATAGAACACTTCCAAATGATGGTAAGATTGTATGGGTGTAACACTTCACATCTCTAAGAAACACAATCTCACAGCAAACTTCCTTACCCTCTGACTCTTGCAATCTTTGGCCTCTTCTGCCATGTTTCCTGAGACTTAGGAGTGTTTTGCAGATGTTCTACACCCATAATAGTTCAACAACATGAGCACCTAAATGTGAACCAAAGAAGGACAACACTGGACATGTGAACATGGATAGGAGAAAATAGACAAGGTAACAACACTACACAACTACAGGAGACTAAGGCATTCTATGAATTGGGGAAAATACTCTTCCTCAGAGAAAAGCATATAATTTATTATGCAATAACAAATGGTCAGCCCTGAAAACATACATACAAGTAATATCATACAGACTAAGCCTGTTATATTTAGGAATATAAATGCATATGCATATGTTTATATACATATAACAACAATTAATGAAAAAGAAGCCATGAATTAGAAAAAGAGCAAGGGTAGATATATAGGATGGGAGATTTGGAGAGAAGAAAAGCAAGGGAGAAATGTTGTGATTTAATTATAATCTCAAAAATAAAAAATGTCTCAATGAATTCTACCCAAAACAAAAAAGGCCAGCATAATGCTCTGAATCATGTTTTGAACATGACTGCAGATGGTTCTGACAGTGGCCAGTTCCTTCCTGTTACCCCACCATTTATTAACCTGGAAACTCTTCATTATCTTTCCAAGGAGACTCAGCTCTGCATTAATGTGATTGAAGTCCCTCTTCAGAGTTCCCCAGGGGCCTTCACAATGACTGTATGCCCCTTCAGAGTGATGGCTACATTTTCTAGAATATTGACAATCTGATTGCTGAGAATGGTCGTCATTGTCACAGTAAATGGAGCAAAAAAATTTTTAAGCACAAACCAAGATTTGTAATAATCAAAGTAGCAAAAAGATAATCATGGAGAATAAATTATAAATTTGTAAATTCAGCTATAAAATTGATAATATATTTATGGGAAGGATATGAAAGAAATGACCTTTGAATTATAATTAACAATATAAGCCAGTAATTGAATAGAGTACGGAGAGAAAATAACAGCCTCAAGGAAGAATTCAATATCCAGGAATAGAGACATTTTCACACAAACCAAATGTAAGAGCATTCATCACCAGCACACCTACACTACAGGAAACAGCAGGCAAAGTGTTTTAGATGGAAATAAAGTAAAGTTACTGGGAAAACAAAATATCTATGTAGAATTGAAGAAAATTGGTAACACCTAAAGAAATCCTCCTGTTTGTTTTCTATGACAATAATTTATCTGTTTAACTCAAAATTCATAATAGCATCTTTAAATGATTTTATATAAGAATAAATAATATAATTACATGACAGTAAGTACAAATAACACTGAGAATGGTACTCTATTCTATAAGTTCATCACATTATGTACAGAACAGTAAAAATAGTTTTTCAACAGACTGCTAAATTAAGGATGACTGGTATATATCTTCAACAATCATTTTGTCTTAGTGTTTCATTGCTGTGAAGAAACACCATGATGAAGGCAACTCTTATAAAAGCAAACATTTAATTGGGGCTAGCTTACAGTTTCAGAGGTTCAGTTCAGTATCATCATGGTGGAAAGCATAGCAGCATCCAAGCAGACATAGTGCTAGAGGAGCTGAGAATTATAACTATTGATCTGCAGGCACCAAAAGATGACTCTTCTGCAGGAAGACAGGAGGAAACTAGACTCCACAGTGGGCAGAACTAGGAGACTTCAAAGTCTACCTCCATAGTAACACACTTTCTTTAACAAGGTCATACCTACTCCAACAAGTCCACACCTCTAATAGTGCCATATCTCATAGGCCAAACATTCAAATGCATGAGTTTGCTGTCACCTGAGTTTTTTATCTGATTAAGGTTATTTGGTTGTCTGGAGGATAACTTCTTCAGTTCTTTGTATATTTTGGATGTTAGCCCTCTGTTGTATATTTTGGCTGTTAGCCCTCTATTGGATGTAAGATTAGTAAAGACCTTTTTCCCAATCTGTGGGGTGTTGTTTTGTCCTATTACCAATATCCTTTGTCTCACGCAAGCTTTTCAGTTTTATAAGGTCCCATTTGTCAATTGTCGATCTTAAAGTAAGAGCCATTGGTGTTCTGTGCCAATGAGTTCGAGGTTCTTTCACACTTTCTCTTAGATTCAGCATATCTGGTTTTACATGGATATCCTTCATCCACTTGGACTTGAGCTTTATACAAGGAGATAAGAATGGTGCCAGTTCAACCGGTGGTTGACATGTGGAAGAACAACATAATTTTATATTGTCTATCAAAAATGCCCTTCAAATAGTAGGCATAGTTTAAAAATGAAATGGTTAAAGAAAGCCTCAGCACAAATAAACATAAGAATCTAGATTAGCTCTTTTGAAATCATAAAAAAATTACATACTACTAAAACAGTCACTAAACATGAAGGTTTCCTAAAGAAAGGAATTCCAATCCATTTGGTAATTTCAGCACTGCTTTCAGTAACTGATATAAAACGTAGACAGAAAGCCAGTAACGTTGTAGAAGATTTGGACAATGTCAACCAATTTACTTTAATTGAAATTCAGAGAACACTGCAACCTAGAACTGTTAAATATTATTTTCAAATTCACATGAAACATTTCCAACTATAGACCACATGTCAAGTAAATTTTAAATGGACTTCATACATTTGTAAATAAAAATGCACACAGTATATTATCTAGTTTTAATGGACTTAAATTAGAAATTAATTTCAGACTAATAACTTTTAAACCCCTGAATATTTGCTAAATAAAACTCATTCAAGTATCTTGGGATATGAATACAGGAACCATAAGGAAATTTGGGAAATGTTTTTGAAATAATGACAATAAAAATATAGCATATCAAAATTTGTGGGCTGTAACTTAAGCAAACAAAGGGAAATATATTGCTTTAAGTGCTTAAAATAGAAAGAAACATTTGCAAATGATTACTTACTTTGACTTCCAATCTATAAGACAAAGATAAAAAGAGTAATTTAAACCCAGAGTGAGTAAAAAAGGAAGGAAATAATAAAAATAAGATTGGAAGTCAATGAGATATAAAATTACCAACCAACAAAACCCAACAATGTCAAAACTGAGCTGCAAGATTATTTCTTTGACATAATTAATGAAACAGATAAAATGCTTATAGAATAGTTGAGTAGAATGAGAACAGCAAGAATTGCAGACATCAGTACTTAATAAGATGCAAATACAGACAATAAGGAGATAATGAAAATGATTCTACTCCAATATATTCAATAACTGAGATGAATAGGTCCAATTATTTAAAGATAGGTGTTTTTAAATATCATAAAAGAAATAAAAATATCAACAGTCCTAGATGGACTTGAGAAATTGAATTTGTAGCAGAAACCTTTCCTAATCTCATAAATAATGAATCTTTTATATCTTTAGATTTATATTGTCTAAATTAAAAGAATGAATAATACCAAGCTTATTCAGGGAATAAGAATGAGAGAAATATGCCACAATTCTCAAAGACAATTATCTTCCAACAACTGCCAGACAAAATATTATTGATATGTGCATCAATATTTTATAAACATAATCCAAAAATGTTAACATAGTGCCAGAGATTTAAATTCAAAAATTATAAAAGAGTGACCTGATATAGGAAACTGCAATTTAGTCTGAGTATATAAAGTTGATTTAAAGCATGAAAAACTAACTAATGTAATTAATCATATTTATAAAATAACATGGTAGTTTTAATCTCATAAATACATAAAACATGTGAAAATATATTTTGTAGGAAACTAGAAAGGGATTGTATATTCTCAACTAAAGAGGAGTTTAATGTTACATCATATTATGATTAATATTAAAACCTTTCTTTCTTCCTAATACAGTGAACAACATAGTACTATTTTCTTTTGCTACTTCAATAATGAGATTCTTGGCATTCCTATCCAGTGCTGTGAGAAAATAAGAAATACTTAAAGTCATAAATCTGTAAGTGAATATGTAAATCACTTGATTACAGATGATTGTTTGAAATATTTACAGTTGTGTGTGTGTGTGTGTGTGTGTGTGTGTGTGTGTGTGTGTGTGTGTGTGTGTAGAAGCCAGAGGTCAGGTAATGTGTCTTCCTCAATCACTCTCTTCCCTAATTTTTCAGACAACATTTCTCAATGAACCTGGAGATCACCACCTAGGTGATAGTGACTGGGTCTTTAGGATACTTCGTGGTATGTGACAGAGCTGGGATTATAGGCACATATTGGTCACTATGGCCAGCTCCTAGAAAGGTGCTAGAAGGTCTGAACTCTGTACCTCATGCTTGCATAACAGATAGTTTACTAACTGAGCCAAATAAATTTTAAAACTCAAAAGACACAATGTCAGTAGTCAAAGGTAAAATGTTTTCTCTGTGTTAGCAATATACAACTTGAATTCCAAGAGTATCAATAAACATTAAGTACTTTTTAACTGGTTATTTTCTTTATTTACATTTCAAATGTTATCCCTTTTCCTGTTTCTCCCCCAGAAACCCCTATTCCATCCCTCTCCCCCTACTTCTATGAGGGTGCTCCCACACTCACCCACCCACTCCCACCTCCCCATCCTGGCATTTACCTACACTGGGGCATCTAGCCTTCCCAGGGCCAAGGGTCTCTCCTCCCATTGATGATAGATAAGGCCATCCTCTGCTACATATTCAGCTGGAGTCATGAGTCCCTCCATGTGTACTCTTTGGTTGGTGGTTTAGTCACTGGGAGCTCTGGGTGGTCTGGTTGGTTGATGTTCTTTGTTCTTATGGGTTGCAAACACCTTCAGCATTTTCAATTCTTTCTCTCCTACACTGGGTACTCTGTTCTCAGTTCACTAGTTAGCTGCAAGCATCTGCCTCTGTATTTGTCAGGCTCTGGTAGAGTCTCTCAGGAGACAGCTATATGCAGTTCCTGTCAGCATGAACTTTGTGATATCTACAATATTGTATGGGTTTGGTGTTTGCATATGGGATGGATCCCCAGATGAGGGAGTCTCTGGATGGCCTGTCCTTCAGTCTCTGCTCCACACGTTGTCTCCTTATTTCCTCCCTTCAGTGTTTTGTTCCTCTTCTTTTTTTTACTTTCTTTTATATTGGATATTTTATGTATTTACATTTAAAACATTATCCTTATTCTTCCCTCTCCCATCCCACTTTCCCCTGCTTCTATGAAGATGTTCCCACCCACACACATGCACTCCCACCTCAACTCCCCGGCTTTGTTCTCCTTTCTAAGAAGGACTGAAGCATCCACACTTTAGTCTTACATCTTCTTGGGCTTCAAGTGGTATGTGAATTGTACCTTAGATATTTCAAACTTTTGGGCTTATATCCACTTATCACTGAGTGCATACAATGTGGGTATTTTTATAACTGGGTTACCACATTCAGGATGATATTTTCTGGGGTTTTTATTGGATTTTTATTTACATTTCAAATATTATCCCCTTTCCCTACCCCAAAACCCACCCCTTCCTGCCTCCCTGCCCTGATATTCCCCTACACTAGGGGTTCCAGCCTTGGCAGGACCAAGGGCTTCTCCTCCCTTTGGTGCCCAAAAGGCCATCCTCTGCTACATATGCAGCAGGAGCCATAGGTCTGTCCATGTGTACTCTTTGAATGGTGGTTTAGTCCCTTGGAGCTCTGGTTGGTTAGTATTGTTGTTCTTGTGGGGTTGCAAGCCCCTTCAGCTCCTTTAATACTTTCTCTAATTCCTCCAATGGGTACCCTGTTCTCAATTCAACGATTTGCTGCCAGCATTCCCCTCTGTATTTATCATGTTCTGGCAGAGCCTCTCAAGAGACAGCTATATCAGGCTCCTGTCAGCATGCATTTCTTGGCATCAGCAACATTGTCTGGGTTTGGTGGCTGGATATATATTGGCTGGATCCCCAGGTGGGGCAGGCTCTGAATGGCCATTCTTTCAGTCTCTGCTCCAAACTCTGCCTCCATATTCTCTCCTATGAATATTTTTGCTCACCCTTTTTTTTTTTTGGTTCTTTTTTTTTGGAGCTGGGGACCGAACCCAGGGCCTTGCGCTTCCTAGGCAAGCGCTCTACCACTGAGCTAAATCCCCAACCCCTTGCTCACCCTTTTAAGAAGGACTA
This sequence comes from Rattus norvegicus, assembly GCF_021556685.1. Lineage (NCBI taxonomy): Eukaryota > Metazoa > Chordata > Mammalia > Rodentia > Muridae > Rattus > Rattus norvegicus. The sequence continues at coordinate 137,555,436 of NC_141554.1, read as the reverse complement.
AAGCATCCGCACTTTGGTCATCCTTCTTCTTGAGCTTCGTGTGGTCTGAGGATTGCATCTTGGGTAATTCGAGCTATTGGTCTAATATCCACTTATCAGTGAGTGCATACCATGTGTGTTTTTCTGTGATTGGGTTACCTCACTCAGGATGATATTTTCTAGTTCATTCCATTTGCTTATGAATTTCATGAAGTCATTGTTTTTGATAGCTAAGTAGTATTCCATTGTGCAGATGTACCACATTTTCTGTATCCATTCCTCTGTTGAAGGGCATCTGGGTTCTTTCCAGATTCTGGCTATTATAAATAAGGCTGCTATGAACATAGTGAAGCATGTATCTTTGTTATGTGTTGGGGCATCTTTTGGGTATATGCCCAAGAGAGGTATAGCTGGGTCCTCAGGTAGTACAATGTCCAGTTTTCTGAACCTCCAGATTGATTTACAGAATGATTGTACCAGTTTGCAATCCCACCAACAATGGAGGAGTGTTCCTCTTTCTCCACATCCTTGCCAGCATCTGCTGTCATATGAGTTTTTTATTTTAGCCATTCTGATTGGTGTGAGGTGGAATCTCGGGGTTGTTTTAAATTGCATTTCCATGATGACTAAGGGTCTTGAACATTTCTTTAGATGCTTCGAGTCTCTTCCCCACTTTCTCTTCTATTCCTTTCAGTGTGTTTGGTGTATGTGGTGGTCTTGATGCACTTGAACTTTGTACAAGGAGGTAAGAATGGGTCAATTTGCATTCTTCTACCTGCTGACTGACAGCTGAACCAGCCCCATTCATTGAAAATGCTTTCGACAGGTCTGCCTGGTTGCTGCCGCTGCAGAGAGCCCGTGGGCAGCACCCCACGAGCGAACCTGAGCCTCGGGACCACAGGTAAGACCAAATTTTCTGCTGCAAGAAATCTGCCTGGTGAGCTTGGGATACAAGGAAGCAGAATTCCTCTAGGACCGGGCACGTTCTGTGTTTACCAGAAGTCCCACACCCGAGGATCCCGGCCCGCAGCAGCTCTCTGCTCCCAGACCCCATGAGAGAGAGAGACCCAACAGCCTGGTCAGGTGGGCACTCCTGAGGCTGCAGAGCAGAAGAGACCACCAACACTGCTCACCCCTGCCCACATCCCTGGCCCAAGAGGAAACTGTATAAGGCCTCTGGGCTCCCGTGGGGGAGGGCCCAGGAGCGGCAGGACCCCTGCCTGAGACACCACTGGAACCTGAAGGAAACAGACCGGATAAACAGTTCTCTGCACCCAAATCCCGTGGGAGGGAGAGCTAAACCTTCAGAGAGGCAGACAAGCCTGGGAAACCAGAAGAGACTGCTCTCTGCACACACATCTCAGACGCCAGAGGAAAAAGCCAAAGACCATCTGGAACCCTGGTGCACTGAAGCTCCCGGAAAGGGCGGCACAGGTCTTCCTGGTTGCTGCCGCTGCAGAGAGCCCGTGGGCAGCAGGAACTTGAGCCTCGGGACCACAGGTAAGACCAACTTTTCTGCTGCAAGAAAGCTGCCTGGTGAACTCAAGACACAGGCCCACAGGGACAGCTGAAGACCTGTAGAGAGGAAAAACTACACGCCCGAAAGCAGAACACTCTGTCCGCATAACTGACTGAAAGAGAGGAAAACAGGTCTACAGCACTCCTGACACACAGGCTTATAGGACAGTCTACCACTGTCAGAAATAGCAGAACAAAGTAACACTAGAGATAATCTGATGGCGAGAGGCAAGCGCAGGAAGCCAAGCAACAGAAACCAAGACTACATGGCACCATCGGAGCCCAATTCCCCCATCAAAACAAACATGGAATATCCAAACACACCAGAAAAGCAAGATCTAGTTTCAAAATCATTTTTGATCATGATGCTGGAGGACTTCAAGAAAGACGTGAAGAACTCCCTTAGAGAACAAGTAGAAGCCTACAGAGAGGAATCGCAAAAATGCCTGAAAGAATCGCAAAAATCCCTGAAAGAATTCCAGGAAAACATAAATAAACAAGTAGAAGCCCATAGAGAGGAGACACAAAAATCCCTGGAAGAATTCCAGGAAAACACAATCAAACAGTTGAAGGAATTAAAAATGGAAATAGAAGCAATCAAGAAAGAACACATGGAAACAACCCTGGATATAGAAAACCAAAAGAAGAGACAAGGAGCTGTAGATACAAGCTTCACCAACAGAATACAAGAGATGGAAGAGAGAATCTCAGGAGCAGAAGATTCCATAGAAATCATTGACTCAACTGTCAAAGATAATGTAAAGTGGAAAAAGCTACTGGTCCAAAACATACAGGAAATCCAGGACTCAATGAGAAGATCAAACCTAAGGATAATAGGTATAGAAGAGAGTGAAGACTCCCAGCTCAAAGGACCAGTAAATATCTTCAACAAAATCATAGAAGAAAACTTCCCTAACCTAAAAAAAGAGATACCCATAGACATACAAGAAGCCTACAGAACTCCAAATAGATTGGACCAGAAAAGAAACACCTCCCGTCACATAATTGTCAAAACACCAAACACACAAAATAAAGAGAGAATATTAAAAGCAGTAAGGGAAAAAGGTCAAGTAACATGTAAGGGGAGACCTATCAGAATCACACCAGACTTCTCACCAGAAACTATGAAGGCCAGAAGATCCTGGACTGATGTCATACAGACCCTAAGAGAACACAAATGCCAGCCCAGGTTACTGTATCCAGCAAAACTCTCAATTAACATTGATGGAGAAACCAAGATATTCCATGAAAAAACCAAATTTACACAATATCTTTCTACAAATCCAGCACTACAAAGGATAATAAATGGTAAAGCCCAACATAAGGAGGCAAGCTATACCCTAGAAGAAGCAAGAAACTAATCGTCTTGGCAACAAAACAAAGAGAATGAAAGCACACAAACATAACCTCACATCCAAATATGAATATAACAGGAAGCAATAATCACTATTCCTTAATATCTCTCAATATCAATGGCCTCAACTCCCCAATAAAAAGACATAGATTAACAAACTGGATACGCAACGAGGACCCTGCATTCTGCTGCCTACAGGAAACACACCTGAGAGACAAAGACAGACACTACCTCAGAGTGAAAGGCTGGAAAACAACTTTCCAAGCAAATGGTCAGAAGAAGCAAGCTGGAGTAGCCATTCTAATATCAAATAAAATCAATTTCCAACTAAAAGTCATCAAAAAAGATAAGGAAGGACACTTCATATTCATCAAAGGAAAAATCCACCAAGATGAACTCTCAATCCTAAATATCTATGCCCCAAATACAAGGGCACCTACATACGTAAAAGAAACCTTACTAAAGCTCAAAACACACATTGCACCTCACACAATAATAGTAGGAGATTTCAACACACCACTCTCATCAATGGACAGATCATGGAAACAGAAATTAAACAGTGATGTCGACAGACTAAGAGAAGTCATGAGCCAAATGGACTTAACGGATATTTATAGAACATTCTATCCTAAAGCAAAAGGATATACCTTCTTCCCAGCTCCTCACGGTACTTTCTCCAAAATTGACCATATAATTGGTCAAAAAACGGGCCTCAACAGGTACAGAAAGATAGAAATAATCCCATGCGTGCTATCGGACGACCACGGCCTAAAACTGGTCTTCAATAACAATAAGGGAAGAATGCCCACATATACGTGGAAATTGAACAATGCTCTACTCAATGATAACCTGGTCAAGGAAGAAATAAAGAAAGAAATTAAAAACTTTTTAGAATTTAATGAAAATGAAGATACAACATACCCAAACTTATGGGACACAATGAAAGCTGTGCTAAGAGGAAAACTCATAGCGCTGAGTGCCTGCAGAAAGAAACAGGAAAGAGCATATGTCAGCAGCTTGACAGCACACCTAAAAGCTCTAGAACAAAAAGAAGCAAATACACCCAGGAGGAGTAGAAGGCAGGAAATAATCAAACTCAGAGCTGAAATCAACCAAGTAGAAACAAAAAGGACCATAGAAAGAATCAACAGAACCAAAAGTTGGTTCTTTGAGAAAATCAACAAGATAGATAAACCCTTAGACAGACTAACGAGAGGACACAGAGAGTGCGTCCAAATTAACAAAATCAGAAATGAAAAGGGAGACATAACTACAGATTGAGAGGAAATTCAAAAAATCATCAGATCTTACTATAAAAACCTATATTCAACAAAATTTGAAAATCTTCAGGAAATGGACAATTTCCTAGACAGATACCAGGTATCGAAGTTAAATCAGGAACAGATAAACCAGTTAAACAACCCCATAACTCCTAAGGAAATAGAAGCAGTCATTAAAGATCTCCCAACCAAAAAGAGCCCAAGTCCAGACGGGTTTAGTGCAGAATTCTATCAAACCTTCATAGAAGACCTCATACCAATATTATCCAAACTATTCCACAAAATTGAAACAGATGGAGCCCTACTGAATTCCTTCTACGAAGCCACAATTACTCTTATACATAAACCACACAAAGACACAACAAAGAAAGAGAACTTCAGACCAATTTCCCTTATGAATATCGACGCAAAAATACTCAATAAAATTCTGGCAAACCGAATTCAAGAGCACATCAAAACAATCATCCACCATGATCAAGTAGGCTTCATCCCAGGCATGCGGGGATGGTTTAATATACGGAAAACCATCAATGTGATCTATTATATAAACAAACTGAAAGAACAAAACCACATGATCATTTCATTAGATGCTGAGAAAGCATTTGACAAAATTCAACACCCCTTCATGATAAAAGTCCTGGAAAGGATAGGAATTCAAGGCCCATACCTAAACATAGTAAAAGCCATATACAGCAAACCAGTTGCTAACATTAAACTAAATGGAGAGAAACTTGAAGCAATCCCACTAAAATCAGGGACTAGACAAGGCTGCCCACTCTCTCCCTACTTATTCAATATAGTTCTTGAAGTTCTAGCCAGAGCAATCAGACAACAAAAGGAGATCAAGGGGATACAGATCGGAAAAGAAGAGGTCAAAATATCACTATTTGCAGATGACATGATAGTATATTTAAGTGATCCCAAAAGTTCCACCAGAGAACTACTAAAGCTGATAAACAACTTCAGCAAAGTGGCTGGGTATAAAATTAACTCAAATAAATCAGTTGCCTTCCTCTATACAAAAGAGAAACAAGCCGAGAAAGAAATTAGGGAAACGACACCCTTCATAATAGACCCAAATAATATAAAGTACCTCGGTGTGACTTTAACCAAGCAAGTAAAAGATCTGTACAATAAGAACTTCAAGACACTGAGGAAAGAAATTGAAGAAGACCTCAGAAGATGGAAAGATCTCCCATGCTCATGGATTGGCAGGATTCATATAGTAAAAATGGCCATTTTACCAAAAGCGATCTACAGATTCAATGCAATCCCCATCAAAATACCAATCCAATTCTTCAAAGAGTTAGACAGAACAATTTGCAAATTCATCTGGAATAACAAAAAACCCAGGATAGCTAAAGCTATCCTCAACAATAAAAGGACTTCAGGGGGAATCACTATCCCTGAACTCAAGCAGTATTACAGAGCAATAGTGATAAAAACTGCATGGTATTGGTACAGAGACAGACAGATAGACCAATGGAATAGAATTGAAGACCCAGAAATGAACCCACACACCTATGGTCACTTGATTTTTGACAAAGGAGCCAAAACCATCCAATGGAAAAAAGATAGCATTTTCAGCAAATGGTGCTGGTTCAACTGGAGGGCAACATGTAGAAGAATGCAGATCGATCCATGCTTATCACCCTGTACAAAGCTTAAGTCCAAGTGGATCAAGGACCTCCACATCAAACCAGACACACTCAAACTAATAGAAGAAAAACTAGGGAAGCATCTGGAACACATAGGCACTGGAAAAAATTTCCTGAACAAAACACCAATGGCTTATGCTCTAAGATCAAGAATCGACAAATGGGATCTCATAGAACTGCAAAGCTTCTGTAAGGCAAAGGACACTGTGGTTAGGACAAAACGGCAACCAACAGATTGGGAAAAGATCTTTACCAATCCTACAACAGATAGAGGCCTTATATCCAAAATATACAAAGAACTCAAGAAGTTAGACCGCAGGGAAACAAATAACCCTATTAAAAAATGGGGTTCAGAGCTAAACAAAGAATTCACAGCTGAGGAATGCCGAATGGCTGAGAAACACCTAAGGAAATGTTCAACATCTTTAGTCATAAGGGAAATGCAAATGAAAACAACCCTGAGATTTCACCTCACACCAGTGAGAATGGCTAAGATCAAAAACTCAGGTGACAGCAGATGCTGGCGAGGATGTGGAGAAAGAGGAACACTCCTCCATTGTTGGTGGGATTGCAGACTGGTAAAACCATTCTGGAAATCAGTCTGGAGGTTCCTCAGAAAATTGGACATTGAACTGCCTGAGGATCCAGCTATACCTCTCTTGGGCATATACCCAAAAGATGCCTCAACATATAAAAGAGACACGTGCTCCACTATGTTCATCGCAGCCTTATTTATAATAGCCAGAAGCTGGAAAGAACCCAGATGCCCTTCAACAGAGGAATGGATACAGAAAATGTGGTACATCTACACAATGGAATATTACTCAGCTATCAAAAACAACGAGTTTATGAAATTCACAGGCAAATGGTTGGAACTGGAAAATATCATCCTGAGTGAGCTAACCCAATCACAGAAAGACATACATGGTATGCACTCATTGATAAGTGGCTATTAGCCCAAATGCTTGAATTACCCTAGATCCCTAGAACAAACGAAACTCAAGACGCATGATCAAAATGTGAATGCTTCACTCCTTCTTTAAATGAGGAAAAAGAATACCCTTGGCAGGGAAGGGAGAGGCAAAGATTAAAACAGAGACTGAAGGAACACCCATTCAGAGCCTGCCCCACATGTGGCCCATACATATACAGCCACCCAATTAGACAAGATGGATGAAGCAAAGAAGTGCAGACCGACAGGAGCCGGATGTAGATCGCTCCTGAGAGACACAGCCAGAATACAGCAAATACAGAGGCGAATGCCAGCAGCAAACCACTGAACTGAGAATAGGTCCCCTGTTGAAGGAATCAGAGAAAGAACTGGAAGAGCTTGAAGGGGCTCGAGACCCCAAAAGTACAACAATGCCAAGCAACCAGAGCTTCCAGGGACTAAGCCACTACCTAAAGACTATACACGGACTGACCCTGGACTCTGACCCCATAGGTAGCAATGAATATCCTAGTAAGAGCCCCAGTGGAAGGGGAAGCCCTGGGTCCTGCTAAGACTGAACCCCCAGTGAACTAGTCTATGGGGGGAGGGCGGCAATGGGGGGAGGGTTGGGAGGGGAACACCCATAAGGAAGGGGAGGGGGGAGGGGGATGTTTGCCCGGAAACCGGGAAAGGGAATAACACTCGAAATGTATATAAGAAATACTCAAGTTAATAAAAAAAAAAAAAAGAAAAAAAGAAAATGCTTTCATTTTTTCCCACTGGGTGGTTTTAGCACCTTTGTCAATGGTTAAGTGACCATATGTGTGTGAGTTCATTAAGATTAAATTTATTTAATATATGAAAAATACTAAAAACATCTAGTATTACTGAATGAAATTAATAAAAATTGAATTTTTTGAAGATATATTTTAGTCCACATGAAATATTCAATTAAGATATCAATTTATATTGTTTTTGAAACCAGTACACTTCAAAAAACACTAATGTAAATAATTACATATCTTCTAAAGAATGTAATGTTTATTCTCAAAGCTAATCACAAAGGATATGTTATAGACAAAACAATCATTTTTTTTAAAAAAAATGAACAATGTTAAATATATACAACACAATTTCAAGGCAACAGTTAGCAAGATTTTATAATACTGGTTTCATCTTAGCTATATTAGTGAATAGGAGCAAATAAAGAGAAAGATTTACCCATATATGTTCAATTAGGTATCTACTTTTTAACAACATTGCCAAAGACGTATGATGAAGAAAAGCTCATTTTAAATCATATGGTGCTAGAAATAACAGATGTCCATAGGAAATCGATAGTTTCGTGCTACTTACCATACGTGTGAGCCAGAATCTTTTTACCATGAATACCCTAATTAAATGAAAGTGAGCGACCACATAGAAATATATCTACATGAGTATGTATGAGTTCACCTTATAATAAACTCAGACTAAAACAACTCAGAAATCAATCAACTAATTATTACACAAATTATAGAGTATATATAATATGTACAATTATAAATAATTCTATGAAATGCAACAACATTTGGCAAATAAGAAGTACCAAACACTGAATGATGAAATCAAAACTATACTGACACAAAACAAACATGTACTGTTCAATCCAACTGAACAGAATTACACAACAAGAGAAAGTGTTCTATAATTATAGGAAGCATATATTAGATATACAAAAATACTGAATCTACAGGGACATGAAGAAAATCAGGGAGTAAGGAAAATTCTCTCTATCATAGTAGTTAAGTCAGTTAATTAATTATTGACATCAGACTTCGCACATAGAATGGTCTTGTTTTACTGTGTATAGCTTATAATTCAGTAAGGAGGATTTTAAAGAACGTATCTATTTAAATGATATGAAAAATTAGGAATAGCATACAGTGTTTGTAGGGATATAAGATAATTCCATTCTTAAGGAGTATTGTGTAATTTCTCAAGTTAAAAAACAACCATTCAATATAGAGTTACTGTGTACTGTAACTCCCTCAGTCCTGAATGACAGCCTCTGCAGTAGTGAGTTCATAGTAGCCGTATTTAAAAATAGAAGAAAAAGAGTCTCTCAATTACTAATTAGAAATACACAGATAGAAAACACTCTAAAACACAGAGAAAATAGGACCAAGGATGGAGTGATGCAAACATTATAGTGTAAAAATTTAAGGATTCCATCAATCTCTGAAACAAACAATGCAAAGTTAGTTCCTACTTTAATTCTGGGTTCCACATCCTCTTCCTCCTCATTCAGTTGGCAACCCTGAATTATATGTATTACGATCCTGAATTGAGCAGATTTCTTAGCAATGATACCAAAATACAGACTCACAGAATTCTTAAATGATGTACTAGATTTTACTAAATAAATAAATAAATAAATAAATAAATAAATTCCACTCCTCAAAAGACATAAGAGAATGAAAGTTGAGTCACAAACTAGAAATAATTATTCAGATGATTTAAAAACAATCAATACTCTATTTTAAATGCCAGTTAAAATAATGGGCAAAAGATTTAGACACATTACCAAAGAATGGAGGAAAATATGAAAAATCCAGAGCATCGTTGTTTTCCAGTTAAATGGAAATTAACCATGGAATCGCCACAAAATGAAATATTAGTCAGCATTGAAAATGAATGAAGTTCTGATTCAACATAGAGGAATTTAGAAAATAATGCTAAATGAAATAAAATCACTCACAAAAAATCAACTAGTACATAATTTTACTATAAAAATATGCTTAATAGACACTAGCAGGAACAGAACATTTGGTAGTTACATAAACTTGGGATTTGGGGAGAATGTGAAATAACAGTTAATAAATCCATGGTCTCTTTTGGTGATGATGACAGTATTATTTTAAATTATTAACTGAAGATTTTCTAGAACTTGAATTATACATTCTAAATGCCGAATTGCATATTATAGAGATTATCTAATATTTTTAAATATCCCTGAGAAAAATGATAAGGACCTTTTCTTACAAGTTCCTCTATACTAAGTACTATTATCATCACAGCAAATAAAAAATTCTAAAAGAACTCTGAAAGATGGCAAAGGTTGTACCAGCTTTGGACCCTCCCCACACAACTAGAAAAATAACACAGAAACAAAACATCTATGGGCTCCTACACAACAAAGATCTGTAATCCATGCTTTCCATTTCTTAACTAGCATTTTTTCCCCACAAATTAAAGACATTTTATTTTCAGTCACCTTAAAGATAGCCAAAGCATTAGATTATGACATGTCATTTTTAGTGAATAATTTCTTGTTTTTTTGCATCATAATTATATTGGTAAATTAATGATAAAGTTCGGAGAGATTTTAACCTGGAAGAATATCAAAGATTTAACTAGCATTTAGCAATAGACTATTCTTACAATAACCTTATTACTCCTCTAGAGCAAAGGTGTGCCACACAGAGTAGATGAGACAGACAGTACTACAAATCAATCACAGCAAGATCAAAGAAAGATCTAGAAACTCCTGCAAACGTAAGTAAGCATCTAAACAAGCTAAATGTCTCAGAGGTAATGAAAAGGTATAAATAGAATAAAAATGAAAGAAGAGCAAATCAAAATGCATGTTGCACTACACAAGCAAATCTAAGGTGAAAATGTGTACCACTAAATGATTACATAAGAAAAGAACAAATATTCTATCTAAAACTAGAAAACAAACAGGAAACTGGATCTAAATAGAGAGAAGGAATAATAAAGTTATAGAAATAAATAGAATAAATGCAGAAAGACAGCAGAGAACAAAGCAAAGCAAAAAAGTCCTGTATTTTAAAGAATGATAACTGTGAAAATTATCTAGCAAGATTGACAACTGGAAAAAGAGAAAAGCAGCCTATTGTCGATGTTATTAATAAAAGAGACTGTATCGCAAAAAACCCTCTGGGCACTTTATAGGCTAATAAGATGATACTAAAAACATATATCTGCAGACCGGATAAACAGTTCTCTGCACCCAAATCCCGTGGGAGGGAGAGCTAAACCTTCAGAGAGGCAGACACGCCAGGAAAACCAGAAGAGACTGCACTCTGCACACATTACTGATTCCAGAGGAATACACCAAACGCCATCTGGAACCCTGGTGAACTCAAGCTCCCGGAAACAGCGGCGTAGATCTTCCTGGTTGCTGCCGCCCCAGAGAGCTCGTGGGCAGCACCCCGAGAGCAAACTTGAGCCTTGGAACCACAAGTAAGACCAACTTTTCTGCTGCCAGTGACCTGCCTGGTGAACTCAAGACACAGGCCCACAGGAACAGCTGAAGACCTGTAGAGAGGAAAAACTACACGCCCAAAAGCAGAACACTCTGTCCCATAACAGACTGAAAGAAAACAGGAAAACAGGTCTACAGCACTCCTGACACACAGGCTTAAAGGAGAGTCTAGCCACTGTCAGAAATAGCAGAACAAAGTAACTGGAGATAATCTGATGGCGAGAGGCAAGCACAAGAACCCAAGCAACAGAAACCAAGACTACATGGCAACATCGGAGCCCAATTCTCCCATCAAAACAAACATGGAATATCCAAACACACCAGAAAAGCAAGATCTAGTTTCAAAACCATATTTGATCATGATGCTGGAGGACTTCAAGAAAGACGTGAAGAACTCCCTTAGAGAACAAGTAGAAGCCTACAGAGAGGAATCGCAAAAATGCCTGAAAGAATTCCAGGAAAACACAATCAAACAGTTGAAGGAATTAAAAATGGAAATAGAAGCAATCAAGAAAGAACACATGGAAACAACCCTGGATATAGAAAACCAAAAGAAGAGACAAGGATCTGTAGATACGAGCTTCACCAACAGAATACAAGAGATGGAAGAGAGAATCTCAGGAGCAGAAGATTCCATAGAAATCATTGACTCAACTGTCAAAGATAATGTAAAGTGGAAAAAGCTACTGGTCCAAAACATACAGGAAATCCAGGACTCAATGAGAAGATCAAACCTCAGGATAATAGGTATAGAAGAGAGTGAAGACTCCCAGCTCAAAGGACCAGTAAATATCTTCAACAAAATCATAGAAGAAAACTTCCCTAACCTAAAAAAAGAGATACCCATAGGCATACAAGAAGCCTACAGAACTCCAAATGGATTGGACCAGAAAAGAAACACCTCCCGTCACATAATAGTCAAAACACCAAACACACAAAATAAAGAAAGAATATTAAAAGCAGTAAGGGAAAAAGGTCAAGTAACATATAAAGGCAGACCTATCAGAATCACACCAGACTTTTCGCCAGAAACTATGAAGGCCAGAAGATCCTGGACTGATGACATACAGACGCTAAGAGAACACAAATGCCAGCCCAGGTTATTGTATCCTGCAAAACTCTCAATTAACATTGATGGAGAAACCAAGATATTCCATCACAAAACCAAATTTACACAATATCTTTCTACAAATCCAGCACTACAAAGGATAATAAGTGGTAAAGCCCAACATAAGGAGGCAAGCTATACCCTAGAAGAAGCAAGAAACTAATCGTCTTGGCAACAAAACAAAGAGAAGAAAAGCACACGAACATAACCTCACATCCAAATATGAATATAACAGGAAGCAATAATCACTATTCCTTAATATCTCTCAACATCAATGGCCTCAACTCCCCAATAAAAAGACATAGATTAACAAACTGGATACGAAACAAGGACCCTGCATTCTGCTGCCTACAGGAAACACACCTCAGAGACAAAGACAGACACTACCTCAGAGTGAAAGGCTGGAAAACAAATTTCCAAGCAAATGGTCAGAAGAAGCAAGCTGGAGTAGCCATTCTAATATCAAATAAAATCAATATTTAACTAAAAGTCATCAAAAAAGATAAGGAAGGACACTTCATATTCATCAAAGGAAAAATCCACCAAGATGAACTCTCAATCCTAAATATCTATGCCCCAAATACAAGGGCACCTACATACGTAAAAGAAACCTTACTAAAGCTCAAAACACACATTGCACCTCACACAATAATAGTAGGAGATTTCAACACCACACTCTCATCAATGGACAGATCATGGAAACAGAAATTAAACAGAGACGTAGACAGACTAAGAGAAGTCATGAGCCAAATGGACTTAACAGATATTTATAGAACATTCTATCCTAAAGCAAAAGGATATACCTTCTTCTCAGCTCCTCATGGTACTTTCTCCAAAACTTACCAAATAATTGGTCAAAAAACCGGCCTCAACAGGTACAGAAAGATAGAAATAATCCCATGCGTGCTATCGGACCACCACGGCCTAAAACTGGTCTTCAATAACAATAAGGGAAGAATGCCCACATATACGTGGAAATTGAACAATGCTCTACTCAATGATAACCTGGTCAAGGAAGAAATAAAGAAAGAAATTAAAAACTTTTTAGAATTTAATGAAAATGAAGATACAACATACCCAAACTTATGGGACACAATGAAAGCTGTGCTAAGAGGAAAACTCATAGCGCTGAGTGCCTGCAGAAAGAAACAGGAAAGAGCATATGTCAGCAGCTTGACAGCACACCTAAAAGCTCTAGAACAAAAAGAAGCAAATACACCCAGGAGGAGTAGAAGGCAGGAAATAATCAAACTCAGAGCTGAAATCAACCAAGTAGAAACAAAAAGGACCATAGAAAGAATCAACAGAACCAAAAGTTGGTTCTTTGAGAAAATCAACAAGATAAACCCTTAGCCAGACTAACGAGAGGACACAGAGAGTGTGTCCAAATTAACAAATCGGAAATGAAAAGGGAGACATAACTACAGATTCAGAGGAAATTCAAAAAATCATCAGATCTTACTATAAAAGCCTATATTCAACAAAACTTGAAAATCTGCAGGAAATGGACAATTTCCGAGACAGATACCAGGTACCTAAGTTAAATCAGGAACAGATAAACCAGTTAAACAACCCCATAACTCCTAAGGAAATAGAAGCAGTCATTAAAGGTCTCCCAACCAAAAAGAGCCCAGGTCCAGATGGGTTTAGTGCAGAATTCTATCAAACCTTCATAGAAGACCTCATACCAATATTATCCAAACTATTCCACAAAATTGAAACAGATGGAGCCCTACCGAATTCCTTCTACGAAGCCACAATTACTCTTATACCTAAACCACACAAAGACCCAACAAAGAAAGAGAACTTCAGACCAATTTCCCTTATGAATATAGACGCAAAAATACTCAATAAAATTCTGGCAAACCGAATCGAAGAGCACATCAAAACAATCACCCACCATGATCAAGTAGGCTTCATCCCAGGCATGCAGGGGTGGTTTAATATACAGAAAACCATCAACGTGATCCATTATATAAACAAACTGAAAGAGGAAAACCACATGATCATTTCATTAGATGCTGAGAAAGGATTTGACAAAATTCAAAACCCCTTCATCATAAAAGTCCTGGAAAGAATAGGAATTCAAGGCCCATACCTAAACATAGTAAAAGCCATATACAGCAAACCAGTTGCTAACATTAAACTAAATGGAGAGAAACTTGAAGCAATCCCACTAAAATCAGGGACTAGACAAGGCTGCCCACTCTCTCCCTACTTATTCAATATAGTTCTTGAAGTTCTAGCCAGAGCAATCAGACAACAAAAGGAGGTCAAGGGGATACAGATCGGAAAAGAAGAAGTCAAAATATCACTATTTGCAGATGATATGATAGTATATTTAAGTGATCCCAAAAGTTCCACCAGAGAACTACTAAAGCTGATAAACAACTTCAGCAAAGTGGCTGGGTATAAAATTAACTCAAATAAATCAGTAGCCTTCCTCTACACAAAAGAGAAACAAGCCGAGAAAGAAATTAGGGAAACGACACCCTTCATAATAGACCCAAATAATATAAAGTACCTCGGTGTGACTTTAACCAAGCAAGTAAAAGATTTGTACAATAAGAACTTGAAGACTCTGAAAAAAGAAATTGAAGAAGACCTCAGAAGATGGAAAGATCTCCCATGCTCATGGATTGGCAAGAATAATATAGTAAAAATGGCCATTTTACCAAAAGCAATCTACAGATTCAATGCAATCCCCATCAAAATACCAATCCAATTCTTCAAAGAGTTAGACAGAACAATTTGCAAATTCATCTGGAATAACAAAAAACCCAGGATACCTAAAACTATCCTCAACAATAAAAGGACTTTAGAGGGAATCACTATCCCTGAACTCAAGCAGTATTACAGAGCAGTAGTGATACAAACTGCATGGTATTGGTACAGAGACAGACAGATAGAACAATGGAATAGAATTGAAGACCCAGAAATGAACCCACACACCTATGGTCACTTGATTTTTGACAAAGGAGCCAAAACCATCCAATGGAAAAAAGATAGCATTTTCAGCAAATGGTGCTGGTTCAACTGGAGGGCAACATGTAGAAGAATCCAGATCGATCCATGCTTATCACCCTGTACAAAGCTTAAGTCCAAGTGGATCAAGGACCTCCACATCAAACCAGACACACTCAAACTAATAGAAGAAAAACTAGGGAAGCATCTGGAACACATGGGCACTGGAAAAAATTTCCTGAACAAAACACCAGTGGCTTATGCTGTAAGATCAAGAATCGACAAATGGGATCTCATAGAACTGCAAAGCTTCTGTAAGGCAAAGGACACTGTGGTTAGGACAAAACGGCAACCAACAGATTGGGAAAAGATCTTTACCAATCCTACAACAGATAGTGGCCTTATATCCAAAATATACAAAGAACTCAAGAAGTTAGACCGCAGGGAAACAAATAACCCTATTAAAAAATGGGGTTCAGAGCTAAACAAACAATTCACAGCCGAGGAATGCCGAATGGCTGAGAAACACCTAAAGAAATGTTCAACATCTTTAGTCATAAGGGAAATGCAAATCAAAACAACCCTGAGATTTCACCTCACACCAGTGAGAATGGCTAAGATCAAAAACTCAGTTGACAGCAAATGCTGGCGAGGATGCGGAGAAAGAGGAACACTCCTCCATTGTTGGTGGGATTGCAGACTGGTACAACCATTCTGGAAATCAGTCTGGAGGTTCCTCAGAAAATTGGACATTGAACTGCCTGAGGATCCAGCTATACATCTCTTGGGCATATACCCAAAAGATGCCCCAACATATAAAAAAGACACGTCCTCCACTATGTTCATCGCAGCCTTATTTATAATAGCCAGAAGCTGGAAAGAACCCAGATGCCCTTCAACAGAGGAATGGATACAGAAAATGTGGTACATCTACACAATGGAATATTACTCAGCTATCAAAAACAATGACTTTTTGAAATTCGTAGGCAAGTGGTTGGAACTGGAAAATATCATCCTGAGTGAGCTAACCCAATCACAGAAAGACATACATGGTATGCACTCATTGATAAGTGGCTATTAGCCCAAATGCTTGAATTACCCTAGATGCCTAGAACAAATGAAACTCAAGACGGATGATCAAAATGTGAATGCTTCACTCCTTCTTTAAAAGGGGAACAAGAATACCCTTGGCAGGGAAGAGAGAGGCAAAGATTAAAACAGAGACTGAAGGAACACCCATTCAGAGCCTGCCCCACATGTGGCCCATACATATACAGCCACCCAATTAGACAGGATGGATGAAGCAAAGAAGTGCAGACCGACAGGGGCCGGATGTAGATCGCTCCTGAGAGACACAGCCAGAATACAGCAAATACAGAGGTGAATGCCAGCAGCAAACCACTGAACTGAGAATAGGACCCCCGTTGAAGGAATCAGAGAAAGAACTGGAAGAGCTTGAAAGGGCTCAAGACCCCATATGTACAACAATGCCAAGCAACCAGAGCTTCCAGGGACTAAGCCCCTACCTAAAGACTATACATGGACTGACCCTGGACTCTGACCTCATAGGTAGCAATGAATATCCTAGTAAGAGCACCAGTGGAAGGGGAAGCCCTGGGTCCTGCTAAGACTGAACCCCCAGTGAACTAGACTATGGGGGGAGGGCGGCAATGGGGGGAGGGTTGGGAGGGGAACACCCATAATGAAGGGGAGGGGGGAGGGGGATGTTTGCCCGGAAACCGGGAAAGGGAATAACACTCGAAATGTATATAAGAAATACTCAAGTTAAAAAAAATATAGCTGCAAACTCTGCAACTTGAAATAGACTCATTCATTGCAAAGTGAAAATCTGAACAAAATGAAAGAGATCAGTTCAATAATTCTATAATTATTAATGTAATCAAATTTCTAATTTAAAGATGACCACTAAAGAAAATTATACTTTCTGATGGTTTCACTAGAGACCTTTACAAAATGTATAAAGAAAGAAATTCAACTCTGCAAAAGAGGGATTAACAATAATCAATGTATTTTATGATTAAATAACATTGATACCAAAATCAGATACAAATAGTAGTAAAATCAAATCCACAAATCAACTGTATATTAATAGATGTTTAATATCTTACAATTAACATTAAAAATCTATCAATATCAAAAATAAATTTCAGTGCCATTGCCAAGTAGACTTTATTCAAGATAAGGAAGCTGATTCAAAATATGTAATTCAAACAATAATTTATCATAAGACCACACAGCAACCGATTAAACACATCTGATAAAATCAATCTTTCATAATGAAAACATCTTAAACATTAAGATTCAAGATAATGATTTCAATGCAATGAATGCATCGACAAAACATCTAACAACATAATTAATGGCAAAAGATTGGATTTTTTTTCCTGCAAGTTTGAAATCTGTACGAATGCCTTTTCTCAGCATTCTCAGCAGAATAATAGTAAATTTGGGAACTGTGTTTAAGTAAGAATAAAAAATAAAATGTATAAAAAGTAAAAAGAAACCTAAACTGTAAATATCTACAATTAGCATGATTATCTATATGAAATTGCCATGTAATGTATAAAGATTGCCCTCTTTGAAATACATTAAACAATGCCATAGTATACAATATCAACATACAAAATCTAGTTCCACTTCTACATATTAACAATGCACATGAGAACATAACTTTCTAAAGGATGGGTTGCTGAGTTCACTGAGCACATGAAGGTAATTGCTGCCATAGCTAATGACCTGAGTTCAATCCTAAGAGACTACCTATAGGAGAAGAGAATTAACTGCCCAAAGTTGTCTCAAATTTCACACCAGGGTTCACAGCATGTATGTGCCCAGAGGCATACATACTCACATGATTAATTATTATTTTTTAAAAGTGTTACATAGTTATAGGGGATTAGTGACAGAGCACTTGCATAACACATGTGACAAGTCCCGGGCTCAGTTCCCAGCATCAGAGACAGTACTATACTGGACATCTGGCTTTGGCTTCAACACATAAGCAGTTCAAAAAGTTAGACAAATTGAAAAGTAATAATTTCCTTTATTCTTACCCACCTTCCAGAACTTGACAGTAAGACACTATTATTGAGGCTACCATATACTCAAATCATAGAAAACCTGGCATTGACCTGGAAACTATATTCTTATTTACTAGCTTCCATATAGCTGGAAGGTGTTATACATGCTACTGAAGAAGAAAAGTAACCATCAGTCATATCCAGCTGCTATAATAATGATAGACTTGGTTAAGACACGCTCACTGATGCAATTGTGGCAGACACATCGAGAGATTAACCAATCACATTCTTGGCTCAATTTAAATCCTGCTCCACAAAATGAAAACCATACCTGGTACCATTATCAGATCAATAAACTATGGATAGAAGTATATAGGGCCTAGGGAAGAACTTATTATTATTCTGTTAAATGAATATAGTATTAAACTGGCTTCTGGTGACTTGCTGTTATACCCATAGATTGATACATCTCTCATCTTCATCTGAGAATCTTTTTTTAGAGATGGTGATTAACACAACAGGCTGAGGTATGGAGAGTAAGAAACTGAAGAATGCTCAGTCCTAAATGGAACGTGTATATATAAATATAAGTGTGTGTGTGTGTGTGTGTGTGTGTGTGTGTGTGTGTATCCTTACTCTGAAAGCTCAGGGATCATTGTGGGAAATGGTATGCAAAGAGTGTAGGAGTCATTCTGAGTCTTATTCTAAATGGATGACTACAAGGAAAGAGTGTCTTTCTGGGCATTGCACTATGGTTGGTATTTTGATAACTCTTCTTTTACTATGAAAAGACACCATGGCCAAGCAACTGTTGCAAAGGAGAACATTTAATTAAGGCTTGCTTAATGTTTCAGAAGTTTAATCCCTTGTCATCATGGTGGGAAGCATAGAGGCATATCTGAGAGTTCCACATCTGAACCCACAGGCAGCAAGAAGAGACTCTAGGCCTGGCATGAGCTTTTGAATCCTAATCCTTTACAAATATATGAGCCTTTGGGGACCATGGTTCTTATTCAAGCCCCACAACTAGACATATGAAATCACAGTACTTGTGACAGGGTGCAAAAGAGCAAGTACATCAGACCAAATCCTAGCATGGAAACAGGAGTTAGGCATGAAATATTATCCCTTGCCATGGAGCAATGTTCAATTGTTAGCTGCTAGGAGAGTGAAAGACAGTTTTCTCTAAGATCAACATCCAAGAATATTTGGGCCACAAAAATAATAATAATAATTTTGATGGGTTAAAGATAAAGGACACAAAATTGAGTGGATAGGGAAGTTGGTGCATATGGGCAGAGTTGAATGGAGTAAATACAATCAAAACACATACAAAACTCTAAACAATAAAAAAGAAATTGAAATGGAAACTCAGGATAGATAGGTAGGGGACACGGAGAATGGGGAAAGAAGTGATGGAGGAATCACAAAAAAAATACCATAATGAAGTCTATTACTTTATATGCTAATTAGAAATAGAATATTAAAACAAAAGGCAACAACTTTTCATGGATTCATCAAAAATCCAAGGTACTATTTATTATAAACTATTATCACCAAAACTGGAGAAAGAGATACACTCAAAGTATATAGCAATTGAAATCTGTTTTACCAGAATAGAAAGCACTGGGGCTATAAGGCAGTAGGAACATTGCAATGGTTCATCTGGAACATTTATGAAGATAGTGTGGATTAGAATGAGAATGAGAAACTAGAAGGATCCACTCTTAGGCAGCCCCACAATTTTCTACACTTTCTGTTTTACTTACATCCTATTGCTGTGAAGAGATGCCTTAACTGGCAATTTTAGAGGATGTGTCCATGGCCATCATAGTAGGGAGCATGGCAACAGGCAGGCAGGGATGGTGCTGAGGCAGTAGCTAAGAACTTATATCCTATTCCACAAATTGTAGGCACAGAGGACAAGATTGGGCCTGTGTGGCATTTTAAAACTTCAAATACTATCTCCAGTGACACACCTCCTCCAAGGCTAGACCTCTTCCTAACCCTTTCCAAACCAGTTCCAACAGCTAAGGACCAAGTATTCAAATACATAAACCTATGGAGACCATTCTTATTCAAACCACACTTTCCCCCTAGGAATCCCACCAGGATATCACAAAGAGGTCCTAGAATCTAGAGAAAGTCTTATGACTTTTGGGGGAAAAGACTAGAAAAGTCATCATTATAAGATATATCTAAAATATTCTACATAGTAGTTCTATGTTTCCAGGTTTCTTAAAGCCACTAACAAGAATTCTGAAACTTTTTCTCATCAGAAAGAAGAGACTACCCCCCAAAAAAAATTTTCCAGCATCCTCTAACCATTCTGTTTTATATAAAGCAATAGTGCTCCAAGAGACAAGGTTTTGGTTTTGGTTTTCTGGAGGTATTTGTTTTTGTTGTTCAGATGGGGATCTTAGACCACAGCCCAGGCTAACCACTTCTGTAACCTACTGTAGTCTTGAATTCTCAGAAACCGCCCATGCTTTCAACTCACCACACCTGACAGAAAGGTGAGAATTTTAAGAAAATTGAACAGTAATATTTTTAGCCAAGGACAGCAATGAGGTGCAGAATAGATAAAAGTCTCACTAGAGAAACTCTTGTAAAAAGATTACATCTCAGAGGCACAGGCCCATTAAAAATTGACTTAATCAGAAGACTATGAATTGCCTCCTGCAAGGATGAGAGGAAGCAATAAGATATGGATAGGAACAAAATATGATATACACATACACAAAAATACCGTGGTGAACCCCATTTTTACATGATTAAAATAGAGTGATTGAAATTTCAATCCCCCTACAACCACTTCACACCTTATCACCACAGCAGACTTCATGATATTAGTGAATTACAGTTGAAGGGGCTACAAGGCAGAGACTATCTATCCTTCATAGAAAAACTTGCAACATGTGAAGTGCAACATGAACTGAGGAAATAAAACCAAGACCACTAGAAAGAGTGGAAGCTGGAGGCACCTATAATTATGGAAGGGGTTAAATACAACCCAATTCCGGGTGAGCTGAACAAGAATTCTCAAACAAGAAGCTTAGTTACCTTAATTTCAAATACCAAATATGTACTGAGTTTTCAACAAGAATTATAAAGTACACCAAAGGGCAAGAAAAAACACAGCCGAAAGAAACAATATATGCATCAGAACAATACTCATAAGTACTATTGATTTGGGACTTTTCAGAGAGGAATTTTAGAGTAAGTTTATTATAGGGTTTAATGAAAAAGTAAGCAACATGTAGGAGTAGATGAGTAATACAGTCAGAGTGATGGGAATTCAAAATAAGAATGTTTTAAATGCTCTTTAAAATGAAAATGAAGAATGCTTTTAATGGGTTCATTAGTGGAATCAACAGAGCTCAGGAACTTAAAGTTATCTTAGTGTTAGTTCCATAGACATGAGATTCAAACCTGAGAGCAAAGAAAAAAAGACATGAAAAACAGAGGAGAACCAAGAACTGTGAAACATTTCCACATAATGTGTTACATGCAAATAAGAAAGAATGGAGAAGAAATATGAAAAATGCTCATTGCAGGTAACTTTCCAAAAACTCAATATTAGATACCAAGCCATGGACCTAGAATTTTCAAAATATACTTAGTGAATCAAATATTCAAAATATTATATAAATATATAATATTCAAATACAGAAATCAGAGATAATCAAAGAAGCCCATAGCAATTGTTTTTGCTTATAAATGCACACAAATATGAATCAGAGTGAACCTCTTGTCTGCAATTGCAAAACAGAGTGAAGGAAAGACCCACCAACAAATTCTATACTTAATAAAATTCACTTTCCAAAGGGAAGGGAAAGAAGACTTTCTAGGATGGAGACCAGAAGCATTTTGTGCCAGGAGTACCTTTCTATAAGAAGTATTCAAGAATTTCTTAAGGCAGAAGAAAATTGTAGTCAGAATATCAGCTTGCCCCTATTTTAAAAGAATAGTGGACTAAACATAGTATCCATGGACTATACAAAATTTAACTTTATTTTGTTTTATTTTCTTTTTTATTCATGGTTTAAATTTTTATAGTTAAATATAGTATGTTTTGATTATGCTACTATTGGGACACCTTCTCTCACAACCTCACCTACTTTAATTTTTAAAAAAATATTTATTTTATTTATGTGTATGAATATTTTGCCTGCATGTGTGTTTTACAAAACATGTATGCGTAGTACCCACAGAAGTTGGAAAAGGTTATAGGATCCCCTGAAACCAGAGTTTCAGATGGTTATGAACTACCATGTAGGTATTGGAAACCAAACCCAAGCCCTTTGAAAATACAGCAAGTGTGCTTTATCATTGGGCCCTCAATTCAGCCCCTGCCCCTTTTGAAATGTCTGATTAAAGTATAAATAATAATAATACATAAGGTAATATTAACATATGAATAAGTGAAATAATAAACAATATTGTGCTAATGAACCAAAGAAAATAATTGAAATACACTGTCATGAAGAACCTTCACTAATGATAACGAATAATCCCATTTTCAGGTAGACCTAAATTAATTAAAATAAAAGGTTTGCAACTATCTCTGAAAATTTTTGAGAAATGCATAATTGGTACGTTAACAGATGAGCTAAAATTGGAATCATATAAAATGATCAGTTAGGATCACAGTATGCAGAAAATTATCTCTTGCAACAAAAGAATACAAATATGGTCAACATTAATCTAAATAGAGCAACAATAATTTTAAGTGTCACGGATCAAAATGCAACACTAAAGACAAATAAGACCTGACTAGTGTTTGGTAAAAACTTTACTAGAAAAGATAAAGATATTGTCTTAGTTAGGGTTTAATGGTTGTAAAGAGACACCATGATCAAGGCAACTCTTATAAAGAACATTTATTTAGGGCTGCCTTACGGTTTCACTGGTTTGGTCTGTATCATCACAGTGGGAAGCATGCTAGTGTGCAGGCAAACATGGTGCAGAAAAGGAACTTAGAATTCTATATAGTGTTCCACAGGCAGCAGAAGGAGAGTGTGTACCTCACTAGGTGTAGCTTGAGTATATATGACCTCAAAACCTACCTCCACAGTGACACAGTTCCTCTTAAATGACCATATCTCCTAATAGTGCCACTCCCTAGGGGCCAAGCATTCAAACACATGAGTATATTGGGGCTGTACCTGTTCCAACCACCAGAAATATGTTTTAAAAAATATGTTTTAAAAAAATGAAGAAAGACATAGCACATTATCACCAGGGTTATTATCAACAAAACTGACTTTGTAACAGGGAAAGTACATCACTGATAAAGATAAACTAAGCAGCCAGAAAGTCAGAAAGCATAAAGATTACTTCAAGAACATTGTATTTAACCTCACACCAGAATTCACATTCTTCTCAAATATACATGGACTACTAATTAAGATAAACCATATTTGGGGACATAAAACAAGATGTACTTCTATAGATGAATGGATAAACTGTGGTACATCTAGACAACAGAATATGATTCAGTGTTAAAAGGAAATGAGCCATCAAGCCATGAAAAGACCTAATGGAAACATAAATGTATATTACTAAGTGAAAGAACCCATTCTAGTAAAAGCATATACTGTGCTTTCAACAACACGGTTTTCTTACAATCTACAAAGATAGTAAAAAATAAAAGCATCAGTGGAGATTAATAAGTGGAACGATTAATATACAGCAGAATACAAAGCAATTTTAAGGCTATGAATATTATACTACATATCACTAGCATAAAGGATATGTTATTCATTAAATAATAGTCTGAACTCACAGAATCTATGAAACCAATAATAAATCCTAATGTAAAGTAGTAGTGACAGACGCACGTAAGTCTATCACAACAAATCACCTGAGTAGGGAACATTGACAATGGGAAAAGTTTTAACATATATGGGTAAAAAGTATGTCATAAATCCCTATTTTAATTTTTCTATGGACTTATGAGCTCTCTTAAAATGAATTTTAAATAAAAATATCTCAACAATTGTAAAATAAGTGAAGTCACACGAAATACATTCTTAGATGGTAATGAAATTAAACTAGGAATCAATAACAGAAACATAGCTTAAAATCTCAAAAATTTGGACATTTAAAATTGACTTTTACATAATCCATGGGCCAATGAATACATCTAAAGATAATTTTAAAATAGTCTTATTTAAATGAAAAGAAAATTTTATTCTTAAAATTTGTGGCAAACAAAAAAACAAGCCAAAAGGAAAACAGACAACATTAAATACATAAACTGGAAAACTATAAACTTCTGAAATGAACAGTGCAGGTGTCCACCACGGGAAACTAAAATAAACAACCAAGGCAATCGAGGAAATTAAATAATTTTAAAAATCAAATGAAAGGCGACTAAGAAGCTTAAAGGAGATGAGAGGAGAGAAGAAGGGAGGGAAATAAACTAAGGTCACATGACATGAAAAGGGGACAATTTGAGAGAAGGAAAAGAATCTACAAGAACGGGAAAAGAGTGGTTGGGCTAGGGTAGTAAAAAGGAACAAGTAAGAATAAAGTATTAAATAATACCTCCTGTATTTAATATATATTTCAAAAAGTCACAGTGAAACCCATTACTTTGCATACTAACTTAAAATTAATTTTAATAATTGAGTATGAACTGATTGTAACAGGAGGAAAGCAATGGAGAAAAATCAATTAAGTCAAAGACAATTCCTTTTCATTATATCTTAGTTGAGTTTCCATTGCTGTGAAGAAACACCATGACCAAGGCAACACTTACAAGGGAAAACATTTAATTGGGGCTGGCTTACAGGTTTTGAGGCTTAGTACATTATCATCATGGGGGAAAGCATGGCAGACATGGGACTGGAGAAGGAGCTGAGTTTTAACATCTTGATCTGACTGCAGCCACAGAAAGACTGTTCTATGGGCAGCTATGAAGAGGGTCTCAAAGCCAACAACCACAGTGAGACACTTCCTTCAACAAGGCAACACCTACTCCAAAAAGGCCACATCTCCCAATAGTGCAACTTCCTGGGCCAACCATAGCCAAACTTCCACAACTTATATTTTTATTTTGAAATTTTATTAGAGAATAGCGTTATTGAGATCATATTCAATTCTCCCATCCCTAAGGATACCCTTCTTTTTCCCAAATAGCTCTCCTCCTCTTCCTATGGCATTTTCCATTTTTTTTCTGCTGATATTCAGGTCCAGTACAGGTAGCTACAGCTGCTGTATGTTTATGATTAGAACAGTGGCAATGTGATATCTGGAATGCAGTGCTTCATGGAGCTATTCTCCAATGTCCAACTACTTGTGAATGATTCTGTGTTACATAAACACATTTTCATTCAAGTATGCTCATTCTTTGAGCATATTCCCTCTTTCTTCCTCCTTTTCATTCTCCCTCACATAAACCCCTTTTGTCCCAGTATAGCATTTTCTTCTATGCTCATGTCATATATGCATATATAATTTAATATACACATGATATCTAGGAACCACAAATGAGAGAAAACACATACTTGCCCTGCAGAAGCTAGCCTAATTACATACAGTCATTTCATACAAACAACATAAGTTTGTTCTACATAGCAGAAGATACCCTTGTGGGTCTCTACTAAGCTTTCTTCATCTATTCCTCTACTGTTGGATTATCTAGGTTGGTTCCATAACTGCTATCTTTATAATTAGTATTGTTACATTGCACACATGCACTCACACATACATGCACATGTACTCACATGTGTGAGTGCACACATGCACACAAACACACACACACACACACACACACACACACATCCTACTGTGACTATTCAGTGTTGTACATATATACTTGTGTTTAGGGGTGAGTATTTAAGGTTGATTTTTTTTCCTCAGGGCTCCTGACCAGGAAAAATATGATTCACCCTCACTCAGAAGCCACTGATTACTGGAGCTCTTTATCTAGTGGTGAAGTCTATGTGAAATTTCCTCTATCCACATTAGCTTGTCAACTGATGTTGTCATTATGCAAGTCTTATTTCTGCAAGCATATTGCTGAAATTTGATGGTTGCAGAATCTCTGTAAAATATCTAGAAGACATTATCTTCAGGGAGACATCCTGGCCACATCCTGGTCCTCTGGCTCCTCCAAACTTTCTAACCCATCCTCCACGATTTTTCCCTGAACCTCAGATTTAGGGGTTACAGTATAGATGTACCACTCAGGGCTGCCCATCCTCCATGATCAGCTGTTGTCTTTCTTTGGACCACTTGTGCATTTCTGTAACGGTCTCTGATACAGAAAGAAGTTTATTTGATGAAGGGCGAGAGCAACACATGTTGGTGCGTATAAATTAAGTGTTTCGAATGCTGTTAGGAATTATATTGGTTTAGGAAATGACAGCAATGGGGTCTCATATAGGGTCTATGACCTTTTTGGCCCTCAATAATTGTCTAGGTTTATAGTGCTAGGCATAAATTCCCTCCTATTGAGACGACCTTAAATCCAAGTATATAGCTGTTGGTTACCCCCAAGATAAAAATGCCATGCCACTATCAAACAATTGGAGATAACATACCAAGCTGCTCACTTGCTGTGGTTTATAGGATTTGCAACTGGTTTGGGCTATTGACAACTTTTCTCTTTTGGCATCTTGCATAGCACCTTCTGATGTTATGAGAGCTAGTCCTCAGAGAAGAGACTTCTAAATCAGTACCAGCCTCATTCTTCCACATCCTGTTTTAGAAATTTTTGTGGTGTTGTCTGCACAAAAGTCTTACCTTCAAGTTCCAGGATGCACTAAGGGTAACAGTAATAGATTGTATTACTTAGAAAACCTCTTGGACCCCAACAACCAATAACTTAAAAGGAGATTTTTTCTATGCCTGACACTGGGGTTATTTTAGATAGTCTGTCTCTTGGGGAGGGATTATCACTCCAGTGGTATAAAGCATAACTTCATTATAAAAAGTAACCTTATAAAATAATATGCTTTTATTTGACTTTCTCAAACATCCTTACTTTTAGTTACATGCCCTTCCTCCTTCTCCTTCTGTATTACCCTTCCTTTCTCACTCCCTTCATTTTATCCACAAATTTGTTAAAGATAAATAATATTGAAAACTCCATTGCCAAGCTCACCAACAATAATATTATATACACAAAATTTCTATGTCAGAAATCAAAGAGAAGTTAACATTGCTGATTCCACATTTAGGAGAAAGTATGAAGAGATAATTGAACCAAACCTATAATTGAATATTTTCTTCTAACTTTGGTTAAAATGAAAGATACATATTACTAAAACTCAAAGAAAATGAATGTTTTCTAAACAGAAGCAGATAACCTGAATATTCCTATATGTAATAAATCAACTAAACCAATCATTTGGAATCTTCTAAAAAATATATTGGTCTTAGTTTTGTCAATGAATTCTTTTAAATATTTAAAGATTGATAATTATCAGTTTGCTACAATTATTTTCCACAAAACCGAAGCAGAGAGAACACTATCCTATGAGGCCAGAAGTATCTTCATACAAAAATAATATTATGAGAAAGAAAAACCAGAAAAAAATATTTCATGAAAATAATCTACAAAGTTGGCTTCAAAAATCAAATTAACATATGAATTATAAAAATAATTAGACAATATTAACAAGTGAGATTAACCTCATGGTCACAAAGCTAGTTCAATTCTTGAAAATAAGTTATTATAATCCTTCACATTCAAAGCTAAAACAGATAAATTATATGGCTAAACAAACAAAGGTCTCCTGAGAAAACTTAAATTCCTACCCATGGCCACATCCATAAACTAGGAGTATAGCAGAAAGTCATTCAACATGATAAAAAATTATAAAGGACAATTCCATACAACGCCATATTTAAAAGTGTTAAACTACATGATTTTTCCCTTAAAATTATCATTGTCTCTATACATGATTTCCCCCCTAAAGTTATCATTGTGTATATAAAAAACCCCAAGGGCTCTAACAAGAGAAAAATCAAAAATGAAAGAAAGGGAAGATTTTTTTAAAGGCTTCTTGAAATATCTAGAGTTTAAAATGTTGCTCTATATTTTCAATGAATAATTGGATCTTTTTTAAAAAACACAATATGCCACTTTTGATTGGGTTGCTTGGTTTTTTTGGAGGTTAGCTTCAGGAAGTTTTTCTATATTTTGGATATCAGATGTGAAGTTAGGGAATTTTTTCCCAATATGTAGGTTGCCAATTTTTCCTATAGACAGTGTCCTTTGCCTTAGAGAAACTTTCCAGTTTCATGAGGTCCCATTTATCAATTCTTGATCTTATAGCCTGATCCTTTGAAGTTCTGTTTAAGAAATCTCCTCCTATACCAATGAGTTCAAGGCTCTTCTCCACTTAAATTCAGTATATCTGGCTTCCTGTTGAGGTCCTTGATCCACTTGGACTTGAGTTTTGTGCAAGGTGACAAATATGGTTCTATTTCATTTTCTACATACCTACTGTCAGTTAGACCATCACCATTTATTGAAGATGCTACCTTTTTCCCATTGGATGGTTTTAGTTCCTTTGTTAACAATCAAGTGTCCATAGGTGTGTGGTTTTAATTCTGGGTCTTCAATTCTATTCCATTGATCAACCTGTCACTATTGCTGTGTAGTATAGCTTGAGGTCAGGGGTGATGATTTCCCTAGAAGTTCTTTTATTGTTAAGAAATTTTTTCTGCTAACCGGGGTTTTTTGTTTTACCATAGGAAATTGAGAATTGCTCTTTCCATTTCTCTGAAGAATTGTGTTAGAGTCTTGGTGGGGATTGCATTGAGTTTGTAGATTGCTTTTGGTATGACGACCATCCATTTCATCTAGATTTTCCAGTTTTGCTGAGTACAGGCTTTTGTAGTAAGATTAGATAATTTTTGGAGTTTCTTCATTTTCGATTGTTATGTCTCCCTTTTAATTTTTAATTTTGTTAATTGGATCCTCTCTCTGTGCCCTTTAGTTAGTTTGGCTTGGAATTTATCTATCTTGTTAATTTTCTCAAAGAACCAGCTTTTGATTTCGTTGATTTTTTGTATCATTCTATCTTTTTCTATTTAGTTGATTTTGGCCCTGAGTTTGACTATTTCCTGCCTTCGACTCCTCTTGGGTGTGTTTGCTTCTTTTTGTTCTAGGGCTTCAAGGTGTGCTGTTAAGTTGCTAATGTAGGATCTCTCCACTTTCTTTACCAGGGCAGTTAGTGCTATGAATTTTCCTCTTAACATCACTTTCACTGTGTCCAATAAATTTGGGAGTGCCGTGTCATCATTTTCATTGAATTCCTGGAAGTCTTTAATTTCTTTATTTCTTCCCTGACCAAGTTATCATTGAGTAGAGAGATGTTCAGTTTCCATGAGTATGTGGGTTTTCTTTTGTTTCTGTTGTTATTAAAGTCCAGCCTTAGTCCATAGTGATCTGATAGGGTGCATGGGATTTTTTCAATCTTCTTGCATCTGTTGGGGCTTGTTTTGTGTCCAATCCTATGCTCAGTTTTGGAGAAGGTTCCATGAGGTACTGAGAAGAAGGTATGTTATTTTGTTTTGTAATGAAATGTTCTGTATATATCTGTTAAATCCATTTGGTTCATAACCTCTATTAGTTTCACTGTGTCTCTGTTTAGTTTCTGCTTCCACAATCTGTCCATTGGTGAGAGTGGGATGTTGAAGTCTCCCACTATTATTGTATGGGGTTCAGTGTGTGTTGTGAGCTGTGGTAAAGTTTCTTTTATGAATGCGTGTGCCCTTGCATTTGGGGCATAGATGTTCCGAATTGAGATTTTCTCTTGGTAGATTTTTCCTTTGACGAGTATAAAGTTTCCTTCCCCATCTCTCTTGATAACTTTTGATTGAAAGTCTATTTTATTTGATATAAGGATCACAACTCCTTCTTGTTTCTTGGGACCATTTGCTTGGAAGACTATTTTCCACCCTTTTACTCTGAGGTAGTGTTTGTCTTTGTGAATTCACTACAGAGGAATCTCAAATGGCTGAGAAGCACTTAAAGAAATGTTCAACATCCTGAATTATCAGGAATATACAAATCAAAACACCATGAGATTCCCCCTTAAACAAATGAGAATGGTTAAGATCAAAAACTGACAGCACATGTTGGTAAGAATGTGGAGAAAGAGGAATACTTCTCCATTGCTGCTGGGACTGCAAACTGGTAAAACCACTCTGGAAATCAGTCGGGAGATGTCTCAGAAAATTGGAAATAGATCTACCTGAAGATCCAGCTATACTCTTGGGCATATACCCAAAAAATGCCCCACCTTTCCAGAGGGGCACATCTTCTACCATGTTCAAAGTAGCCTTGTTTGTGATAGCCAAAAACTGGAAATAACCCAGATGTCTCACAAGAGAAGAATGGATACTGAAAATGTGGTTAATTTACACAATGGAATACTACTCAGCTATTCAGAAGGACATCCTGAGATTTTGTAGTCAAATGAATGGAACTAGAAAGTATCATCCTGAGTGAGGTATCTCAGACCCCAAAGGAAATGCATGGTATGTACTCACTAATAAGTGGATATTAGTCAAAAATATACAGAATACCCAGCATACATCACACAGAACTCATGAAGGTTAAGAAGCTGAAGAGCCCAAGTGAGGATGCTTCAATCCCACTGGGGAGAGAGGAGAAGGTAGTCACAGAGAGCAGGCAGGGGAGGGATTTGGAGAGGGAGGGGAATAGGGAAACAAGATCAGGCATTGAGAGGAACAGGAGTGAAGCCCCAAAGGCCAGCAGAATAAATGGAAATAGGCATTTCCTCCTAGGAGTTAGGAGGTGGGGAGACCCAACAGAATGTACCAGAGACATGGGAGGTGAGAGATTCTCAGGACTCTAAGGGAGGGAACTTTAGATAAAATTCCCAACAGTGGGAAGAGGGAACTTGTAGAACCCACCTTCAATAGAAAGATTTTGCATCAAGTGGAAGGATTGGGGTTGCCATCCCATAGTTAAAACCTCTGACCTATAATTGTTCCTATGTGAAAGAATGGCAGGGACAAAAATGGAGAAGAGTCTGAGGGAAGAGAGGTTCAGTAGAGTCCATGTTGGAATCTATTTCAAGGGGAGGCTCCAAGGCCTGATACTATTACTTGTGCTGTGGTATGCTTACAGAAAGGAACCTGGCATGGCTCTTCTCCAAGAGTCCCAGCAAGCAGCTGACCAAGACAGAAGCAGACACTTACACCCAACCAATGGACTTAAGTTGGGTACCCCTGTGTTTGATATAGGAAAAAGCTGGAAAAAGTTGAGGAGGAGGGCAAAAGCATAGGAAGATTAGCAGTCTGAACTAACCTAGATCTCTGAGATCTCTCAGACACTTAGTCATCAACCAGACAGCATACACGAGCTGGCATGAGGCCCCCAACACCTATACATAAGAGGACTGCCTGGTCTGTAAATACTACCAATTCTTCTCAACGTTCTCTACTCATTCAATGCCATCTCAAGCAAGCCAAGCAAGATCCCAACTGTTTTGTTCACCAACAAACAGTTAGTATTTTAAATATGCAAAATAGAACATCACCTTACAACAGCTCACTGCTTTCCTATATATCATATAAATGAACAGTTGAAATTTCTAGAAAGCGCAACCCATTTATAATAGCATTAGAAATTACGAACATGTATAAGTGCAATGTATACACTTATTTATTTTTTAGTGTAAATCAACAGTGAAATGACCAAGGCAATACTGAAGAATAAAGTCAGAGAGCTCACGTTGATCAATGTCAAAATATAGTCTAAAGCTACAATGGGCAGCACAATGTGTGCTTGGTAGAGCAACAGGCCTAGGGCAATAGAGCAAAGTTAAAGATAGTGCCTCCAAAAGACTCAACTATTTTTTTTTCAAATGCACAAAGAAATTTTATGAACTACACTCTATCAGCAAGTATTGCTGGAAAAATATCAATATGAACAAACCTTTCTCTGGAGAGTTTATAGACAGTGCATAAACACACAGAATAATATGCAGAATCATTAGGTATCAAGTAAAGATAAATATATTAAAAACCAAAATAATTTATCACAGCACAATTTTCAGAGTGGGTAAAATAAAAGAGTAACATCAAATACCAAAACTATGCAGAGTAATTCTGTCACTCATATGTTGCTATTGGGGATACATAAAGTCATGTATTAGCTCTGAAAAACAGTTAACTGGCTATTGATAGATCTTAACAGGCAATTATCTAGAACATACTACTGTACAACTCGTCATTGATTCCAATGGAATGAAAACAAATTATCTGCTGAAAATCACTGTATGTCGTCAATAGTTTTCTGTTGCTTTGATAAACATTACCAAAAACAACTTAAGGGGAGAAAGGGGAGGAAGGGTTTATTTCAGCTTACAGGTTATAGACCCTGATCCAGGAAGTCAGTGGAGGAGCTCAAAGCAAGAACCTGGAGGCAGAAACTGAAGCAGAAACCATGTAGCAGTGTTTCTTTCCTGTTTCATTCTGATTTGCTCACCTACAGCCCAGGTCTATCTGCTTTGTGATAGTATGACCTACAAAGGGTTAGGCCCTTCCACATCAATCAACAATTGAGAAAATCACACACACACACACACACACACACACACACACACACACACACACACACACACACACACACACACACACCTGAATGCCCACAGGCTAATCCGATGAAGGCAATTCGTCAGCTGGTGTTCTCTATTCTCATGAGTGTCAATTTTATAACAAGAATTAGCCATCATGCTACACAGTTGTCTATAAAATTCGGCTTATAATATTACAAAAATGAAAACAACCAAAATGCTCTTCAACAGGTGGGTGAAGTACTATTCAGCAGTAAAAAGAGACAAAGTATTGTTGCATACAATAACCTGGATGTCTCTCACGAATATTGTACTGAATGAAAAACTTCAAACCCTAAGGTGACATGTGTAGGATTCCACTTATCATTCTTGAAAATACAAAATTAATACCGTAAAACAGAATTAGTAACCAGGAGTTAAGAAGAGAGGAGAGCTGAAATGAAAGCAGGCTTATTTCTTTTCTTGTAAAGGGCAGCAGAGGTGATGCAGGTAGTGGTGAACCTTTATTGTATCTGCACTCTATCAATTTACGTACCCTAGCTATGATGCTATACTTTAGGCTTGCAAAATGTTACTGCTGGGAAAAGTTAGTAGAAAGTACACAGGACATCTTTGCATTGGTTATTTTCTCCCACTTGGTTTTTGAGAAAGTATCCTGCTATGTATGTTAAGATACCCTTGAACTCTTTTTTTAAAGTATAGAATAGAGTTTATTCAGAGCATGGGGATGGGAGTTAAGAGGGTGATAGAGATAGAGAAAGGCAGGGAAAGTAGAGAAGTAGTTAAATAGAGGAGAGTAGAGGCAGGCCATGAGCACTTGGAGAGGGTGGTGGAGGGAATGGGGAGAGAGGGGACAAAGGGGGAAGAGGGTAAGAGCAAGAGAGAACAAGAGAGCAAGAGCAGCCTTGAACTCTTGATCCCCCACCCCAGCTCCACTATATCCTGAGTGCTGGGAGTACAGCATATATAATCCCCAGTCTCAGCACTGACTCTTATTTAAAGGATTTAGTTATGTCATGTATATAAGTATTGTGCTTAAATGTATGTATGCATGTGTGTTTATATACATTCCATGCATGCCTGACGCCTGAGGAGATCAGAAGAGGGCATCAGGTCCCCTGGACCTGGAGTTGCAGATGGTGTGAGCCACCACGTGGATGCTGGGAATTGGACCCTGGTCCTCTGGAAGAGCACCAAGTGCTCTTAACCTCTGAGACATTTATCCTGCCCATCAGTATTGAGTCTTAAACTGAAAGTTCATCTACAATTATCTCAAAATAAAAAGTGTTTAATTAAAAATGAAATGTTTATTGAATATAATAATAGGTTGTTGGTAGTTGCCTCTTCCACAATTATCTCTTTGAAGTTGTGGGAACAGATATCTAATTGGTAGAGATTGAAAAATAGTGAGAAAAGAAATACTGAATAAATTATTCCATCCAGCTGTTATAGGGCATTTTCCTCCAAGTTGTAACATTCCCTCCAAATTGAAACATTTACTCCAGGGAGAGGATGCCCATGGGCCTCAAGTTAAACAAAAGGTTTCATGCCCAGGAGGACAAAAACAGATTATTTTTATATTTATTTTTCCCATACAATATACTTTGGTCATGTTTCCCCTCCCCCAAACTTAGAATATTTTTTACTTCCTTCCAACATCCCCACTACCACTACCCAACAGGATCAAAACAGTAAAGTTACTGGGGTGGAGACACTAAACAGCCAAACCAAGGAAGGAAAGAGATATTAGTAATGTTGAGATGCTTGCAAGCTGTACAGAGAGTTCTAGGACTTCATTGTCACCTATATTGTGGTGAGGTGAGGTTTTTAGTAATGTAGCTGCCTTTAAGTTATCCCTGTTCCCTAAAAGTAACCCCTCACACATATTCCCTTTTCTAACCACAACAACAACAACAACAACAAACTCTGTTCAACAAATTGCACATTGGTACAATCTCTACTTTGGTTCATGATATCCCTTTCAGGGGTGAGTAGAATATATGTTACATCTCCCCAGGGGGGTAAGGAAGGGGTGGTCTATCACATAATGCCAAATTAACAGAGGTCAACACTTGGTACAGTGATGAAAAATTAAAAACATAGTTACTAAAAAGCCCAGTTACTAGGGATGGGAGATGCCTGACCAAGTAAATGCCTTTGATAGGGAAATATTCACACAAGCGCATACATAGGTAACCCCATAAGCAAGGGTGTCCAGGAGTGGAGATAGGAGAAGGACAGCACAATAATTTCACTATGATAGCGATTTATACACTTGAGGAAAAGGAATTCAAATGGCTTCAGCATTCTTTAGGAAATAAGAATGTATACCACTCTATGGTGGAGGGTTAACACACTGTGAAAGGGGTTCTTCTGACTGGTGGCCATGCCAATACCTCAGGCACTGTCCCTTCCTCCCACAAAGTTCAAGATGAGACTGGTACAGTTTCCTGTTTGGAGAAACCTAAATCTGATGCTAAAGATTACAGATATGGCATTGGGAGGACCATGAGATAATGATACACTCAGGGCTAAATTCATTTACCCCCAGGTCCTGATTAGATAGGAAATAAGTGAAAGAGGGGACACTGGGACCCCATGTGCCTAATTGCACACTGAGAGCATTATGTTGGGAGACTCAAGCATTGTTGGCAGAGTTGGGTCTCAATAGGATTGGAGCTCAGCTCATTAGAAGTCTAGATGTGACTAGAGATGTTAAGTGACTAGGAGTGGTTGGAATGCTGAAATCTACAGATCAGAGAAGTCAACGTATATGGGGCAGCGTCTGTCATGCCACTCAGGCTACGAACAGGACTTGGAATATCAACAAAGTGTGAACTGATCTTTACAATAAGATTTAAAGAAAATGTCTACTTGTCTACAGGCTAAGTGTCTTCCAATGAGCTATGTATTTGGGCAGAGTATTTAACCTTCTTTTTATTTCTGTTTTATAAGGATGGCAAGAACATGTATCTCTGAGAAATGGTGTGATTATTAAGTTAAATAATGTACATAACATTTGTAATGATACCCGATACTTTGGAATAATTCCATATGTGTTAACTGCCACTACAATTATTACAATATTATTATAGGAGTAAGCCCTGTCACATGGATGCTGTCTATAAACCTCTATTAAAATAAATATATAAGACCAAAATAAGCCCAACAGTGTGTGTGTATAAGAGTAATACTTAAAGAATAAGAGGTCATGATTTTGAGAAGGAGTTAAAGGGATGTTGGGGGTAATTTAACTCTTTGAGAGGTCTCTTCATTCAATCAGAGAAAGTCACTCTTTCCCACTTTATTTCCCATTATTTCACTTCATCTCATTTTATTTTATATCCTTATTGATGTGTTACCCTGTATGATTTTTCTCTTTGATAACAAATTGTTTCATCCCTATATTCAACTCAGCATTTTCCCAGTTATTCTATACAACCAAGCCTCTTTCCACTAGACCAGATGTTTTCAACTTTCCTAATGCTTCGACCTTTTTTTAAGTTCCTCATGTTGTGGTGACCCCCAACATTAAAATTATTTCATGGCTACTTCACAACTGTAACTTTGTTACTGTTATGAATCAGAATGTACATATCTGACCTGCAGGATATTTGATATGCAACTCCAAGAGGGTCATGACCCACAGGTTGAGAACCATTTATATATGTGGTCACTGTAGAATATATGTCATTCTGTCTTAGCTTTCCAAAATCACTCTCCCTTTATTCTTTCTCATATCCTCTATTTATTCACCTTATTCCCTCTTATTTTGCATTCTTTTTGTCTCACCCCTTACTTCAAATCATCTTTTTTTCATTCTCTTACCAGTTTACTTTATCATATATCACCCTCTCCTCCTTATTATACATCTTTCTGTCCTATTATTACATCTTGTCTCATTCTCTTTTTACCTCATCACCCTTCTCCTTATATCATCCTCTGCTCTTTATTCCCCATCACGCCTTAATCTCATGTCACACCGTCCCCTTAACTCCCTGGATTCTTCCTTCTTATCCCTTGACATCCCCTCAACTTTATTCTACATCGTCTCGTCCTTCTTACCCCATATCATCCTGTCTTCTTCATTTACCACTATCACTCTCCTGTATTCCATGTCATCTCGTCTTTTCTATGTATCATGCTTCCCTCTTGTCCTATATCATTCCCTTGTCTTCTCTTTATTTCCTATCACACCTTCTTTATACCACATCACTCTCTTTATCCCATGTCATACCCTTCCGTTTTTCCACTATTTTTTTCCTTTTATTCCACACAGTAGCCTCCACTTTATCTAGAATCACGGCACAGGTAAAAGGTACCCTGCTGCCCCCTCCCCTTTGTTCCCCATCATCCTTCCATTTTATGCTGTCATCCCCTTCTCCATATTCTTTATCATCCACCACCCCATGTCGTCATTATCTTCTTTATTTTCTATTCTCCTGCCTCTTCACCCTGTATCACTCCCTCTTCTTTACCCATTATAGTGTATTCCCTTCATTCCATGTCACCTCTTCTTCTTTATCCACAATAACCCTTACTTTTATACCGTGTCCTCCCCTCCTCTTTCTCACCCATCATCTTTCCCTATCAGGCCACGTCATCTCTCTTCTCTATCACTGTCAGTGTCTTCTCTGTCACCTCTGCTATGCAATGTCACCCCTCTTTCTGTTCCCCATCACTCTCCTCCTTCCCCCATATCAGCCCATCTTCTCTTACAGGATCCCCTTTATTCCTTGCCTCCTCTCCTTCTTATTCACCATTATCTTCCCCTTCGTCCCAGGCCATTTGCTCATCTCTATCCACAGTCATCCCTTCCTCTTTGTTAAACATCATTATTCCCTATTAGGCCCTGTCATCCCCTCTTCTTTATTCCCTGTCACCAGTTATTCAGTGTCATCCCCACTTTTTTATTCCCCATCCCAACCCTTATCCCATACCATCCTCTTCTTTATTCACCATCCTTTCTCCCCTTTAACTTCCATTTCCTTTTGATTCCCCATCACCCTTCTCCTTTACACCATATCATTCCCTCCTCTTCATCCAGTATCATCGCTCCCATTTATTTCATATCTTCTTTATACTCCTTAACTCTTTATCCCACGTCATGCTCTCTTCTTTATTTCCATCACCCCTTATCTCATATCACCCACTGCCCCCTTTTTATTCCACATCCCCTCTCCCTTTTATATCATGTCATCTCTTCTTCTTCTTCATTTCCTATCAACCCCTCCCCTTTATTCATCCTTCTTGTCTTAGTTCCAGCTTCAGATCTTCATTTGGAGCTTCCCGAATTACGCCCCCCCTCCCCAAATTGTAAGCGGAAAAAAAAACACACTGTACACCATGAATATGCTGCTGTCACAACACAGATGTTTATTAATGATGAAATGCCAGAGAAGTTTTAACAATCACAAATCTTCGAGCTCTGTGGTTGTTACCCATTGTATGATCAGTTTCTATCCCTCAATACAATACATTCTTCATTCTAAGGACCTTAGCTGTTGTTACCCATAAATATCAGTTATAATTTGGATGTCAGACATAACCCATATCTGTGTTTTACCAGAGCAAGTCCCGCAAATTTGTACCGTCCTGCATAGAGGATCTACAGAGACGATAAGGAAGAGTGTTTGTAATCAGGTGATTTTAACTACTTGGAACTATGTGTCTGTGCCTAACTAGTTGTTTTGCTGACAACAGAGGTGTGAACACCAGCTGTCTTTAAAACAGGTCCAGGACTAAAATCTAATTTTTTCCTCTAACTTTTGACCCCAGAAAAGCTAGTTAGGCTTACACTTGAGGTTTCCCCGTTGGCATGTCCTGAGCAAAACTGCACAGAATTTTTTTGGAGTGGCTGTTTGACGAGCCATTGGTCTAAATAATTTGAGGGGAGAAATTTCTGAGGCGGTGGAGTTGCTGCGGGGACACGGCTATGAGTTGGCATGACATAGTTTAGTATTAATTGTTTGTCAGCTGTCAGTAGGCTGACCTAACATTCTAACATGCCTCTTGAGGGTCTTTCCAGTGAGCTCTTAGGAGGAGGGTAGGAAAGTCAGGAAAAGCATGCAATTCCCTTGTGGGGAGGGAAAGCACCTCGAGATTTGTGAGCTTCTCTGGGACAGATGTTTACCACAAATGTAACATCAATTAAAGGAAGGGGTTGCTGTAGTGGGAGAAAGCCTGGATCAGGGGTAAAAGAGAAGGCAAGGTAGCACCAGGGAACCTGGGCATGACACAGAAATATCTCTGCTTTTACCAGCTAAAGATACCAAGCATCCCCAGTAATGGGGCTGTCAGTGTATTTAGAATTCCCATCCTGACCCGAGCATCAGGTGGAACTCCATCTTATCATCTTATCTTTAGTCCTTTGTCTTCAATACTCTACTGTTTCCTGTGACATTCCAGGTCTACCCCCACCCTTTTCCCCTGTCCGGCACCTTAGAGAAGGGAAAACATCTAAGGAAAGAAGCCAGTGCCAGATTTGCCCTCCTTCTCCCGGGGCACACGGGGCAATGGGCGCTCTGCATTGGGGGGGTTACCAGCGCCTTCATCCTTGTCACGGGAACGGGCAGTGCCAGCAGGCACAGCGGGCTCCTCAGAGGAACCTGGAAAACAGTAACAATGTTAACTTCTTAGTTTTCTAGACTTCATAATTTGCAAACAGTTTAATACACTAAAAACCTAGTTTTGAGTTTCAAATACAGTACAAGGCAAAAAAAAAAAAAGCAGAGTTTTTCATTGTTGTTTGGGGCATTTACATTATCTGGGATTCCATTAATGACTGGGACTTCATCATTACCTGGCATTTCATCAGCATCTGAGTCGGTATCTTCGTTGTTTGGAATTACATCAAGATAGGGAACCTCTGCAAGATCCGGATGGTCCTCGTCTTCAAAATCTGAGTCATCTTCAAAGTCATAGTTCATGCCATCTCCAAAGTTCACATCTGGGGCTCCTTCGGGGTCTGAAACCACATGAAAATAAGGTAAGTCTTCAAAGTTCAAGGTCTCTATGAATATGCTCAAGGGGAGGTAGATCATCAAAATTTAGGCTGTTATCACCATCCTCACCATCCCCTTCCTCATCCTCATCATCACCTTCTTTATCAAATTCTCATATGCCCATGTGCTCCATGAATGTAGAAAGGTCTTATGGGATTTCAAGACCTTGACCTTCCCATGAAACAATTCACTCACTGAAATATGCAAATCCTAATGCTTCGTTTACAGACCTAACATTCTCTGAGGATTCACGTTCCTTCAGGAGCTTAGGTTCAGCACAAATCCAGCTCTCTGGAAGGGCTTTGCCTTCTTCGAGGGACTGACCATTGGGAAGTGCCTGACCTTTAGAAGGGAGCTGACCTTCATCAAAGGGCTGGCTCTGAGCAAGGATAGCAGCCTGGGCTTCGGCAGAGTTGTCCACAGGATCAGAAAGTAAAGCGTCCTCCTCCATCTTTATGCGAGCACTCCTGCATGGGAGAAGAAGGAAGAAGTTAGTAGGTTTGCCACAAAGTTTGTTAATATCAAAATAGTATGAAACTGTAAGCTCTGTAGGGTAAATATAAACAAGCCAGAGAGTTAAAACTACACTCACTGGATCTTCCTCAGATTGCGGCGTCTGATAAAATCCAGGGCTTCAGGGCTGGACTTCCACACACGCTTAGCAACCTGCTTCTGAATATGGGGGGGCACCTAAAGGTAAAAGTAGTAACCTTAATTGCATATCCCTTTTCATTTATACTGATCTTTATTAGGTATTCAGGACTGAAGGCACTGTAATGAGCAAATGGAGGATTTTAGTCTTGGTTATCCACATGGAACTCTCCCTTTTTTTTTTGTGAATAGAAGAATGTGTGGAATAAGTCTATTCAAAAATCCCTACTTACCTGGAAGAGGATGTCCCAGTTATCAATCATGGCGCGAACCACATTAACAGATGCAACATAGTGATCAATCCCCAGTTTAGTCTTCCTGGATTCCCTCTTGGCCAACTTCCCCTTCTTCAGGAGAGAAGTTCCAAACACCAAAGCCAAGTTAGTGGAAGTCATTCGGTTACCTGGGACCTAGGTAAAAAAGTGGGATCAACCTTGAGGGGGTACCAGATGCTATGCAAATAGATGTACAATCTTTTTATTGTTGTATTTCCCCTCTTTACCCACTTTATAACCATGTTACTTTCACTACCCTTCCCCACAATTGTTTTTACCAGCTGTCCATCAAGGCCAATGGAGTCCTCGCAGTTCTCAGTGACTTTATGCAGTGCCTTCAGCAGACGTTCAAGGGTATCACTGTGGCAAGGTGGCATCAGGTAGACCAGAAGCTGCAGGGCAGAAACCTGATCCTGGGGCTTCAGAGCTAGAGGAAGGAAATGGGGCTGACTTAGAGGGCTAGCCTTGGCAGCAACCTGATATCAAAGGAGAAAGTGTTCTGCTTCGTGGTTGCTAGTGACTGGAAAAAGAACCCAGGCAGCAGGCTTTTGCTTTCTTGCAAAATATCTGACCGACATCAGGGTCTCTAAAAACAAGAAGTCCCCTCTGAACCTCAAAATTAAATCTCTAGAGAGTCTAGGTTCTTCTTTGCCCAAAGGGGCACATCTAACAACCTCCAGAAGCTTAAGAGAAATTTCCAATGAACAGATTTATAAGAGAACGGTAAGAGACACAAAAAACTGGGAGACGGTTTTACTAATGCTTTTATTTTCATGAACAAATAGTAACTGTGTGTTCTGTAAAGATTATGTTTCCTATTCTGTTGTTCATTCTACCCTAGATTCATGGGGATTCTCTAGCATGAGTTCTCTCACTATGTTCCCCAGATTTGAGTATGGTTTTTACCCCTTGCCACCAACAATGGAGGGCGGAAAACTCACTCGCAGTCAGGAGGAAGGACATGTACAGTTCATCAGGCAGCAGAGAGTCCTTCATCTCACGAAAAAACTCCTTGAGGAGTTCAGCCACATCATTGACATTCACACTGTCATCCAGGACAATATCCATGCCTTTGTCAAATAACTCACGAAGCTAAAGGAGGGAAAAGAAGATGTGAAATGTCTTCCTTGCCTACCATTGGCCGGATCTTGAATACTTCTTCAAAAAGTGGCAGGCTTCAGTAAAGAAATCTGGCTACATAGGCTATCTAAGGGTCTATAAAGAAGACCTTAGCGCCCCCCCCCCACACACACTGTCAATCATGACACTGCACTATGTGTATGAGAGAATCCTTATTTCTATCTTTCTTTTCTTACCTAAAGAACAAACATGTAAATACATGTTTACCTCAATCACCCTCCGCAGAGAGTACTCGATGGTGAAAATCCCCACAGAGCTTAAGCCTGAAAAAAAAGACCAGAAACGGTGAGTATCTATGACCCCTGTTCCCCAATTGTGTTTCCCTTGTTCTCCCTAAGCATCTGAATCCCAATTTTCAGTGGGATTATCAGGGGAATGCTACTAAAGCCTTCCATCCCACAACTTCTTTCCCTTTCTAGAGCATTCTTCCTTTTTTTTTCTTTAGTTGCCTCCTCCCTTGATTTAACCATTTGAGGCTTCCTTACCATGTTTCTCAATGAATTTGCAGCAAGTCTCAACAATGTGAGGGATTTGTTGAGCAATTGGGTTGAGGCTCATCTTCCTTTTGGATCCCAGAAGTCGCTGGCCAATAGGCAATGAAAGCTGTGAGAGCTGCAGGATCTGCAGCAGCAGGGCTCCATTCTCCAGTTCAGCTACGCTATCCACAGAAATTGCACCCTGTGGGAAAATCCAGGCTATCTTGAAATGGAGGATTAGGAGTAACCACTGGGATATTCCTAAATGGTGAGTGACATCTAGAACTTGACAGTCTCTCTGTGGTAAGACAAGCCCACTCTTTCTATTTCTGTTCAGCCCCTACAACATAAGGACACAAGCTTTGACCTTTTTCCACAGAAACCCCCTCCCTGAAACCTGGAAGACTGAACTCACTCGGCGCCCACGGCGAGTGAACTCTCTGGGCAGAGTAGGCTCATTCCTCCTGCGACTGAAAAAGCGCCTCATGCGTCCAAACATTCTCTGCACCACGTTTCCCCGACGACGACGTCCAGTGGAACCGTTGATATCTTCAACCTGCATGTTGTCTGTCAGTTCCCGTTGCTTGCGGCGGGTAAGCTCGTTCACCAGAACTTCTTCCAGGCGGATACCGAAGGTCTTGAGTGATGCAGCTGGGAAAGAATGAGAAATTTCAAAGACCTGCAGCACTTATATTAGGAGAAACTGCATGGGCTTATAGCACTCTTGTAATCAATCATTCACAATAGACCCTACTCCCCCGGGGCCCGCAGCGCCCCTCCCTGGGAAGTGAGACCCTGAAGTGGTTAGGTTAAAAGGACTTGGTGTCACTCAACTACCAGATGTGGCTCAAGGATTCATCCCTGCCTATGTCTTGCCAGTGCAGGACCACCTTGAAGCAATGAGCAAGATTTATTTAAATTGATCTGCCTGTTGTGTGTCTACAGGGAAGCTAAGGCAAGTTTAAGAGGATCACCCCAAAAACCAGCAGCTATTCCTCCATTTCTTGAAATAAACCCCTGGGAGGGTGTTTCTGGGAGGGAGAGTGAAGAGTCTTCGCGGGCAATAAGCATTGGCCGTTTCCAGTATCCAGAGGCACACTATCAGAGAGGAGCTTGCATTTTATTGAGAGACAGAGAGAGAGAGAGAGAGAGAGAGAGAGAGAGAGAGAGAGAGAGAGAGAGAGAAGCCCCCTCACTCACCCCTGTCTTGGCCTCTCAGCATCTGAAACCACTTCTGCAGGGTGTTTGGACGGTCAGTGGGTTGAACTACAGAAGGAAAAAAGAAAAGACATATGCATTCACATAAGTGAGAAGTAAATTAAACATTGCATTGATATGTAGCCACGGGAGGTGGAGGTGGCGCTCTGTCCAGCCCAAGAACAGTGTTTGCTTTCGCCCAGCCTCAGTTTCCCCATCTGACAACAAGACTAGCTCCACCTAGCACATGCAAGGCTCCAAGAATTTTGCCTAAGCTGTTTAATGCGCCAGACGCATCTTACTATGAACCAGTAATCGCTCAGCACACTTAAAACATAAATTCAAAAGCTCAGAGGCGCTCCCGATCATGCAACAGGCGAGGGGAGGGGCTCTGCCTGCAGCGCCACCACGGGTGAGGGTCGCCAAGTTACTGCGGAAGCGCTCACGCGCGTTTTTGCCTTCGCTCCCTCTGCTGCGGTGAGAGAATCGGCGACACCTGGCTGTGTCTCGGCGCCAAATCCCGCAGTGGTGACTGCCAGGGGTCTCCTCGCTCTTTGCTTCACTCAGTTCTGGCTGCATCAGGGGTGCGCGCCTAGCAGTCCTAGCTCCTACCCTTGCACTTCCCAGTCTTAAGGGAGCGCCCCTCTAGCAGCGCGAACATCCCCCACCTCCCCATAGAGCCCGCAGCCAAATCTGTGCGCATACCCCTGAGGTCTTCCCGGGGTGCTAGAAATCGTGTCCTGTACCTGGTCCCCTCAGCCAGCAGGGCTGGGTTGCGCTCGGAGCGCACCTCCCGCAGCCAAATCTCAAGCCCGCACCGCCAGCCCGCTCTTTGCCCAGGTTGGCGCGTGTCTCTCCGCCTCTTTCTCGCTGTCTCTATCTCTCTCAACCGCTCAGTCTCTTCCTGTCCCACACCTCTTTTAGAGTGTCCCTTTGAGCTCTGGTCCCTCTCTGCCCGATTCTCCCACTACACCTGGTGTGCCCCGTTTCTTCACCTGTCCTCGGGCTTACCGGATTTACCATTCCCTTAAAACCCCAGGCTTCAACTGAACTCAACTAATCTTTTACCTTTTCTGAAATTTAACAAACAGTATCTAACTCCTGCTTCCTCCGTTCCCGG
The DNA here is from genome assembly GCF_021556685.1 of Rattus norvegicus. Classification (NCBI taxonomy): domain Eukaryota; kingdom Metazoa; phylum Chordata; class Mammalia; order Rodentia; family Muridae; genus Rattus; species Rattus norvegicus. The sequence goes on along the minus strand of NC_141554.1, from coordinate 137,510,900 downwards.
GGCGTCAGGAGATTGGTCCGGTTCTGAAACCAGGAATGACCCCCTCTTACCCTCCTAGACTTTCAATCTGCCCCATTCCGCCCGGGGGGTCTACTCGCCCAAAGGCAAGGACGCCACTCTCCGGGTATAGCTCACCTCTGTCCGGCTTGAATTCAGAGAGGAAATGTCTGGCCACGAGTTCGTGGTAAGCAGTCTCTTGCAGCTTCAGGCGCTCCAGCTCGGAGAGGCTGTGTATGGATACCATGTCCATCCTGCTGCGGTCTGGGTTCTGTCCTGGGGCTCCTCCCAGGACGCACACTAAAAAAATGAAGGCAGACAACAACAGCAAAAGGGGCATGATTCTGGGACACCGTGTCCTTGCTGCCTTTAGGAAAGGAATGCAGCCACCCATTCTGGAATCGAATGATTATCAAGACTGCATCATCCGATTGCCACTGACTGGACCTGGTGGAAGGAACTATAGGGAGGGGGGTAAAGAGGGAGGGAAAACTGGGAGGCGGCTTCACCCTCAAGCTGAGCTGCCTCTGTGTTGAATATTCAGGGGAAAAGCAAAGAAAAGAAAAACCAACTTGAAAAAAAAAAGCTCTGGGTAGATATTCCAGGAAAGAGAGAAAAACTAACAAAAATTAAAGAAAATAGTTTTTAAATAAGCAACCTTAATTTTTAAAAAAAAACATTTGATACAATAAGACATAATATTTTCTATTAATTAATTACAACACTGATAAGTTTTTTTTTCTTTCATGATGATGCTCTAAGCTCTCTGGGTTAGGTAAAAAGGAGGCATCTATCCAAGATAATGAGCACTGTAAATTTAAATAACTCTTTCAGAAGACAAACTGGACACAGGGGTTTGGAGCCAAAATCTGTCCCCAGGCCTTTTGACCTAGTAATTCCCCTTCTAGGAATCTATCCTAAATCTTGCTACAGACAGGAAACATCATATTTAAATGAACCATCCACTAAAAGGAAAGAAAGAGAAAAGGCTAGCCCAGAAATAAGATTACTTATATAATTATGTAATAACTAGTATGGAAAATGATGCAATCCTACATGGATGTTTATAAAGAGGTTGACCACAACAAATACAAAATACAGATATTATCATTGCATCTATGTGAATAAAAACATGCACAAAACACCCAAAAAAAAAAAAAAACGCCAAAAGTCTAACAAATAGTCTTCAGGATTTTGTTTATAGTTTTTCTCATGTTAAAAGCCTGATTTTATGGCATATCTTTGGGGTAAAGTCAACTTTTATGAAAACAAACTTTATCTATCAACTCTTGGCAGTGAAACTATATACAGAATTAGTAGTCACAGGGAAGTTTAATATACTGGCAAAGGTGTTTTATATGGCCTTCCTCCATAGCCCTATCTGATACTGTACTCAGGCTGCACATCCCTCAGTGGAAACCTCCCAGGACCCCACATAGGCATCTTTCATCACATCCTCTGTTATGCTTGTTCATGTGGCAATTCATCAAAAGAAGAAAAGAAATCTGTATTAAAGAGAAATCTGTACTAATTGTCCACTTTAACCAGGCACTAAATATTTAGGGAGTGAACAAGAGAATACTGCTCCTTTCATAAAAGATTTAGTTGTGCAGTGAAGGACATACACAGGTTAGCAACAGTTTGCAAAACCTTTTGGTATGTCAGCTGGCAGAGGTATAAAGAAAAAGTACTGTGAGAACAGACAGGAGAAAATATCTAAGTCTGCCTTGACGTGGGGGGGGCACAGAGACAGAGACAGAGAGATAACACCTTGTACAAAGGAAACAATGGAAGAAAGATTGTTATTTACTTAAAGCAATACACAGATGTTGGGGGAAGATAAATCATGAAAGGCCCCATAACACCATGTTAAAGAGATAGACTTTTTCTCAGGCAATAGGGGACTACTATAGGGGTTTAGGCAGGGAGTGATAGAGTCATAGCTGTACCTTTATTAAAAAGCACATAGAGCCATGAAAACCCTGCTTTGCGTAGAAAGCCTGAAGCAGGTAAATCAGCTAAGGGGCAAAGGGCTGATGACATATATCAGAGATCCCACATGGAAATAACAAGGCTTAGTGCTAAATTAATTTTAATGGAAAGAAAAAGTTTAGGCTAGATTCCAGGTTTATGGCTTGTGAGGATATGTTTATGGCAGAAAAAGTAATTTGAGACATAGAGAACTAAGGCTTTTGACAAAAAGAAGCAATCCTATACCATTTTTTCTAAGATTTACTCTCATGAAGGTTTACAGATATGTTCTATACATTATTCTTCGAGGGGCTTAAAATTCAAAGATCAGTAATATGGCTGTGACAGATAAAAGGTAGGAAAAAGGTTTATCATATAATCTAAACAAATGAGCAATGCTATTTAAAAATATATATACTTCTTGAGTTTTATCAACAAAATCCTCTTTTCCTCACATACCTTAATGGCAAGTCATAGATACAAGAAATGCTTGCTGGCTAACAGTTACAGCATGAGAAAGAATGAGGGCTTTTCCTGTGGCTTTTAGATGAAGCCGAGATGAAAGCCCATAGATTTTAAAATTCCTTCAACTGCAAAGCACATATCGGAAACCCAAAGTGAACACCAAAGCTGGACCAGCAAATAACAACAAAGTAACCATTTTAACCAAAGGCATATATGCATTTAAGTGCAGTTTCATACTAAACTTCTGACAAACCCCACTGACAAAAGCAAATCTAAAATCCATCAATGAGGGTCTCATTTTGATACACAGTCTAGCTTTGGCTTAAAATTTCTAACATCACAGTCCCCCTCCTCTTATCCCAATCCAAACATCTTTGTACCTGTCTTGGAGTTTCAGCTATTTCTTCTTGTAGCTTACCAGAGCTGTTCACCCAGAGAGCAGAGCTGCTTCTCTCCCCAAAAATACAGGATGGAAATAAATCCCTCCCCTCCTCAAAAAAAAAAAAAAGGTAAGAACAAACAGTGAAACCTCAAATCATCATCAGCCCCAAAGGGAGAGGGATAGAGAGAGAGAGAGAGAGAGAGAGAGAGAGAGAGAGAGAGAGAGAGAGAGGGAGGGAGGGGGAGAGGGAGAGGAGCTTTTGAGAGATGAGTCAGCCTAGATGCTTACAATTCCGAGGGAAATCAAAGGCCTTACAATAAACCGTTTGTCATTGCCTCCCTGCTTGAACATACAGGGATGAACTTAACAACAGTCAGGCTGCAGTACTGCCAACAAAATTGACTCCATCTTGCATACCTTCAATGCTCTCGGATCACCAGTAGGCCCCAAGACTACAGCAGAGCTAGGAAGGCTGGAATGCCCAAGGAACAGCAAATCAGGAGTACAAGGAAATAAACAGGATCCAACAGTAAGAGGCAGGCATAAAACAAGTTCTTTAGATTTAACCAATCTATTTGTCCTCAGGCCTGACTTTTCAAGCTAGATACAAAAGAAGGCTCACCACAGGGAATAAAATGCCAAGAGACCTCTCTTGCTTCAGTGACATCCCCTCCCCCCTTCTGCATGCTATAGTACTAGCTTGAAATGACTCTGAGCTCAAAAGGATACCCAAGAAGGAAGGTGAAAGCAAACCAGCTCAATTTTGGTCTAGAATTCAAGGTATTTGCAAAAGTAATTTCTTTATACAAACACATTCAGTGGCCAAAGGAGTTAGAACCAAAGCAAAGCTTTAGTTCTTAGCTATATAAGCATAAGAGAACCCAGTTGATTCTGAGTCTTGGTGGCCCACTCTATAAAATGTGGAACTGACATAGCTTCCATGTCCACAGTTGCATAGGAAATGACTACTGTGTGTGTAATAAATAACACTGCTTTTTTAAAAAAAAAAAAGATGTAATATCAAAGATTCTTTTCAGAGGGCCCAAATCCATCTGAAGTTATCAGGCTGCAAAAGTGATTACATAAAATAGGAATTGTTATCGATGCATTGATTAATCTGCTCTGTTCAATTTCTACTAGGTTTGAATTAAATTAGCACAGCTGAAGATATCTGGGGATCTATTAGGAAAAGCTCTGTCTTCTTCACTCTTCAATTTCAAGCATTTTTAATCATCTTATAAGAGTCAGAAAAACTAACTGCATAATTAAATATTTCAAATGCTGTTATTCAGATTAGTAAAATGCAGATATATCCATAAATGTATTTCTCTTTCAAACCATCTAGTTTTTCCATGTTTCCAGCAAAAGAACATATAAGATCATTTAGATCAGCAAAGCAGTTCAGAAATGAGTAAAGAGCAAGCAGGAGAGTCTGAACAAAGGGCAATATTGAGCAGTGCAAGGGGGGTGAGCACTCTTGGGTGGCATCAAGCCTATTCTCCATGTCCTCCTGAAATGCATGGCACAGATGGGGAAACAAATTAACTTTAGAAAGGTCAACCACTTGAACATGGAGAGGACAGAAACATTCTGAGCTAACCATGAATCCACAGCCTTCACAATGTGGAGACCTATTTACTCCATTGCTCTCATCAAGTAGCTGGAATTGGTCTCACCCTCACCAGTAAACATGGATGGAACAAAACACAGGGACCATGCTGACACTGTGGTTGGGATCTCTATTAATTAGGCACCTTGTGGCATCATTAGAATTTTACTCCAAGCCACTGAGAGCTCCTTGGTGTTTGAGAAATTGATAGTGCGAGGGGCTGGGTGTCCAGAAGGTATCACATATACATCATTCAAATGTGTACAGGCAGTGACAGTGCTCAAAGACGTACCCATTAATACATCACAACCTGGGGAAAAGATACAGGGCTCTAGCTGAACACATATGGGCACCAATTTGGTCTGCTGACACATTACCTCATTCATCCCCAGCATTAATGAGTTAGCCTTTAAGTTGTTATCCCATAACCTCCATTTCAGCAAAGGCGGCAGATGCAGTGAACAAAATGACTCATTTTAGCCTGTGCAGTGGCGATGCCCCAAGATAATTAAATCTGGGGACTGCGTTCTTCAGCCCCTGCAGTCAGCCCATCATGCCACGACAGAGGCTCATAAACTGGAAGTAACGCTGTTAAGACATCTCAAGGAAAGCCCTGTGCCTAAAATTCTCTTCCAAGAGTATTGTACTATGAGGATCAGAGTTAACCTTAACTATTACCTTGTCCAAAACCTCGTCTGCATTTCAGGAGACTGAGGCTCAGAGAGAAACAGGAGTTGTTTTTTTTTTTCAAGGTAACACAGCAACTTAATAAGAGACTGGGTATGAACCCATTTCTCAGTGTCGGGACATTTTCTAGTACCCCATCTCCTAATTCTCTCAATAGCTGCAAGATTTTTGCATTGCTAGATAATGGACTCAGAAGAATGCATACAAAATAAAGTCTAATTCCCTAAATCAAGAGGAAATCATACAGAAGGCAGGCAGCCACCAGAAATAACAGCATCTTTGTACAATTGTCATTCCATAGATTGTAGTGTGCCCCTTTTAAATTTTATGGACTAAAGAAAAGACTCCAGTTCAACGTGGTGAAAGGCAATCTTTATGCTATAAACATCCCAAAGGAGAGCGTAAACAAGGCAATACAACATCAAATACGCGATGCAGATTTTCTAGCTGTTCTCTGCAGTAGGTATCAGGGTACATAACAGTGCTGCCAGCCCAAGCTTTGTCGTCTTTTCCATCTTTTAGTTAAATGGTGGCAAAGGAGAGAAAAAATAAGATGTTCTATCAATGGGTGGTAAAACATAATTAATGCTTAATTTGCCTTGTGCTTCTCATTGTCTCAAATAATTTCTTATATGTCCTTTATGCCTAGGCCCTGGCACACAGTAGGTGTTCAATAAGTGCTCGTTGGGTGAATCATAGGATTATAAACTCTAAGGGCTTGTGAGAACATAGAGCTCTTACAATTAAAACAGCTATCCATGATTCATGAACAAATGAATCATGCCACTTTCTTACAACAACCCCTGGAAAGGAGGTGGGTTGGGATTATTTCCTCTTTACAGACAACAACAAACTAGAGCTCTTGAGAACTTGTGGCTTAGCTCAAGTTATACAAAAGCATCTGAGAAGTGGAAATAAAGGTTCTCTGTGTCTCTCTGTCTCTATTTCTCCCTCACTACATCTCTGTGTCTATGTCTGTCTCTGCCTCTGTCTCTGTCTCTGTATCTCTCTCTCTCTCTCTCTCTCGTGAGTGTGTGTGTGTGTGTGTGTGTGTGTGTGTGTGTGTGTGTGTTTCACACTGGAAACCTGGATTCAAATTGAAGCCTTACATGTTCAAGCACCAAGGGTATGACTTAGTAAAGTACCTCACTCTTGTGACTCTCAAGTCTATGCCCTTATACTATGACAAACATAGTATCCATAATATGTGTTCGGGGTGCACACCCAAAGATAGGGTATGATGAAAGAATCATCCAAAGGATATAATTGGCCCAGAGTAAGGACCCCTCTCAAAATGAAAAACCCTTTAAGTCAACTGTGCAAGGCTGCTGGGCTGAAGTATGTTTATCTGAGTATGAATGGGAAACCTCTCCCTGATGAAGAATGCCCCTGACCCACCTTTAAAGAGTGAAAGTGAGGGGCTGGGGATTTAGCTCAGTGGTAGAGTGCTTACCTAGGAAGCGCAAGGCCCTGGGTTCGGTCCCCAGCTCCGAAAAAAAGAACCAAAAAAAAAAAAAGAGTGAAAGTGAATACTCATCTATTGCCAGCAGGAAGCTGGCTTTCAGAGGGGAAAGGAGAGCTATGTCTCCACTGGGTCTTCCTTGATGAGAGATGCAGTATATGGGGAGATGAGGTTAGCTTGGGAAACATAGGGGAAACTAACTGGACCATAGATGGAATTGAGTACCCACTATGGCTGGCTGGATCAGCACCGTGCAAAAGCCAGGGCTGCTAGAAAGGGGGGGGGGGTTGCACCTCAGCTCCGGCCCTTGGAATCTTATAGCCTAGTTGAAGGTCACATATAAATGTCACAGGACTGAGAGAGAGGGCTTATCATCCTTCTCTGTTTCCCTTTACTAGTTTAAACGCATTTTCTCTCCTTTGTTCCCATAAAGACTATTAAGAATGGACGATATCTCCAGGCCTACGCATACCAGACAGACCCTTCTTCAAATGCAGACTTTCAGTACACACTGAGGGCATCCTTCCCAGACATCCATTCCAGCTCTCTCTTCCTCCTCCCTCTCTTTTCCACTTACAAACCACCATCTACACACTCACATCCACACAGTCTTCCACAGATTTTCACAAGCACTTGTCTCCACTGCGTGGACTGTAATAGAGAGAAATGAGAATGAATTAAATGGCGCATCATCAACCATTTGCCTCTCGAGACCATATCTGTGGCTTCTACACCGTGGACATGAGAAAGAAAAAACTGATAGAGTCATTTTCCAGACCACCTGGGCAGAGATCATGCCAACAAAACCTGCAGAGTAAAGAAATCCTTGCAGCCTAGACTTCATCTCTGTGCCCCCCCACTTATCTTCCCTTTGATTATATCATCCTCAACAAGCATACAATTTTCTGCCAGCTTTCTTCTTCGAAATCCTGTTTGAGTCTGGGGGACTGTCATAGGGAATTGGGTCTGTGGGAGATACTTTTCCATGTAGTTTTCATGAATAGGAATGACATTTTACAACTACCTTCAAATAACTATATCTCTAAAATACCAATATCAAACTATGCATTCTCTCAAAAGTAGACTGATTCCTCTCTTCAAGAAGACCTTAGCCTAAGAGTCAGGAGGCCTGCTTAGTGACTACGCAGCTGAATGGCCTTGGGCAAGTCAGTGGGCACCTCCAAACCCAAAACACAGCAGGCATAATAATTTATCATTATATTGTTTCTTTAAACAGTTTTATAGAGAGACGGAGCACTGTCACTGCAGAGTCCTTGATTATTCTAAGGAGGGAATTAATGAACTGCAGGACAAAGGGTCACAGTGCTGATACTCAAAAGAGAGCCCCCCCCCTCCAGTCCTCAGCGGATCCAAGAGTGCCAGAATGTGGGAAGTGAAGGTACCAAGTTGGTTTCCTTCCTTGTCTTAAGCTGGGACCCAGGTGCAGGCTCTTGACCCCGGGGGGTTTTAGCACAAACTCTATACCCTTGAATCAAGGGGTTACTCTCAGCTGGTAAGAGTCACTGCGCAAGAGACCAAGGCCTTCAGACTGAGTTGGGCTTCGCAGCGCTTGTCCCGCCCCCACGTAGCTCCTGGGAGCGCTTAATCTGCAAAGTTAAACCAAGACCCCCCGCGGCGCCCAAAAACTACTCTCTGCTGCCCGGGCCCCCAATGAGAACTGAAAAAAAAATTCTGTCTTTCCTATGAATTCTCCCTTGGTGCCCTTACTCGAAAACCTTGGTAACAAGTTTAACACTCTGCTCCCCTTTCCCTCCCACACGTCGGACCCTCCAGTGTGAGGACCCTCACCCCCCTCACTCGCCACCCCACAGAGGGTCCCACTCGGGCCCCTGATGTCCAGCCCCTGCTCTACCTCTTAGCGACTCTCCTGGTCCGGCCAAGGAATAAGAGGCGTGGAGACCTGCTAGTCAGCCTGGCAGTGCGCCGCTGCTAGTCCTGAGAGGAGCTGCAAGCGCTGTGAGCGCTCGCCTCTGCCACTCAGATTCCCCCACCCTGTGTACAGCTTTCCGCGGTGGGGTAGGGGCTGATTCATAGCAATTTTCTACACAGCAGCCAGCTCCGTGCCTCAGGCATACCTGTTTGCTGAATTCCCTGGGCTACTCCCACTGTTTTTCTACGTACCCCATAATCTCTCCTCTTATTCAAAACAATTTCATCTTTAAGATTCAGCCCTAAGAGTGCCCTTTTCTTGAGCATTACAAATGCCCTCCCTCCTTCTCCTGGCCACGCTCTACAGACTCCTATTAGAGATGAGGGAAAGGCAAAAGCGGGATTCAGAAGGTTCAGAAATATACCCCCAAACACTGAGCTTATTAGTTCCAGGGCCAAGGTGGGGGTCCACATGTCTTAGTTCTATGTTCAGTATCCTCCTCGATATAACACATTTATTCCCTTCTGACCTGGTTCTTATGATCATGAAACATCCTTTGCATGTAAGGGCTGCCCAAAGACCACCACTCTCCACGCCTGGCCTCAATTTTTCAGCTCCATGATTCCCACTTTTGTCCAAGGTCTCTGCTCTAAAAAGGTCATTTTGTTCAAAGTTCAGTGAACTAGAGGAGCAAATAGCACCATGCTTCCAAAAGCTATCCACCCACCTGGATGGCAATGATCTCAACAACTTGCCCCACTCTACTTCCCCCACCCAATTACCATCATCTTCATCCTTTCTTTGGTGTTTTTACATGTCTAGACACTTGGGAAAGCCACATGACCATGTATCTAAAACATCTTCCAAAACTACCCTCTTGTAATCTGAAGCCCACCAATCATATCTACAAATCAGCATTACATCAGATAACTACTTATTATTGACAAAGAATAAGGTGCATCCAATATTCTACTGTGATGCACCAAAAGCAATATGGTGCCATGATGCAAGCTCTCAAATGAGAGGCACTTCCAATGCACAATGGCTTCCCCTGGCAACTGACTTTCTTTCTCTCTTGGGTAAAGTTAATGGAGAACAAGAGAATATGGTTGTTAAAGGGTTAAAATAAGTTGGAGAAAGTGATAGTCCAGACTGTTAAAGACTATGCATAAGGCAAGAAAGAAAGAAGAAGGGAGAAACAGAACCCAGACCAAGGAGAGAAGGATGAGAAAGGAAAAAGAAAATGTTAGAGAGCAGCTGTTTGTTCTGGTCAGATATGGTTACAGAGAAGGTCCAGGAAGATTTGCCCTTACTTCCCAAAAGGCTAAGTAAGGCATGTGACTCTAAAGAATGCAGCTTAGAAGAGAGATCCAGAAGCTTAGTGGCAAATTTCTCTTCAGGAATGGGGCAGAAAGGAGGGGGATGAGAGGGGATACAGTAAATCAATGGAAACACACACGCACGTGAACACACACACACACACACACACACAGAGAGAGAGAGAGAGAGAGAGAGAGAGAGAGAGAGAGAGAGAGAGAGAGAGAGAGCGCTCTTTTCTGTCATTGGTTGCATGTGTGTGCTGTTTGGGGTACAAGTACCACCATCACTACCATCAGGATGACCTTGAGTTCCCCCCTGAAATTAAACAAATCTTACCCCACTCAGAAGTATAATTGCAACATTCAGGTTGAGATTGCTTTCCATTGAAGGAGAGGCTGCCTTCCTCTCTTGTTGGAAATGGGCTGAGAGCTTCCCCTTTATAAGTTCTAGAGCATCGGACCAGGAGATGGAGAAAAGGGGGGAGGGAGCACTTGAGGCTCGTCCAATTGTCCCTGGCATCCCATCCTCATTCTCATTCTCTCTCTCCCTGTCTCCCTCTCTACAGTTTTCTGCAGCCCCTCCTTCTGTCCCTGGCCGCTTTGTTCCTCTTCTTCACTGCAGCATCCTGCAGACAATTGCCCCTCTTCCTTGTGATAAGGTGCTGATACTGGGCCACATCTTTCTATTGTGCTTGCTGTGGGTGGTACGGGGGACTGAACTTTGGTCAAGCTAGACCTTCACATCACTAAAGTTACATCCCCAGTTATGGTATTTGCCTTTTAAGGTGGAAGTTTAGGCTGGGAGAATGGAAAAAAGCTAACATTTGGTGTGAAGGGTATGTTATCAGAAATGGGGAAAAAAATCCACTTATGTACCCAGCTACATATTAGTGTTGAAAGACAGCAGGGAGGCATGATTTGAACCTGAATTCATAGGAAGCCAATTCAGGCAGAGAGGACTGGCAAATTGCTGGCTTAAATTGCAATGATTGCCATGGTAACATAAATACACCAAAATGCTTTGCGATATTAAGTAGGTCCAGCAGTGAATGTTACTTGGCCTCAGTTTTCTCAACTGAAAAATAGGAGAATAAAGGTTTGCCCTCACAGTACTTTGTAGGGAAGTGAGCAGGTGACAGTTGCAACTGCTGGGCACTTACCTCAGTACTGGAGCCACCAGCGGACAAAGAACTCGCCCAGGATCACCAAACGAACAGTAGAATCAGATGTGAACCGGGCTCTTCCACACACACTCCTGACCCTGGGATGGGGGGGGGGGCTGCTTTCCGTTCTACTTTCTGCTCTGAGAAGAACTCCAGGACTACCCTTGGGGACTTGGTGGAGGCAGAAGTAGGGAGGCCAATTAGGAGTTGACTCTGTCTATATGAGTGTAGTCACTCTATCACTTAGGCTCAGCAATTAATTACATTCAGGTAATCTCTCTGTGGTATCTTGGACTGATTCATTGCCACTTCAGCACCACCTCTGCTGCCCAACTCCTAAATGGTGACTCACCCTTTGGCTGGCTAAGGCCTCTGCCCTCCAGGAAAGAGGCTTTCTCCTTAATTAATTGCAGAAGCCTCAGCTGCATTGAAAAGCAAAAAAAAAAAAAACAATAAAATTAAAACAAACAAACAAAAAACACCCATTCAATCGGACTTAGAGATTGAGGACTTGAGGAGGAATCAAATAGCCCCTTACCCATAGCCACTACCCTCTATCCCCACAGTAGCTGTAGTGCCAGTGTTCAAGTTCCTCTTTCTGTGTTCTTAATACTATTTTTTGAACCTCCAACTCTGTGTTGCCAGGGGACTGCTCTCTTCTGCATTACATTTGGGCTGTGTGGCTAGCACTGATTGTTAGGCACTGGCAGAATATAAAGTAACAAGAGACATCTCTAGCACCCAGTGAATGTTCCCTACAAATTGATGTCGATCACTATACAACTTTGTAAAGGAGAAAATATATCAGAGTTAGGAAGTTCCTGTGCTGGGTAGATGTGGACCCTACCACAACCTCAAGAACTGAAGCTGTAACCAGGAATTTCTTAGGTTAGGAACTAATATCATGAAGACATCCATGCAGGTGTTTCCCTTCAACACAGAGCATTGCTTGAGAAATTGAAAGTTAGTTGAACCCCTTGCCTCCCTCTGACTTCCTGACTTAGGAGCATCAGTTAGTGGCCCACATCCTTCAAAACTGCCCAGATTCCTGACCCCAAGCCCACACATCCTTATATTTTTAAATAAGGCTCCCAGAAGGAATGGGATGTCTTTTAGACGTCAACTTCCCAACTACCTTGTGACTTGCCAAGGAAGTCATCTACAAAGTGGCACCGTGGAAATTCGAACCACTGACCGCTTGGAAATCCACAGGCTTTGCACAGAACTTTATGCGGCTTGTCTTAAGTAGTGAGGAGGAAAGACCTTTTCTTCCCCAATTTCCCTCTCCTGTGGTCCATCTCCACAGAAAAAGAACACAAGCAAAAGACTGGTGCCTAAATAATGTCTGGAGAAACGTTGGAGTTTCCTGCGGAGTTAAGGGGTAAGAAATGTAAATCACCTTCAGCCACTCTGCCGCCCCCTGCCGCCGGTGGTTCTGGGTCCAAGGTTGCTGTGTGCCTGAAGCCCAGGGCAGAGTGCTTAGGGGGAAAAAAGAGCCCTCTGGCTGCGTGAGAACAGACACAGGTTCGTCTAGGCTGCAGAGTCCTGTTAGATTTATTTGCTGACGTAAAGGGGGGAGCAGCGACCTACTGTGTGTCCAGCACCGAGTCAGTGATTTCTAATTGCCGCTGCCTTTTATGTAGTAAATCTGTTGCTATGCAAAAATAATGAGCTCTCCATTAAGAGAAGTCTTCGAGCTATAAGCTAGGGGTTTCCGCAAACAGCTTCTATGCAAATCTCAACTCTTTACTTTTTGAAACCAATAAAGCCCCACCACACTCCTCAGAGATCCACTCAGGCGTAAAGGAAGAAGCAGCACACCCTGGGGGGAGGGGCAGAGGTCAAACAGATGGGACAGGGGGAGGGTACTGGGAGGAGGAGCCTCGAGCAGGGTCGACCACAATCTGAGTCAGGGTCCTCGCTGAGTGCTCGCGCCTGCAGGCGAAATCCCCGGACTTTCCTGTTTTCCTGGGTTCCGACTGGACCATACCTGGACCCAACTCACTGTTTTTGGCCCGGGACAGAGGGGCAACACCCTCAGGTCAAAGGGAAAAGAGCCTCTGTGCCCGCTCCGCCTTGCACGCCCATCCTCCCTCCTTTCTTCCCCGCCTCCACTCCTCGCCCCCTTCTCTTCCGCCCTGAGAGAAGGAGGGGGCGGGCTGTATGTGTATGTATGTATGCATGTACGCGTGTGTGCGCGCGCGGGTAAGGCACGTCTGTGTATGTGTTTGTGTGTGGCCGTATGTGTTCCATGGGGGGTGAGGTGCATGATTTAACCCAAGTGTTTGGTGGGGTATCTTTGCTCTGTGACATGAGAAGGCATGTGTTTCTGCTGTTGGTGTGTGCATGCTTGTAAGATGTATGATTCTGCCTGACTATAGAGTGACTAGGAGGGTGCGGTCTGGATGTAAGTATGTTCGATGTGTAATTCTGCCGGGTCTGTGGATCTGCTGTGGTGAATGTATGTAAGTTAACAGTGTGTGTGCCTGCTGAAGCTTATGTGCATATGTATATTTTGTGTATGCTTACACTTAGATGTGTGTCAATGAGGTTTTACAGGTAGTGTTTATTGTCATGTGTAGGGTGTGCATTTGTGAACAAGGCACCTCTATAAGAGTACTAAAGTGTTTGTGTGCAAAGGTCTATGCATGTGAGGGTTTTATGTGCATTTTAATTGTATGTTTAAGTGTGTGGTTTGGACCTATGTGTCCAATTTATATGCTTGCACAGAGAATTGAATTGAATTGTCTTGGAGGGGGATCAATGGAGTGTGTGGATGCAGTGTGTAAAAATCACAAGAGTAAAAGAACCCAGACGATCTTTTGCATAGTGTTTCTCTGTCTCTCTCTGTCTCTCTCTGTCTCTGTCTCTCTCTGTCTCTCTCTCTGTCTCTGTCTCTCTCTCTCTCTCTCTCTCTCTCTCTGCCTGTGTGTGTGTGTGTGTGTTGTGTGTGTGTGCCTGTGTGTGTCTGTGTGTGTACATTGCACCAAGATTGGGACAAGGAAGGAGGTATGGGCTAGCGACCCCAGCAGGGGCGCCCGTGGGCTTGATCTCCTCGGTGGAGGTCTGCTCTTCCAACGCCATGCCTGCCAGGTCCGGATGAGGCAGGGTGTGAACTTACCTGCTGCTTAGAGAACGAAGAGGAAGGCTTCGCAGGAGATTTGGCCAGGTAGGGTGCCTAATGCGCGGTGCAGGGGCTAGTGGGAGTAATCTGGAAAAATTGTCGATCACTGACCCATGTCACACCACCCCACCAGGAGGTCCCAGTGTGGCTCCAGCTGAGCACAAGTATTTGTTCAAGGCCTGGCTGTTTCACACCTCTATGACTTTGTGTGGGCAGATGATGTTGCCTGGAAGCCCTTTCCCCCTGGGCCTAATGACAAACTCCTACTTAATTTTTTTTTAAGACTTAACGAAAGAATCACAAAACTTTCTCTGCTTTTGTTTTTTCCTACCCCTCCCTCCTAGCTGAGGGCTCCCTCCTCTGAATGATCACAATTAGACTTCTTAGGGCATGAGCATACGGTAACTGTAGCTATTAGCCCCTCCTTTCAAATGTAAGGGCTGCTCCAGAGAACACCTGGTATACAGGAAGAAGGATAATAATTAGCCTAATACTGTTTTCATGTATTAAGCACTTCCTTACCGGGCGTAGTGCTAAGTCCCATTGTATGCATTATCTCCTTCAGTCCTCACAATGAGGCTGTGAGGAAGACAGAGGTATGATTACCACCGTCTTATACTTCACAAATCAGACTCAGAGTTAAGTCATGTCCCCAGTGACATGCAGGTCCTAGGAGGCAGAGCTAGTATGTGAACTCGGGTCTGCCATGCTCCCTAAAATCATTCTCCTGGAGCAGGCAGCTTCAATAAAAGTTCTCTGATTTCCTGTTAGACAGTGAAGTCTTTATCAAACAGTATCGTTTCCCAGGGCTTCCTTCTTCTGAGTTTACTGACAGGACCAAGAGTACTCAGCATAATTACTTTGGCTCTCAGACGGCTGAAGCCTTCTCCATCTAACTGCACCTCACCACCTCCAGTTCCGGGAGCTCTCCTTAGGCTAGTGCTGAAAGAAAACCAAGAATGAGCTTTTTCTTTTTTCTTTCTTTTTTTTTTTTTTTTTTTTTTTTTTTTTTTTTTTTTTTTTTTTTTTTTTTGTTCTGGTCATAGCATTGTGGAATTGAAAACTGGGAAGAATAGAAGTGAGGGGGAAGGAAGGAATATTGGGACTGTTTCATAGCTCCTCGAGACCTGCTTCTGTAGCACCCCCAACAGAAGCTGCTCTGCAATGAATTTCAAGCAAAACAGTCCTCGCCATATCAAACTACATATAAAAAAACAAGTAGAACCCCCCACTCGAAAGAATTACTGAATGGACCCTATTTTGTGTTATTCATGCTTGGGGGGAGCACCGTGCTTGCCTAACAAGGCTCATGCTGCTATAATGCCTTCCAAGTGACTTTATCTGAGAAATTCTAATTAAAACAATACATTGCATTTGGGAGAACACATTTATGGGGGGCGTGGTGTCAGCCTAGTCAGAGCCAAAGGATGGCTGGAAGCTCTGGCTCCCAACTGAGCCCCCAGGGAACCATCCTGAGCTGCTGCAAAGGGGTCAGGGAGTGGAGAGAGAGGGACAATTCAGTGGTGGTGAGTCACTTTGCCACTTTTCCTGGGGGGAAAGTGAGAAGCACGATTTAAATTGCCACTGTTATTATTGTGCCCTTTCAACTGGCACAAATGAGCCTAGTGTATGGATGAAAAGCAGTAGGAACATCCATAAAGCTGCCCCCCAGCTGGGCCTGGGTCAGAACCTCATCCTGGGTGGGGTGGGGCAGAGAAAGCATTGCTTAAAGTATTAGGTACACGAACGGCTTCTTTAGGAGTCGAAAAAGACTAGGGATGAACGGTCTGAGATTCACTGGACAGAAAACACCTGAAACCTTTTATGTCACTACACTTAAATCTGCACAAGGAGCTCAGAAAAACTTCAGTATGTCTTAGCATCTGGTCTCAAGCACTCAGCCCTGCATGGGTCACTCTGACACCCCAATCCTCCCCTTCTGAAGACACCCAGCCTCATTTCTGCTTCCTCACTGTCAGCCAGCTGCATCCTTCCATCCTTCCCTTTCTAGAAGATTCTCTCTCTCTCTCTCTCTCTCTCTCTCTCTCTCTCTCTCTCTCTCACACACACACACACACACTACACTTATTTACTTATATTTTTAAACTGCTATCATAACTTTGTACTTGAAGTATGGGAAGTGTGTCCATACAGAATGAGGACTATATGAAGTATCGTAAGGACAAAAATGCCTTAATGTCTCTAGACTACTGTTTATCCTAAAATATAAAGATCTACAGGGTCAAGACAATAAAATGTTAACTGTACTAAGGAAAGAAATATTCATTTCTCCGTAAAAATAAGTCATTGACAGCAGACCTTTTGTCTTTTTTTTTTTTTTTTTGTGAGAGCTGAGAAAAATCACAGGCATTGAGGTAAAACAGCTTTGAAGTTGTATTCTAGCTTGGTCACACTTGGTATGTGAGCTTGGGGAAGGTTACTTCACTTCTTCAAGCCTCAGTTTCCCCACCTGCAAAATGGATGCCTTAGAATTGCTTAGATGAGAAAAGGAGATGAGTCATAGAAAGCCCAGCCAAACACCTGACACTCATAATAAATGTTCAAGAAAAGGTTAGTTAATTCCCTTCTCCATTTTTCCCTTTCTTGTGTAGCATCGTAACTAGGATGTTCAGGGTGTGGCACCCACTGACTAAGTAGACAATTTTTCTCATTACTGGTTTGTCTAATACACTTGAAAAAGCGCTTTCTTCTTTTAGGATGATGTTTTTAGACCTTAGTCCAATTCTCACTCTGCAGTTTCTCCTGACAGTGTTAATGGGACCTGAGTTTGAGAAGTAATACTCCACAAAGTCTGAAACCTTATGCTACATGTTCAGACTTTCCCAACTGGCCCTTAAATAAGTGCTATCATGCTAAAAAAAAATAAGAGACTATTTCTTGACAAGATTGTCTTATGATTTGCCTGGGGGCGGTATTTTCTACTCATCTCTACCCTAGAAATCAAGAAGAGTTCCTAAGTTCTAGCAAACTCCAAGGATCAGAAAAAAATGTGGGGGATCATGGCTCTCTGAGAAATATGACAGAATGAAAATTAAGTCTCTGTTGAGTAGTTAATTATTCGTTCTCAGTTAAAGGAACACTCTCATCTCTGTACCCCTTCCTCCTTGATGCTATTGCCTCCCTCTAAAGACCGAAGCAAGTTACTACAAGCTAACGTTAGTTACACTAGAGCAGAAAGTAAGGTTAAGGGATGGGAGTCCAGGTGGGTGGCCTAGGGAGGGACCAAAACTTTGACAGATGAGAAAAGTACTGATATTCATGGGAGCCAGAACAATGAGAGGCCAGCCTTTCGGTGTTTTTTAAATTCCACCCTCTCCTTTACATGGTCCCCTCCCTCACTTACCCTTGGTACTACTCTGCAAGCTATTATATTAGTAGTCCTATGTGCATGTGAGAAGTTCCTGGAGCCTCTCCTTTGAGAGGGAAAGTGAGAGGGATAATACTTAAGAATCAGCCAAATCGTAAAGAGAACAGTTGGAGCAGCAGTTTCGGATAAGCCCATAGAGCTGCATGCATTTCCTTATGAAGCAGGGACCTACTGGCTGCTGAGTACTGTGTGCCCATCTGAAGCAGCTGAGTGCTTTCTCAAGAGGTGTATCTGAGAATCTGCCAAGTCTCATCAAACATCCCATCCACCACATCTGAGCATGCATGTGAGAATAAATGATACTGCCAGAAAGAAACAGAAATCGTTTCCTAGTGACTCACAGCCCCAGCTCTAAGGATACAGGTGGTGTGTGCACTGTACCTTCCCACTAAAATATGCACCTTTTTCCACAGAAAGGAATCTATAAGCAGCCAGATAGTTCAAAGTCCAGAATTTGGAACCTGGGCAAAGGGCATCACCAATGATATCAGGTTGACCACTTTGGAAAAAGCTGCTTTACCTCAGCATAGTGTTGGGAGCATATGTGATTCTGATCCCGTTTGCACTCATATTTTTAAGTTAGGCTAAAACGGATTTCCTCAGTCACTGTGTAAAATTGAGCAAATTACATAACTTTTCTGGCTTTTTTCTTTAAACTAGAGAGAATAATGCCTTAGAGACGTGTTCTGAAGGTAAAAAGCGGTAGTTTGCACAAAGTGCCTTGTTGTTGGTAAACATTTGGAGAAGAAAGAAAATATGTATCTTCTGATACCTGAAGCATAAAAAAATTATATAATTTAATGTACAACAATAATGCTTATTACTGTCATTAATAACCCAACAATATAGCTATGTCACTTTAAGAGAAATGAAGCAACAGGCTTGTAACAACACTGTAGGATCAGGCCAGGGACTCCAACCAGCTGTGCCCTTTTTCTCACCCAGCAATAGGGGATATTTCGCAATCACCAGGAAGATAATGATCAGGGGGTTTGATGTTGTCATTAAATTTAAACAAAAATATGAAGGAAAAATATTTAGATTGAACTGTGTATAATTGAATTTAAGTTTAATGTATAAATTAATTGCATATCATAGGTCTTTGATTACTCTTTCTACGGCCCTTTAAATTTTACAGAATAATTTAAGGGGAAAATGTATACAGATTTTAAAAAACAAAACCCGAAGTACTATTTTGCTCCCTTTCTAGAATCTCCTGGTTTACCTGCTATGAAATTTCTTCTGGTCTTTCCAAAATTCTCCTGTGATGGTTATGATCATGCCATTTTCCCATTTTTATGGTCGTATCCTGTCTATCAAGTAGATATGTCATAAAGTTAATTTAGCACGGCACTATTGTTGGTAATTTAGGTTGTCTTAGTAGGTAAGTGTGAAACCGAAGGAATGATGTGGATTTCACAATTGCCATAATCACCCTCAGGGACCTGGTGTCCTGCTCTCCTGATGTTCAATGTACTCTCTGTCATTTGATATTTAAGCTTGATGAATGTCAGCTCTCCTGCTAGAGCCTAGGGTACATTTGCAAACGGATTATTTCTGCCAGTTTTCAAGCCACAGATTCTGCATTTCATCCTCGTGGTAACTAGAGTGTGGTTGAACCTGGTAAGCTTAGCTCCAGCTAGCCTCATATGTGGGGCAAAGTCCTGAGGCGGAAAGAAGTCATTAACAAAAGAATTTTGGGATGTGGTGTCCTTAGTGAATTTCATATTTATCTGACCCGCCTGGCCAGGGGAGTGAGATGTCTTTTTAGCAATTTTGCCCTTACTCTGGAAAATGATTTTGCGTAGCCCACTCAGGTCTGGGCTCAGCAAATCGATTAGGTATTGCCTCTAAAAGAAGATTAGATTTGTATGTGAAAGGGACACCAGGGTCCCTTCAGCTTCCGAGTTTTGGCTGCTGTATAGAAGTCACATTGCTTGAAGCCAAATCTTATGCCAAGAGTGAACTGGGAAGGAAATTTCAAGTGGGTCAATCAATGGTGCTGGTTTTCTGCCCCACCCCCACCCCATGTCTCCCAGACTTTAGCGATATCCTTATCAAATACCTTCATATAATTTTCCATTGACATTAAAAACTCAAAAGATTACTCTGACAAAGGAACTACTTAGACTATCTTCCACATTCTTCTCAGTCTGTGGCCATCTATCTCTAACACCTCAGATGTATAAGGATTTTTAAAGGCATTTGGAAAGAGGAGCCAAGGGCAATTCTAATGCCATAAAATACCAACAGCTCTTCCACTCCCAAAGTCACTCTTCATGCTGCACAGTGTTTCCCAGTGGGAAGGCAATACAGTATATACTCTTACCTGCTCAAAACTTGTACCATTTCCTTTATTTTGTATTTAAAAGTGATGTTTTGGGACACGAGTGAGACCATGTATGTAAGGCTGAGTTCAAGGGGCCAGCATTTGGGTAGCACGTTACATATATATTTGATGTCACGGTGTGGGTAATAGACCTGGTGTAGGCACTGCTGTGTTATAGGAGTATTTGGTGGACAGGTCTCACCAGCTGGAAATGCAGACTTTTTGTTTGTTTTAAACACTGACTAAACAGAAAATGGACACTGTGAAAAGAACTTGTGTTTACTTAATTTTAAGTAGCTTTCCCTGAAAATAATTGCAATATGGATAATCTGTCAACTTCGTAGAATTCGCATGGATGTGTAGGTGGTACATGTGTGTATGATGTGAGGAGTATGGTGTCTTATGGAAATTATGCAATCCATCTAGAGTACATTTATAGTTGTTTATGGCTTTGTGTAGAGTATGCCTGAGTTTGGGATGTGTGTGCATACACATATTTATGGCTATGTACATTTAGTAGCAGTGTAGGCTTCCAGAAGAGAGTAAGTCAATTATTCGGGGCTATATTTACAGGGCACAGCTGGAAATGCTCTTTTGGTCTGGTCATTGCATTTATAACTTGGAGCATGTTCAAAGAGGAGCAGCTAGAGGTGGGC
The DNA here is from genome assembly GCF_021556685.1 of Rattus norvegicus. Taxonomy (NCBI): domain Eukaryota; kingdom Metazoa; phylum Chordata; class Mammalia; order Rodentia; family Muridae; genus Rattus; species Rattus norvegicus. Next base: position 137,490,457 of record NC_141554.1, on the reverse strand, counting down.
CCTGCCCCACATTCAACCAATGGAGAAACTGGGGATATTAGAATGAGATAAGAACTGCACAACAGAGAGGTTGTTCCATTCCAGAGTGGCAGGACATAGACTACTCTTTGATTATGATAGACCTTGCAGTTTTATGATAGGTGTAGGATTCCTTTTGTGAATCCCCATAAGGAGGAGCCTTCATATCCTTGATCTCTCACTGCAATTACACAGCAGCCTTCAAGGGTTCTTGAGACCTAAGACCTCAAAATGCCTAAGACTCCTTCATTTCCTCCTTCCCTCCCCCTCTTTCTACCTCCTTCTTCTTTCTTATTCCCTTTTCTTTCTATAACCTAGGCTGGCTTCAAACTTACTACTTAGGCTAGGTGGACCTTGAACTCACAATCCTCCTGCTTCAGCATTCCTAGTTCTGGCAACAAGCTAACACCACTACACAGACCTTTTTTTCTTTTCCTTTCTTTCTTTCTTTCTTTCTTTCTTTCTTTCTTTCTTTCTTTCTTTCCTTCTTTCTTTTCACCAGGATTGCACACTTTAAAGGCACAGAAAAAGAAATACCCTTCAGTGGATGCAGATCATTTTAAAGTTCAGAGAGATTATGACCTCTCAGAGTACTTGAAATGGCTAAGCTACTTCAGTTCCTTAGCAGGAAATGAGACTACTGGGATGGGTGTCAGCAGGGGGCTAGGATTGGCAAGAACTAAAATCAGATCTGTGATTAATTAAGTTTGTGAGGCCCTTCCTCATGGTGCCTCCCCTCCCTTGCCTGTGAGGGGGCAGAAGAAAGAAGAGACAACTCCAGGTTTGGTCTATGGCTGATGACCAATGACGCATTCTCACCAATATAGATTTTGGAGTTGGAGACTATGGAAAAACAGGTGGCCATGGGGGCAGGTGGCAGCCTGAAGTGGGTGGGGCTTGTCAAAGGGAAGTGAAGGACAGTGTAGATTTGAGGATGCATGTAGGGGGTGGTCCCTAGGGAATCTACAAAGTATTGCATTAGCCTCCAGAAACTTTAAAAAAGAAAAGAAGTTTTCCAAATCTACTTTATAGAAGACATTCTAGAAGGGTGAAGTGGGATAAACGAATTTACACAGAAGCTGTGAAGTTTAAATATTTACGCCCTCCATTCCATGGGGGTAAGGGAACTGACTGACCTCAAGTACACAAGGAAAGACCTAGAATAAAGACCCCAGGCCTTCACCACTGAGCAGTTTAGGGCAATGAGTAGTTAGCAGAGTCTAAGCTGTCCCAGATTGGCTGCCAACTACATGGATGACCTTGGGCAGGCCTTTCCCTTGTCTGGTTTCAATATCATTATCTCTTAAATGGAGGGGTTAAATTAGACGACTCAAGAGGCCAGGGCTGCTATTCTTCAGCTGAGATTGGGACAAGGGGGACAGGCGTTATGGCAAAAGGAAACCCCACCTCCAAGTCAGGGTCCCTGGGTTTTTGATGCCCTGCAACAGAGGATCCTCCTGGAGCTTTTAGAGCGCTGAGTTGCGGGACGGCTTGCTGGCCAGGAGGCTCTGGCTGTCCCCACCTTAGGATAGAGCCAGCGACTCCTCCCCCGTACTCGCCCCGCGTTCTGCGGAGCCATTAGTGCGATTGCTCTGAGTTCCCGGCAAAGCTAGTTGATTTATGCGGGTCCTCGACGGGGCAGTCCCTTGAGCCAAGAATAATTAGCTAAAAGCCAGCGGGAAAGGAGGCAAGGGAGTTGGGGGGAGCCAAGCCCTAGGGCACCCAGCCGGGGCTGCAGCCCCCCGGCAGACCCCAGCTGAGCACCCCAGCACTGCGACAAGGTGGGCCCCACTCACCACGGCGGGGGCGGGGCTCAAAGGCCGATGCGAAAAGGCAGTCCAGCATCCACGCCATAACTCGTGCTGAGTGCCCGGCAGCCTCGCAGCTAACCTCCTCCGTGCAGTCGCCCCGCAAGGACTGCTCTAAGTAGCCCCCGGTGACCACGCCCTGGGCCGCACCCTGCACCCAGCACTGAGAATCTTGGTCACCGGACACCTCAAGCTTGTCAGAAAGGGGGCAGGGCCTCATGAGAGGCCCCCTCCCGCCGGAGGGGAGGGCCTCTGGCCCTGCAGCCCCTTCCCCCCACGCAGAGGGAGTCCAAGACCCAGCTCCTGTCTAGCTAAGCTCTTACTTTGAGGACAGAACTCTGCTTCTACCCTTTGGGAGCTCACATTTTGAGGGGTGAAGGCATCTTAGCCCTGGCGAACCCCAAATCTGTGGAGGGCCTTCTGTCCTCGACCCCCGGTTGCCCTTGATAGAGCATTTAAAATCAGGCATGTTTCCAGAAGCTCCTCCGTTTGAGGACAACATAGTGCACCTGTCTCAGCGAACCTCAGATCTATATCCCAGCCCCTAGAAACCTCCGTGTTTTAGCGGAGGTCATCTCAGCTGTCAGGAAGCCCAGTCTCAGCGGAAATTAGTCCTGGTGTCCAAACCCCTGAACGTAAATGGTGCCTAAATCCTTAGGAACATTTCCCTCTTCTGTCCAACACTCACCTCGCCCAGTTTTAGGAGACACCTCACCTCAGCAAGTTTAGCACCAAATATGATATAATTTTAAAGCTCTGATTCCTCGTTGAGGATCCAGAATGTAAGTAAATAGGAGAGTTGAATTTTATTTCTCTGGCCTTGAGATTTTCTGAGGAAAGGAAGCAATATTCTCCTACCTGGTAAATTTTGTTTTAAAAGGTTTGATTCCCACCTGCCCTAGAAGTACACAGTGTTCAGTACTTATAAATGCGGGGCACCTTCTGTTGCTGCCAACTTAACGACCATGGCCTATGCTTTTGTCAGAGTACTGGCATAGGAGGGGCACCAACATTTATTTTTAGAAAGAATTTGATATTTGATATTTCAGTGAGGAGTGGTACGGTTTTGGATATCTTTGCACTCATCTTAAGGCTTTGTAGTTTTAATTTTTATATACACATGCAAGGCACGTCGTGCAGAGGGATCGATGTAAACCAGCTCTGTAACTCCCCAATCCTGAAAGAGGCACAGCAGCCACCAGAGACCACACGGGACAGGGCCAAGAAAAGTTTCAAAAGACAATTTCCTTTTCCCTTCCAAATCTTAAAACCCACCTTAATTTCTACCCCTTTTCTTCATTGCTAGATGTACAGACGTGACTCTATGCCGAGGTTCCTCCACTGGGAAAATGGTGTTCTGTCAATCAAAATGCGGTAGGAAAGTGGAGAGAAATAAGGAAAATCTTCCAACAGCTCGTTTGTGGGCCAGAGAAATTGAAGCTGCAATCACAGGTCCTCAGAGGAGAGTAGTTATTACACTTGCTTGGCTAACCACTGATATTAGTGTTAATGTGGCAGAAGGGGTGCATAAAAAGGAAAAATCACCTGTACTCACCCATGCAATTCTTAGCAAAGTACAGCTATAGCTAGAATTTAAAGGGTTTCAACTCATTTTTCATTCTTTCTGGGAAACGTGGTATCCCTTATCTTTTGCACCATTTCCTAAACCTTTTTCAATTTCCCATTTCTCTTAAAAGCAATCAAACGTAGCAAGCTCCTTTACCAATTTCTGTTGTGCAAATGCTCAGTCACCCAAGTCAAACACTTGTGACACCCAAGAAAGCCCACCTTCAAGTTCTGGATAGTGTCCTTACCTGTTCTCTCGAGCTTTCCCAGCACCAACCTCTTTATGGCCTCAGTGGAGTCCTAGTTTTAAAAATTTCAACTAAATGAATTTTTCTTTGACTTCCTCGGGACAAAAAGGTTACCTTCTTACCTGTTCCTCTTTTAGGTCTTTGGTAACTGAATTTCTAGCTTTCAGAATAGCTCTAACTGAAGTCTAAACCCAGGAGGTAATTCTTCTCTATGGCCTTTTTAATTTTTTTTCAAGAAGTGTGATGTGATAAAATTAAAACTGCCAAAATACTCACAAACCTAGAAGGGGAATCCAGCTATGCTGGGAAACCTTGGTTTTCTCATATGTAAATTGTAGATACTAATAGTTGTTAGCATGCCAATGCATGTACACTTCTGGAGGCAGGGAAGAAAGAGAAATATAGAGTTTGTAATTCTAAAAACAAAATAATAAAGTTCCATTTGAAAAATTTTTACTTTAACTAAATGTCACATAATAGGGCAATGTATTCATCCATCAATCTCCTAATTCATTCAACAAATATTTACCAAATGTCCTCTAGGTGCCATATTTAGTAATGCAAATAATGCTGGTTCAATGGATGAATTATTATGCAATTATTTTTAAATATATAATTTGGAAGCTTATATGATAATCTGAAAATACACTTATGATATTTTTAAATGAAAATAAGTCAGGATGCAAAATGTGTGAACACTATAATCCAGACGGTGCAAATAAATAATATGCCTATATGTAGGGGGTAAAAACGCTGCAAAGAAACACACCAGAATCTTAATCATGTTTGTATTTAAACAATTCAATTAGGGACAATTTTAACTGTTTTATTATTTTCATATTGTAGCATTTTCCAATTTTTCTTTAATAAACACATTATTTCTAGAGTTAGAAAACTCTACTCAAAAAAGAAATAATATCTTTATTAAACAAAAAAACAAAACAAAACACTAAGCCAGATGTGGTTATTACGTGGGACTGCAGTTTGGGGTTGTGTTAGTCACTTTGGTCACTTTGGGAAAAGGCTCATTTCCTATATGGAAGCATATATTCAGTTAGGTCATCTTTCCTAGTGCACAGGAGTCCTCAGTAACCTCCTAAAAGTGTCAGGAGCCTACTCATGGACCTCAACCACTCATTACTAGGATATATTGGGTATCTTTGTCCTCATCCTGACAGTTCAAGGCCTAAAGTTTAACTGTTAACTGTCTCTTATGTCTCTTATTGTATAATACAATAAAAACCATGAACTCTGATCCTAACTTAGGCATAAGTCTTCTGAGGGGTCTTCAGCCACAATGATGAAGTCATCTAGGAATTCAGTGACCTTAAAAGGAAAGCTTCAGAACTTTCTTTCTCTTTAAGTACAAAAGTGCTGGTTACCAGGCAAACAATGGTCAATAACTAAGTACAGCTCTAAGACTCAAAGGCCTTTAGAATTTGTCAATGCTCATTGTTTCTCAGGGTACGGTGTTTGGGGCAAGAAACATCAATCAGAATGTATTATAACAATCCACACTCACTCCTTGCTCTCACTCCTGCTCTGCTGAATAAGAATTTCCACTCTGGCATGCTGGCTCACCTTGTAATCCTACCTAGTCAGGAGATCAGAGCTTGGGAATCACAAATTCCAGGCCAATCTACAAAGGTACGTGAGATCCTATCTCAAAATAAGAATTTTCTTAGCACCCTAGATCCAATCCCCAGGAAATCTTCCTTATAAACAAAAGGAAACAAACAAAACCATTCTGGGCATAAGGGACAGAAATAATTACATTCCACAGGTTACCCATTGGGCTTTTTATGGTCACTAAAATTGGGGAAGCTGTATTACCAAGAAAATAAATCTGTCACTGTACACCCTTTATTACTCTTCCCATTTTATCTAAGCTACAAGAAACCTTGGGGGGGCAAGCATCAGGAAAAAAATGATCACTTTAACCCCACTCTCTTTCATTTTGGGGAAATGGATGAATATGTACTGCAAGAAATGGACCAACTCTTAAAATTTAACCTTTCCAGTTAGGATGTATTAAAAAAGTTCATCTGTTTGAACTGTCTGAGAATCCTTGTATATTAGCACACTGCCTAGTCAGATTTTTTTCATTTGAACATCCTATGTGTTGGGCTCTTTCTGTTAAGGAAGAAGGAGGTGAAGCAATGTAGAAATAGCCAAGTGTTTGCAGTTAAGACAGAGGAACAAGGCCAACATACCTCAGTACATGATTAGATGAGTGAGTGTGAACAAGGCTGCTTCCCTGAATTTCTATGAAATGAAGGGTGAGACTTTGTCCCATCCTTACAACATACCTCAGGGGAGACAGCAATGCCCCTATCTACAGGCCTGTAGGGGGAATGATAGATTAGCAACCCTGCCTCCCAACATATCCTGGTTTGAGAAGACCTATCAGAATGGCTACGTGTTGTTCATACCAATACATACTCAGTAAAGGAAACCCCAGTACCAAGGACCTCAAGATTCTGCCTTCCTAGTTTTTGCTTGGAATATCTATTCAAGATCATGGTGACTCTATTTGTGAAACCATGAGGAAATTTTGTGCATCTTGAGCCTCAGATGGTCTTTGTTTTTTATCCCTTGGGTAGAATTGTACAAGGAAAACTGGACCTTTCTTTTCAGCTGTTTAATAGCATTTTAAGATATACTGCCTCTATGGAATTTCACCCTATGGTTTTATTCCTCCCAAACAAAGGCCTGACACTGACACAGCCCTCAGCTAATGCTTGTAATATAGAAGTGGAAAGATTTTATTCTTGTGGTTTTAAGTTTCAGGGGTGAGATAAACTAAGTGACTAGTGTAAAGTCACCCAGGGGAAGAACGATGGGCTGAGACCAGTCTCCAGTTCTCTCTCTTCCAAGCTCGTTCTTTACCAGTACTCTCTGCTAGATCCCAGGAGCTGTCTATCAGTGTGCTGACACCACTCAAGAAAATGCAAGTTTCATCCTGACATCAGAAAGACAGAGCCACGATTACACTTCAGTCCCCAAGGAGGCAGAGAAATTGCTTTTAGTTGACAAGTGCATCTCCCACACACATACCCCTCTGGTTGAATGAAAAGATAAAAAATCAAGTTAAAATATCCAAAATGTTCACTTAATCTTGTAAAGCATTTTGTTCTTTGAATGAGGGGGTAGGCAGGATGAAAGAATTTTCCAAGTCTGTAAGCCTTAACGGGGTGGGTTGGGGAGAATAGTACAAACTAAGGGGATCCAAAAAAATGTCACAAAGAAGAAAAAGTAGAGAGGCGATCCTTTCTTTATTGCCACAATCCAGAATGGCAAATGGCATTACATAAAAAGAACTATGCAGAGGTACAGTGTACACTACAGAATATACAATACAAATGATTGAGGCTTTTTTCAAATGTGGAAAATTCTATAGCTTCCAGTTACAAGTGCTTGGGGGCTGAGCAAGAGAAGTGTATACTTCGATAGGAGTCCTCCCCAACCTGTGGCCAGAGGAGCTCCTGACAGTCACTAGCTCTGAAGTTCTCTGTCTGTCAGTGGCCTGCAGATGTTTAAGCAGGCTACAAAGTGCTCTACTTTTACCTCTGAACTTCATACAGCTTTGAGAAGTTGGTGAAAGAGAGATGACTGTAACTCCTGATGTACAGATGAAGAAACTAAAGATCAAATAAGTGACTTGTCTGACGTCACTGCTATTTATTTTAAGCCTTTCTTTGAATTGCTGCTTTTGCATCATTCTCGGGCGCCTTCCTTCCTTGCATTTGCTATACATATTCATACTGACATCTACACATTATACACTTACTGTATACAGACTGTAATTATATACCTCCAGTGTCAGATACTGGACACATATCCCTTGCTGAGAGTCCAAAAGCCCTTACAAAGCCTGACAATCATTCCAGCTACAAATGTCCTTATTTCTAGATGTATTCCAAAATGTTTAGGAGCAGAGTCCAAATGCAGCATTCTTCCCACTGAGGTGGAGGGGACAGTTGTTAATATGGTGGCATGTACAAGCATTTTGCTATTTCTATTTACTTTTGACTTATACCCAGTAAGATAAAAGTGCACTTATTTATAGGGTCTCCGGTGATATTTTGATACACACATGCATTATCATATTCAAATCCCAGCTTTGTTTTCAACTGCTATGAAATCAATGCTTTAATACTGTATACACTCTTTATTGTGCCATGATTTCAACATAAAAATATTTGAAAATACAGAGTTGAGAGGAACTTTCTCTGAAGCAGCTACCTCGCCTGCCTAGTTGAAGTCTGAGCGCCAATGGCTCCTTCCCCACCCACAGAACTCCATCAGGATGGCCAAGCCCCGAGGGCAGAATTGGCACAGCAAGAGAAAACAAGCTCAATGTAATCCACGAGGACTATGTTTCTTAGGTGAAACTTGAATACTAGTAAATGTCACCAAGTACTGAATGACCATTCAGGAGTGAAAGATTTGGTAACAAGTCAGCAAATCTGAACCCCTGGAGAAAGTCTCTCCAGAGAAATTTCAACTACAAATGGAGATTTAAAAAAAGGGGGGGTGTTTTTCTTCTTTCCAATTTCAGGATTTATTGAGCCTGAGAGTGTAATTAGAGATAATCCATTATAACCTTCTCACAGCACAGGAGCATTGCAGAAATCTAGAAAAGGGAAGTGACTTACCCAACTTCATCTAGCAAGTTTCGTAGATAAAATGAGACTAGAAGCCAGATGTCCAACCTTCTAGCCCAGGGCTCATTTTGCAACACAGCACTTGCCATCCCACCTTGAGTTCCTGAGTTCTTGAAAGGTCATCTCCCCACCTCAGGGTTTGCTCTCCTCAGACCAGCATAGCACTTGGGGGATTTGCAGGCAGCGACAGTCTCTGTTGCTGGGAGCAAAGCCAGGCGCCTGAAGATGGCACCTGTCACATCCCATTGGAATGAATGACCTCCCTCTGAAACTGAGACGGGCCAGGCGGAATCTGGGAGCGGCACCTTGAGAGCAGTCAGGGCTGGCCTGTGTGGCTAGTGTGCCATGGGTATTCAAGGCAGAGGAGGTCATAGCAAGTGTCCTGAGCACTGTTTGCTGGGGAGTTTTCTACTTCTCTTGGACTCCAGTGATTTATTAATTACTTTAGGGGCAGTCACTCTGGTTCATTGGTTTAGCTGCCATTACCCTTGAGGGGCGGGGTGGGGGACTGTCTGCCTGCTGTTTCTCTAGGTCTGACTGCTTTAGGAGATTGGTTCATGGGACAGCTTAGCTGGACTCTCATACGCCTGTCTGGATTAATGGCATTTGACTGTAGATCATGAAAAATAACGTCAGTAACAGTCAGTGGGGGTGGATGGAGCAGACACGAGGAGGGGATGAGAAAACATGAGAGAAGCACAAAAGGAAAAGGGAAGAGAAAGGAGGAGGTAGAACAGGGAGAGGCAATGCGATAGAGGAATTCTTTTGCATACCAACCACTGACATTTCAGGCTCTGTAGTTTCTCTCTCTTTTAATAATCCCTTCCATTAATTGCCATTTGTCAATGCAAATAAGCCTTTCTCTACTGTAATTCAATTCTGAGATAACTGAAGCCTTAAAGAGAGATGCAGGACTCACTAATGAGGTATTTTCTCTTCTCTCCTCGTGTCTCTGCATTCTGGGAACCACAGACGTCAGTGTGAGAACACACTGGAGGACTGGTCTAATAACAAAACAAAAGTTGCTAAGAGATGACTGTTCTAGAATTTTCTTTTGGATCTGGCACCTACCCTAAGTTCTAGTACCTAACACCTCTCTTACTTTCAAACACCCCAGGATTATAATTTTCCCACTATCTTACCTTTCATATCCCAGGAGACTTGTTAGACAAGAGAATAAGAGGCAAGGTAGGGTGACAACATTAGAGAGGAACCTGCATAAGACCAGGAAGCAGCTGTGCTGAAGAAGAGGAGCCTCACTGGGCCAGATCAAGTGGAATGGAGATCCTGTGTCACATCCGGCATGCTTTGTGTATGCCAAAGAACTGAAGAGCTAGTTATATGTGGGAATATCATTTTCTTTTCCTTTAATAGAGGATACATTTGGCTAGATCACAAGACTTTGGGCCCCTAATGCTTTAAAAAATGAGAGAAATAGTTAAGTTATTGCTAAGTGACTGTGGGACCTGACTGCTTTGGTTGGTGGTGGTAGTTCGTTGTGATGTTGGATTTCTCTGTGTGGCTCTGGATATTTTAGAACTTGCTCTGTAGACAAAGCTGTCCTAGAACTCACAAAGACCTGCCTGTCTGTCTCCCAAGTGCTGGAAATAAAGGTGTGTACCAACACCCCCGCCAACCTGACTGTTTTTAAATGGGCCTCTGCAGTGAAATTTTCAGAGATGAGCAAAGAAGAAACTATGTGATGAGGGTATGAAACATGCACTCTAGGCTTCAATGCCCACAGTGGAACATGCTCTGTGGTCTAGTACTCAAAAATCTGGACTACATCTTGCTACCACTAACCTCGTAAAATAGAGGGATTTAACAAACTATCTTTTAAATCACAGTTCATTGTTGTCAAAGCTGCCCCCCCATCCTTGTCACTGATTCTGAGATACCATATACATCATGGAGACAGAGATGGAGATATGAGTAACCAGAACCAGGTTCAAGGACCCATGATATAAACTATGGTTTTGATCCTTCATCCTCATCCCATGGGAAGAAGGGAACATTTCTGGGTCCAGCCCTCAGCATGGATGTTCTGAAACTCAACCATCAAGAAACCTCAACTACTTATACCTTTTAACTTCCCCTTTTACAGACCTCTACCCTCTGCCCATGTACTTCTCAGCCCTCTCTATAAAGTGCATTTTCTTGTCTTTTTTATCCTACTTCTTGGTCTGTAGAACTTCTATAGTGTCTGCTATCTACTCGCTCTTTTAAGTCTTCCTATAGTCCCCAGCTATTGAAGGCCTTTGTAGCTGCTTCCCAGTTCTAGATGCAGTAACTCCTTGCCAGTTCTCTACTCTCTCAGCTGCTTGGCACTGTTTGCTACTCCCTTGTCCTTTTCTACATATGGAACAAACTTCTCCTTTCTCTTAGTAAAACATCCCAGGTCTCATCCCTAATAATCCTTCTGCCTATCAATCATCCTATCTCACACCTGTTGGCTCATTTTCTCTTTTTCTACACATTTTCTTTTCCATCATGCTCCACTAAAACATTGACATATTCCTGGCAAAAACGACCTTCTTCTTCTTCTCAGTCCCCTTACAAGCTCTTACTCAGCTTTCTCCTCAACCTCCGTGCTAAATGCCTTGCATTTTCTCATACACCACTTCCTGTGTTCACAGTAAGATGACTTTTACTACTACACAACACACACACACACACACGCACGCGCGCGCACACACACACACACACACACACACACACACACACACACACACACACACACCACTATACCTATTTTAGTGAAGTTGCCAATAGTCATTTAGAAACCTAGTCTAAGAGGACATATCTGTGGCCTAAATTTGACTTGCCTTCTCTGGCAAATCCCTCATTTGCATTCATGGAAACTCTCCTTTACTTTGTCTCTGAAGACAATGCAGATTTCTCTTTCCACCTCTAAAGTCTTCTCTGGTACTCTAAAAGAATCATTCCTCAAAGTCCTGTCCCAAATGCTCCAATCTTATATGCAGAACATCAACTCTCTCTCTATTGGCCCTTACCTCTGTAGATCATTGCAAAGTACCTGAAATAATGTACTAAATAAAGCAGACAATTAATATTTACTTGACTGACTAACATTTGCTAATTATTTGGTGCCTGATATATAACAAATGTTTCATGAAGGTTATGATTGGATTTTTCCAGTTTACAAGCATTTTTGCATATTTATTTGACTCTGTACTCATATAATATCCTGTGTAGGTGGTTTTGTCTTATTCCCATTTTTTATAATGAAAGTGGTGGAATAGAACAGGCATTTATTTTCAGCCCCTTCTACACCAAGTGTTTTTATACACATTTTAATTAAATATTCAGAAAGCACTGTGAAGTAGGTGTTCTTACTATGTTCTACAGATGAGAAAACTGGAACTCAGAAAGGAGTCCAAGATCACAAGAAGCATATAATTTGCCTCCTCTGCTATTTCATTGTTCTGTAAATTTGATCATAGTAAATCTAGTGAGCAATACTGAGGGGGCATACAAAAGGTATTATAGAATGATATGATAATTATTATTTATATATGTTATATTTTGGTTTTCATTCCTATGAAATTTAGTGTCAGCCATATAAAGAGCTGAAATGAAAAATAAAACCTTTCTACTTGTGAACAATCCTTGCCTTTCCCCTTGGATATTACAGTTGTAGGAACCAAGGATTGAGTGCTTCCCATGTACCAGGCATCATGCATACAGTTTCCATGAGTGCTTCATTTAATCATGAACATAATTTTAAGGGGCTGTTATTGTGCCACAATATATGCAAACAATAATTTCACCACACAGGAGTTAAGTAACTTGTTAAAAGTACACCTACTGAACCTGTAAAATATGTGGAATTTTAAGTTAGGTCGGTCTATTTGCAAAGTTAATATTCTTTCAATGATACTAGACTGCCTTTCTTTTTTTCCAATATGTTAACATTTATTGATCCTTTTTTATCTTTATTAACTTGAGTATTTCTTATTTACATTTTGATTGTTATTCCCCTTCCCAGTTTCCAGGCCGACATCCCCCTTCCCCCCCCCCTCCCCTTCTTTATGGGTGTTCCCCTCCCCATCCTCCCCCCATTGCCGCCCTCCCCCCAACAATCTAGTTCACTGGGGGTTCAGTCTTGGCAGGAACAAAAGCTTACCCTTCCACTGGTGCCCTTACTAGGATATTCATTGCTACCTATGAGGTTGGAGCCCAGGGTCAGTCCATGTATAGTCTTTGGGTAGTGGCTTAGTCCCTGGAAGCTCTGGTTGGTTGGCATTGTTGTACATATGGGGTCTCGAGCCCCTTCAAGCTCTTCCAGTTCTTTCTCTGATTCCTTCAACGGGGGTCCTATTCTCAATTCAGTGGTTTGCTGCTGGCATTCGCCTCTGTATTTGCTGTATTCTGGGTGTTAGACTGCCTTTCAAAAGGATGAGAAGATCAAGGGTCAGAGCAACTATGTGACATCAAGTCTCCTAATTATATTCCACATCTCTTTATCAAAGAGACTGCTTTGTATTGTCAACAATCTTCATATGCATGTGGTCCATCTCCTCAACCACATCAGCTGTTCCAAACTTAGAAAAACAGAGGGTTTTTTTCTAAATATGCAACATCAGATAAGGATGGGTCTCTCTTTACTTGAAAGAATTATTAATCAACAATCGTACTTTGACAAAACCCTTATCTCCAAAAAAGTTGAGCTGTGCTTAGGAGACGTGTCAGTTCCTCAGCTCCCTAAAGCTTGAAGTCAGGAGTCTACTCCCTGCCTGCATATAGTATCCATTCTCCCAGGAGCCTCATAGTCTCATAACATCAGAGTCATTTCACTGAAGGCTAAATTATGTGTGTGTGTGACTCTGAGAGAAGGAAGTCCCAAAAGGGGGAGAAGACTCTGAGCTAAGATTTCTTATGCAGATGGACTCTGGGGATGTTTATCACCATCTAAATGATGTGTCAAGTTCTAGCAGTCACACTCCATACAATGAGTTCTAAAGACTGTGTCACTGTTAGTATTAGGAATATTAATAACCTTATATTTGCACAGGAATCTTTCATTTACACAAAAGGGTCCTGCACAAGATTTTTTTATTTTAAGTTTGTACTCTCTTCCAATCTTTTTGGAATTAGCATTCCCCCAAACCAACCCACTGTCCAGTCTAGGGGAATTACAATCAACCCAGGAAACAGGACTAGCTAAGAGCAGAGAAGAATTTTAGTCAAGTAAAGCGGAAGGTCAGCAGTTGATCCTGTTGCACATTTGAAATCTCAAGCATGTTCGAAGTATTAAATGCAGCTCTCCAGTCTTCTTCCTTCCCTTTGCCTGTTTCCAGAGCCTGCAGGACCTCTCTGCCTTAGCTCCTCCTGCCATCAGAATTCACCTTTTCTAGTCCCTTCCCCCATAGATGACTTCAGGGACACTGTAAAAGCTGGCGCATCAATTATCTCTTCCCCTCCTCCAGACCAATTTTCTCATGCATTTGTATGAGTCCACTTAGCATCCTGCAAAGAGATAGGCAGTGGTAATAATCATATCTAACACTCATGGAGTGTTTACTATGAGCCAGGCGCTATAATAAACATTCTACATGTATAATTTTTGCTCGACCCTATAATGGTTCTATTAAGAGGAGCTATTAAGATCCCTATTTCATAGAGAAGGACATTGAGGCTCTGAGTAACTAAGTAACCTGACAAAGACCACAAAACTACTAATGCAGAGACAAGCTTCAAACTGTACAAGTCCACAAACTACTAGTATACCGTCCCTTGCTATTGGCCTCCTTTCTCATATACAAACAGGACATTCAAGAATTGGTAGGCCATGTAACAGTCAGAGGGAATATAGCCTCAAAGAATCAGAAAATTATTTTCCTCGCATTTTCTGTCAGTATCAAACTGTAGGAACCAGGGAGTCCCTCAAAGTGCCCTGCTTCTGAATCTGCAAACAGGGTCCAGTGTGTGAGAGTCAAGAGAGCCTAGCCAAGAAAAGTTAATCTCCTCCAAATTTATAGAGCTTAAAAGCACCACACAAATGCAAAGTGTTCCTTATCATAATCCTTAACACTATTATTCCAGCCTATTCATCTAGCAATGAACCCAGGATAGAGTCCTGGCTCTGTCCCTGGATTCTGGAGCCATTTAAGTGCCAAGAAAAATGGTCTCAGGGAGTTGTGGGTGATCTATTATCCGGATATGGATTATTTCTCAGGAATAAATCGTTAGCCCTGTCGGATGCTGATGAATTCTCCCACTGCACCTGGGGGCGCATCACTCTGCACTGGACGTGCAGGGAATGCAAGCAGTGACTAGAGTTGCACAGTGACTGTGCAGATGAGTTCCTTGGGGGAAGGGACTAGCATGAAGGAATTAGGTTCCTTGGAGCAGTGACAATCCCACCCACCTGTGAGAAGACAGATAATGAACTTATCCACCCACAGCTCAGCCCAGGGTGTGAAGGAGCAATTCCTGACCTTTCCTGATGTTTAAAGTGTGGTGAAGGAGGAAATAAAGCACAAAAGAGCCTGGCATTTTGGCACACCAGAAACTCTTCAAAGAGAGATGAGAGGAATGGACAGCAGAAAGAGAAACAGAAATAAAGGAATAGAGAAGGCCAAGGACATAATAAAGGAAAGAGATGTGAGAAACATACAATGAAACACCACAGAAAAAAATCAAAAAGAGTAAGATAATTACAGTGAAAGAGAAGGTTAGGAAGAAGATACAAGAGAATCAAAAGAAAACAAGAGGGGAAAATAAAAACAAGTTTCAGAACAAAATTCTGTAATGATATTGGAGTAGGAACAGAAAATGAATTTGTATGTAAATATGTATGTATGTAAATATAAATCCATTTTCTGCCCCTAAAGTCTGGAAGGAAAGCAAATAGCATCAGAAGAAGAAAAAAGTGAGAAATAAACTAGAAAAATAAGAAAATGATAAATAGGCAAAGAGAATCATCAAAAAGAAAGATACAATAAAGAGAAAAGGTATAGAGATAAAAGATGGTTAAAAAAAAACAGTAATTGAAGAAATCTGAGAAATGTGGAAAACAGAGATCTTTAGGGGATGAGAAATGCTTTCTTCCATTTGTACCACCTCCCCGCCCCATTGATTGCAGGGCACATTACAATGTCAATTGGATGCCCAACTTGACCTTAAAAATGGTTAGGGTTCCACCAGTTTAGAAGGCTATCTCTCTTGAGGCTGGAGAGATGACTCAGCAGTTAAGAGCACTTGATCCTTTTGCAGAGGATCTATGTTCAGTTCCCAGCATACACAGGTTGTATACATATGTATGTATGTATGTATGTATGCATGTATGTATGTATGTATGTATGTATGTATGTATGTATGTATGTATGTATTATGGAAGCAAAATAGTCATACACATAAAATTTTTAAAAACTTTAACATAGTACGTAAAATACTTCCTGCCTTTACCAACTCTTCACCACTCTTATGAGGAAAGGCAGTGAGGTCAGAAACAAAGCTAGAACTAACCATCTACACTGATACAGAGATCTAAACATAGAGAAAAGCACATTCTCTCCTCTCTCTCTCTCTCTCTCTCTCTCTCTCTCTCCTCTCCTCTCTCCCTCTCCTCTTCTCTTCTCTCTCTGTCTCTCTGTCTCTCTGTCTCTCTCTCCATCTCTGTCTCTTTCTGTATTTTTCTTGCTCTCCCATACAGAAACTCATTCATTCTGAGGCAAATGAGCATGTGAAAGGTAGCAATCCAGATATTTAGGTGCCCAAAGATGCAAGACATTATCCAAATCCAACGTCACGACAAACAGACAAAACATAAAAAATAAATAAATAAAAAGCCAGTCCGACCGAAAGGGCAGGCCCAGGAAGAAGTAAAGATACACTACCACAGAAGATGACAGAGACTCAGGAAATGATGGTCATGTGAAGAGATAGACAGCCAGAGTTGGAGAAGGCGCAACCTTAGCTCAATTCCTCCCCTCTGCATTCAGAAAGTTTTCTAATGCCAGGCACTAGTTTCTTTCTACTTCCCTCCAAATTTTCCTCTGACCTTTATAACAGTTGGTAACAATGTGATTTATTTAAATAAGCTCACACCTTCTAACAGTCTGTTAGTTACTCTGTCACTCTTCCTTGAGAACAAATGCTGCACCCCACTATCACCACCAGCTTGAATGACTATCCAAAAGGCCTCTTCAGGCATGGATGTAACTGGTAGCCTTTCCAGCCCTGTGCCTAAGACAGAATTGTCACTTATCATGTTCTACTCCATGACTAGGACTTTCTCTACTACATACACAGTGCTCTACAGGTTTTATATAGCAAGAAGACCAAAATATGAGATCCACACCCCAGATGGGATAACAGAACTGTCATACATCTCCTTATTTATGAAGTGTTCCTCAATAAAGACAAGTTTGAAAGCCTCAGGGTTAAACAAGGCCAGATGAATTGTAAGGGTCTTTCCAGCCCAGACATTCTGGGGTTCTATGACTAAAAACTAATTCATTCCAATCTAAATCTGCAGCTTAGAACAGAACAGAAGTTGATTGGGTTTTCTGGACAAACATGGCATCACCGTCTGCCCCAATAAATATTTAGCTGTGGTACCCGTTTATTGATTTTGTTCAATATCAATATTTCTTGGTGCAGCTTCCAATACTGACTGATAGACCCCTGATAATGTGACACATATAGCCTCCAAAGCCCCTTCCAGATAAGGCACAGATGGCTACTCATGTGTCCATCTGGCATGTTCTGACACACAGGCTGCACCACCCTTTCTGGCTAGTACTGGGTACATGGAAGAGTGAGGCAACTGCACTTAAAAAGAAAACAGTATTTTGTGGGGAGTATCAGGGTAGTCTGAAGGCTTCGAATTGCTATAACCTACTGGTTACATAGAGAACCAATGTGAATAGTTCTATGTTGATGATAACATTACTTAGAGATTCTGCCTCCTCAAATTTCATTCATTCATTAATTCATTGTACAGAGAATGTTTTGTCTGTACTAGAGCTAGGAATATATACAGAGTAACTCGATGGAAAGTCAAAATTATGGTAAAGTAAAGGGGAGCACAGTTGAGGTAAAGCCCCCTAATACCAATGCTGTTGCTTAACAGCAACGAACTTGGGCTGTGGGTAAATATTTATGAGAAGGGATAATTTGGTAGAATTCCTATATATGCAGAGTTTTAATTATTCCCCCTGGGCAAAACAGTTGAATCAGAGCTTTCCCACTTTTGTATGCAGTATTCAAGCTTAATGTAAGTCTTGTAATTAATTCAGGTGAAATAATTTGCTTTGTAAATATAGCTCAAAACCGTACAAGTTAGCTGAATGTATTTTCTTTATCTTTTATTAACACAGTCTTAGTGACAGGGTTTCACTTGTTAGTGATTGTTTGAGAACATTGTTTTGGGAGAGTATCTGGACATTTACTGAAAGATAAGGGACCATTGACTTTCTTTAATGTTATCATGACATCAACCCTGTCATTCCTAAGTAGTAAGAGGTTTGGACATGTTGTTGAACATTCTCTCACTTCACACAACAACCACATACCATATACCAAGCACCTGTGCTAACTCACATACATGGTCAAGCATGAACACTGGGAAGATTCAGTTATACCTCTGCCTGTGAAAGGCTTATGTACCAATAAATAACTTGAGGGCTTTATAATCACTGTGTTAATAGAGATGTGTGAGAAAAGAACCAAGAGGAACTAAGACTAAACAATAAGGAGGACTTATCTAAAAGACAAAAGTATCTGGAGAGATTCTAAATGACAGGGGAACATTTGGCAGTCTATGGTGACAGAGGTGTGAAAGTTAACCCTATGTACACCATGCTTGGGCTAATGATGAGCAGTCCACATTCCTCTAAATCCTTCCTTTAAAACAGTAAAATGATGTGCTCTTGGGAGTTAGAGAGCAATACAACAAGCAGATCCCTCTGTGGATGAGATTAGCCTAGTGGCTTGCTTCACTTCTAACTACATCAATTTAAGATGAAACATATCTACTCCCTTTGTAAAACAAAGCAAAAAGAGCAAGTCTCTTATCCTCTAATTCTCTTCCCTTGAAAATCACTTTCTTTGCCTTTCTAATATGTCTGTCTAACAGAATTCTTTCATGGAGGTGAGAGGATTCAAGTATTACTGTATACTAAGGTGGCTTTCAAATTATTCACATTCCAAAGGAGTCATAATGATTTCCAAGATAATTGGTTGTAGAAATAGGTCCTTCTAAAAACCCAGCAATAGAATGTTCGTGATGCCACAGGATGATTCAGAGCATTTGGCCTTAATTACTTTGATTGTCCGCCAGGATTTAATATATGAATATTACATTGCGATCTTCAATTTAATTTCTTGTGTAAATGGATTGTGGCAGAATCCTGTAGTCCTGGAACTGGCACATAATTCAGCGTGGGAGACACTATCTTAACTCATCTCATTACTCAAGCCATTTGTTGTCCTTCAGGCTTTGACAGCCAGGAGATGGGAAAGTAGCAGAGGTGATGCGATCTCTCAACCTGGGTCCAGACAGACATGAGCCAGCGTCTCTACCGATTACGTTGTTACACAGACACAGACAGCACTTACTTTCAGAAGAGAGAGGGGGAAAGCCCACTCCAGTTAATGTGCAGCTATGTGCCCTGAGATTTCTTAGCATAGTGGAGTGGGAAAACCTGTGACATGCATGCCAGAGACCTTAGATCTAGTCTTAACTAGGACATTAGATTTGAAGTATGATCTTGAGCAAGTCCTGTAATTCCTCTGAGTTTCCCATTCCTCATTATTCGGGAGAAAACCACACCATCACCAAGTTGTTTCTACACCCCCAGAAGGAACATTTTCTGACAAATCTAAAGTCTTGGTACTTTGACTGAACAAAAGTCATTGTTATACATCCCATGAATAATAAACCACCCAGTAAGCATAAGCTAAGGCAAGGTTTGAAGGAAGAGAGGAAGTCGAGTGGAGGGAAAGAGAGATTTGAAAAGGAAGAGGAGGTAGAGGAAACAATTCTGTACCCTTAGTAAGGTGTCCCTCTTGCCTGTAACAAGGAAAACTTGTGAAGGGCTGAGCAAGATGGACATCATTCAGGCTCTGGATGTCTGATGGAAATTAAAGGAGTGAGAACGACACTCAAGAAATGTTAACTGAGTGGCCATTGTGCTAAGAATTTATTTTCTGATTGAGACAGGGGCTTACTATCTTATATTGATATCAAAGAATGTCCATATAAAATCTATAAACTACTCCTAAAATAAAGAAGGGAAGGGCAAGATAGTAAAAGAAAGATGGATGGCAAGTTTAAATATTGGAACTGTGTGTAAAAGAATATAAAAAAAGCCAATGAATATATGAAAAGATGCTCAACCTTATTAGTCACCAGAGAACTGCACACTAAAACCACAGTGAGATATCACTGTACACCCACCAGAATGATTAAAATTTCAAAATCGGAAAACAGAGTTGACAAGGGTTTGGCACAATGAAAGGGTGAAAATTGGTGCACACTTTGGAAAACTGGCAAGAGCAACCAAAATGGAACATGTGCATATGTTATGACTCAGTTATCCAACTCCCAACAAATAAAGGCACATGCGCACCAAAAGAAAAACAAAATACCCAAAATGATGTTAGTCCACAAAGCTCCAAACTGGAAGGATCGAGCTTTCCATATCAACTAGAATAGAAAAATCAATAGTGGCATGGTCACAAAAGGAATATTACACAACAACAAGAACAATCAAAGTTTCATGCTTCAACTTAGATGAATCCCTCAAATCTAATATTGAATGAAAAATCCACATACCAAGAAGTATATACCAAATGATTCCATAAAGTTCAGTAACTGGGAATCTTATACTGTATAAGGATGTAAGGTGTATAAGTATAAAAAGCAAAAAAAAAAAATAGTTCATGTCAGACGAATAGGTGTTACCTTTTAGAAGGGAATAAGAGGGTTAAGGTTAGGGATGTGGGCACAGTTTGGGAGTCAGGACTGCTGATATTCTATTTCTATTGTTAGGTTTGAGGCAGGGGCTTGCTATACAGTTCCAGGCTGGCTGACCTTGAAACCAATTGTTAGGTGGACTAGCCTTTTCTTAATTTTATGGAGACTCTCTGTACCATGATGGCCAGCAAAAATACTCTGCTTTCCAGTTGGATAACAGATAGCACTGGTCTTCCACTTAATAAACTGCATTGGTGATTTATGTATTTCTTTCTGTGTAGTGTATTTTAAGAGAAAACTTTAAAATGGAGGCAAGAAAAAGTCGAAGAAAGATACCTTTGTTTCAGGCCCCTCATCCTCTCACACTCCTGGTAATGGGATTCAAGGCTCTTTTCATGTCTCTGTCTGTCTACAGTAATAGTTCATCTTTAAAGGAGGCCTGACCCACACCTGTATCTAACAGCTGTCAGCCAACTGAGGTCAGTGACACCATGTACCTGCTATTGTCTAGAATCCTACTATTTTTCCATTTCCAAATATTCTTGCTCCATTGCAGCTCTGTCTTACCCCCAAGTCTGTTTCATCTTCTGTTTGCAGACTTCTTCATGCCCTTTGGACTAATGACTAAGGAATCTAACTAGGTTTCTTGTTTTGAACCTCAGAAAACTCTCCTCTCTAAAGATTTCAATGCCGACTCTGAAGTCTGAATCTTCTTCTGTCTCTGTCCAACTTGAATAGATTCTCCACTACTACCTCATAGCAAGATCTAAGATATCGAACTGCCTTATTTAAAAAAAACCCTTGGAGCCAAATACATGTCAGACTTGTGACACTGAAGGGTGTTATCAAGATAAGCATATGCATTTGTTTTTAATCATATATTGTATTTAGCAGATAATGACATAGTTCATGTAATCAAACATGTTTATATGTTTGTTAATGGAATATATTAATATTCATGTTGGGTTGGATGAAAATTAAATATTGTCATGCAACAATGTAGATAAATCTTGGGATAGGGTAAAATGAATTTTAGTGTCAATTTTTAAGTTTGTAATTTTCAGTACTTTTTGCTTAAAAAAAATATGATTAGCCACACTCATGAAATGTTTTGGAGGCTAAAGTAAGGGGATTGCCATGAGTTTGAGGCCAACCTCGTCTACCTAGCAAGTTTCCAGCCAGCCTGGACTACAAAGCATGTTTTTCAGAATGAAAAAGAATAAGGAAGAAAACAAATCTAGTACGAACTTCTGTTTTTTCTTTAAACAGATAGAAGGATGTGAATACAGATGGGTACAATCCATTAATTGTGTGTAATTATCTTCCCAAATAGCTGGGAAATACACATTAACAATTTTTTTAGCTCTAAGTCAGAGTGCCCAGTGGTGAGTAGCGAAATTCCATTGCTGGCAAGAGTAACGCTATTGTAGAAGTCTACCCTATGTAAATGTGCTACCAGATCATGAATGCTCTGCCATGGATGTTATAGCCACCTCTGGTATCAATCAGCCACTTATGAAAAGTACAAGTCTTTTTCCTTGCTGTGGGTAATGTAAGCCTAACGAGAAGAGAAATATTGGCATGGCACACACCTGGGACTATTCTGTTGAGTGCTATGTGAAAGGAAGGAGAGTGCACGCAATACCTTCAGCTACTTTTGTTAAGTATTATTAGTCTCAGCCAGGCTTTGTCATAGCATTAAGTGGAAGTCAGTTTAGAACTCCTTTGAAGGCAATACTCAGAGTTCACTAAGCTCATGTGGATAGTTCGACATAGAGGTAGATATTTACTTCCAGGTAGCTGGGGATACTATGTTCTATTATTCTGGTATGTTCCAGAGACAAAGCAAGGTCCCGAAAGAGACTGATTAGGAAATAGAACATAAATCCAAGTTAAATTGTCAAGCTAACTCCACCAGGAGATACCAGCAAATTATGGGAAACCTGTTCTCAGAACAATGTCTGGAAGGGAAAGTCACCTGGGAAGATAAATTTTAGAAGTTAGAAAGCCTCTGGGACACAAGGCTGTTTGCTTCTACAGGGTATAAAGTGTTAATCACAAGTTTGCTAACTCCCATAGGAGTGCCCCAAGATCTTCAACCTGAAAATAAGAGAAAGGGAGTTATAGGAGCCTTACCACCTCTTCCTGATTTACTAATGAGATCCAACAAATCCACGCTATGATTCCTTTTAAAAATAGTATGTGTGTATGTTTTCATGAGAGTAATACATATTCCTTGTTAAAATGTGGCAACCAGATAAATATGAAAGCTTAAACTCTCATATCATTCCATTTCTTACACATATCAGTGTATTTTCTCCTTGTTTGCTTTTGTTTCCACTTCTTTCATAAAATTGTGATCATAGAGTTTTGTGTTTTGAAGTATAGTCTTGAGTACACTTAGTACTTGGTCATGTTAATACTAAAGCTGGTGCAATTTGAATGTCCATTAGATACAGTGGTCATACTTAAATATAGAACTTGTGCACCCTACCTCTATGGAATTTAGCCTGAGTAAGAAGATGAGACAGATATACATGATTCAATAGTGAGAAATACAAAATGGAATATAATTCACTTTCATTTAGGAAGATAGACAGGAAAGACAGCAAGAATCCAAAGGTAGGAGAGATTGATGTGGGTGGAGAGGAAGGCTCATGAATAAGAAAGGACTTAAGTTGTCCTTTAAAGGATAAACATGGAGAGTGAGAAAAGAGAAGCATTGAGGAAAACGAATTGAGGGAAAGCTACACTGAAAAAGTGAGAACACTTTTATCCCTTTTGTTGTTGATGATAGAACCCTACCGAAGGCCAGTTTTGGAACTCTTCAGAGGCTCATCTGCCATACAGTCAAATAAAACCAGGTTTCTCACTTGAAAGGAATTCAGAAAATAATTGCATAAAAATGAATCACTCATGCTAATAGGACAAAAGCTTAGGCTCAGACCTTCTGCTATTTAGAAATGGTCTTTTTGCTGCATATTGAACAGTGATGGCTGTTATAAGGTAACTAGCCAGAGTCCACAGTTGAACAGCTCCTAGGTAGGTTGCTGGTTACACGACTCCAAAGCCTTGGTCACAGTAATTCACTACTGTCTGGGTAATTGCAAGACGAGGTTACCAATGAGAGGAAGCCCAGGGCCCAAGCCCCCTTCTTCTACTGAAAACACAGTTAAAGATGGGTGAAAGTAGGTAAGCCATATTTGTGCTCTAAAGACCTCCCCAAGTGGAACTATAAATTTCCCAGGGGCAGAATGGAAAGAAGAGAAGTAGAAAGGTACGTGAAATATTATAACTGGTTCATTTGTAATGTTTCCAAACTGTCCTTTCTTATGTTGAGAGACCTGTCAGTAACCAGCTGTATGCCTTTGAGAAAATTACATTACATCTCAGAGTTCACCTCAGTTATCTTCCCCATCTGTAAAATGGGAACTATACCAAAGTTCCCCTTGGCACCAAAATTCTATGGACCTTTGACTGCTTTGGGCCATGACTTCCTTTCGAATTTTAGGAATCCCCTGTGACAATGCAAATAACTCTGAGAAAAGGCTACATCTTACCCTGCGTTGTCAGTCACCACCATACCTGGGAATCGAAGTCCTTTAAGGAATGGGACCAGGAGAGCAAGAAGGCCCAGCCTAAGGGGAAAGGCACAGAAAGGAGAAGTGGGTGGGTTCTCAAGATGTCACCAGTTAGGCAGAGGGAGGATCTTAATACCTCCTCCTCTTTCTCCCTCTCCCCTGAAGTGCCCAGCAGCAGGCTGTGCCTGGTTGCATGCCTACGTAGGTGCCTGCTCGGCACAGAATGACCTGGCTGCCAGCATACTATTCTAAGCCAATGAACCTTGAGGTGAATGATCTTGAGGCCAATCATAGGTGGACGTATCTCTTTAATGGCTAGAGAGATTTTATCTTTGGCTCCTTTTCATTGGTTCAGGCTAACAGAAGTCTGTGTGGACTGTCAGCCAAGTCATCAGCCAACAGAAGTGGATTTAACTGTAAGATCTTGTTTTCATCTGGATCTGAAGTAGCCCTGCCTCAAGGGCTATCCTGTCTCTTCATTGTCATCCCTGGCTGAAAGCTTCTGCCAAGAACACAGGAGATATAAGCAGTTTCACCTAACTGAGGCAGCCTGATGAGAGGTATGCAAACTTGGGGGCCAGGGGCTGTGTGTTTGCCCAGCCCCTGCAGGTGAGTGCAGGCATATCAGCAAAGGCAAAGAATAAGGAGGTAGCACTGGTGGGAGTGAATTCTGTGATGCTAAAGACAGATCGTGACAGGTTACATTGTTATTACTTCCTTCCCACAAGTTATAAATATTCAAGGGGCCTATTCAAAACCCTATAGTGTCTTCTGTGTTCTTACTCTGTGTGCCCACAGTGAGAGGATTCCTAAGAGAGTAAAAGGTGTGCTAATTCCCAAGACTTTGCATTCCCAACTTTAAGTTGCCTTCAATATCCAGTAGTAGAAATTGATATAGCTTGATTCCAAACATAGATTAAATCCATGGTCTTCTCTTCTAAAGTCCCAGCCTAGTGTGGAGACCTCTGGTTCTGCTTCATGGAATGCTAGGAATATGGGTTCCACTGTAAGTTACTCTCTAGGAGTAATTGGGATCTCTGACCACTGATATAATTCTTAGTCTCGTGCTAGACCAAACATGTAAGTCTGATAGCTTCCTAAGCAATGTGGACACATGAAACAGGATAAGAGAATGTCTAAGGGGCAAAGCAAAGCCTTCTGTGTTTCTGCAGATTCAGTCATTCAGGGAACATTTACTGAGTGCTTTCTGTGAGCCAGTCACTATGCTAGATACTAAGTAGACAGAAAGATAACACATATATACTTTTGCCAAATGTTACCAGGCCAGAGCCAAGAAAGTGTGTGCTTTGCTTCTTGGTTTTAGACCATCTTTAATTCTTTTAGTGATTGCCTTGTAATAATGACAGATGTTGAGATACTCCAGAATCATACTTAGGTTAAAACTGTTCAGAGAAGTCTATTCCTAATTCTCTTAAAGTTCTCCTAATTTAAACATCGTTTCACAATGTCTTTTAGTCACAAATTTGCTGTAAGGTCTTGGATGAGTCATTTCTCAGTTCTCTCTTCCTTATAACAAGGAGTTATACACAAAGCAGTGAGGTCCTTTCCTATCTAATAGACAGTCTAAGAGAATTTGGTACTTAGTATGAACTTAACTAGCAGTGTTCTTTCTCCATGGGCTTAGTCTCATTTGAAGTATTGTCTTCAGTTGTATAGTGAGGTGCTTTGTTACTATTAAAGAAGAGAAGTATGAAAGAAAGATGAAGAAAGGGAATGTAATAGACTTTCTCAGGAATCTTCATATCCTTTTTCCTTGGGTTGCAAGACCCTGCAATCAGTTGAAGCTAATCCCAACTGATTATTTGGGTACTAATGAAAAAAAACAAGAAAAAAATAAATCTGAATGAGGCTTATAATGCTTGAGTACCAAGGAATAGTTGTAACACCATTAAGGGCTGAGAAAATCTCTGAGCAGCTATTTTCTAGGCTCAGGACACCAGGTTTGAGCTCATTGCTCTCCCCCTTCCTGCCTGTTTAGGTATCTTTTATAGCTCAGATGTCCATCTTACTGGCCTCTGATATTTTGAATGATGCAAGGTCAGGAAAAGTGAGAGAGATTCAGAGCTACACATCATTCCTTAAGTACATTTAAGTGTAAAAGGCATCTAATCAATGTGAGTTCCCTGTCTAAACATGGTAGCTAAGAGAGGTAAACCAAAATAAGAAGTCAGAGGGGGAACAGGAGGGGATGGAATCAATGGATCCAATCAATAATCCATATTAATGTTTCTTATATGAGCACATTGAGTGGTAGCTCTCCAGGTGCCAAATGGCATCTGGGAAACATTACTCCATCCCCCAATTGACGTAATAATTAGATTGCATAAATGGCTCCTCTGCGCTTGCTGCCAGCCCAAGAGACAAATGTTATTGGTGTGCCAATCAATCTTCCCCCATCTTACCCCTCCCCATCAAAGTTTCAACTTTCGTCAGCAATTATGCTTTGGAGGTTGAAAGCCACCCAAAATAAGTGAAAACTGGCTATGGTGAATTTTCGTGTAGGTTATACCAGACTACATCCCAGCTGGAGGCATATAGTAAGGACCTTGGAATGTACATGAACAGAACCACAAGTGGACATACCGCAACAGGCCAAAAGAATAAAGGAAAGCTAGTGGCTTCTTCTGCAAGACTTTGCTTTTCTCTGTCCCAGCTCCCCCTTAGGCAAACTGACAGAAGAAGGAGAGTATGGCAATGGAATGCACTATTCATTTGGTTTAAGTTCTTCTGAAGGTCCAAATAATGCCCCTTCCTCCAAAAACAATGTATTAATTCCCCATAATCTGTGGCTATGGCATTTTATGTGCCATTGTAGATATAGCTTAATTGATGATCTTGAGATGAGGAGATTATCTTGAACTATCCAGCTTAGTCCTAAATGCAGTTAAAAGTGTCCTTAAAAGAATGAATCAGAGGGAAATTGGAGAAGAAGAGAAAGCAATGTGGTTGTAGAGGCAGAGCTTGGAGTGATGGAGCCCCAATCCAAGGCATGTCAGCCGCCACCAGAAGCCAGAAGAGGCAAAGAATACATATTCTCCCCTGGACTTTTCAGAGGAAGTTAACCTTGCCAATACTTGGTTAAATTTCCACTAGATTTCTGGCCTCCAGTCTGAAATAATATATTTCCATTGTGTTAAGGCATGTGTAGTTGGTGGGACTTTGTGTCCACAGCCCTATAAAAAGCTATTCTTCCATCACTATGTCTCATGTCACTATGTCTCATACAAGGATAACTTCCTATTGTTGTGTAAAGGACATCAAAAATCATTTACTTAGCTTTGTTAAATTTAAAAATTAAAAAAAAAAACAGAGACAGAAGGAACACCCATTCAGAGCCTGCCCCACATGTGGCTCATACATATACAGTCATCCAATCAGACAAGATGGATGAAGCAAAGAAGTGCAGGCCGACAGTAGCCGGATGTAGATCTTTCCTGAGAGACACAACCAGAATACAGCAAATAGAGAGGCGAATGCCAGCATCAAACCACTGAATTGAGAACGGGACCCCCGTTGAAGGAATCAGAGAAAGAACTGGAAAGCTTGAAGGGGCTCGAGACCCCATATGAACAACAATGCCAAGCAACCAGAGCTTCCAGGGACTAAGCCACTACCTAAAGACTATACATGGACTGACCGTGGACTCTGACCTCATAGGTAGCAATGAATATCCTAGTAAGATCACCAGTGGAAGGGGAAACCCTTGGTCCTGCTAAGACTGAACCCCCCAGTGAACGTGATTGTTGGGGGGAAGGCGGCAATGGGGGGAGGGTGGGGAGGGGAACACCCATAAAGAAGGGGAGGGGGAGGGATTAGGGGGATGTTTGCCTGGAAACCGGGAAAGGGAATAACATTCGAAATGTAAATAAGAAATACTCAATTTAATAAAAATAAAATAAAATAAAAAAGTCACACTGAAATCAATCAGACCAAAATGTACACATCTCAATGATCTTTTATACACTTGAACTTGGCATTCTGAAGCTTTAAATTTACTATCTAATGTGGAGCTCCACAACGTCAAAATCCTTCTTTGGCCCAAATATTCACTCTACTATTCTGCAGCACCGAATGTTAGGAATTCAAAATTCACAAATATGTCAAGGTTTCTACGTTTGGGACAGCTCTCCTGCTGCAGTATATATAAGCTCCTGTTTTCCATTAGTCCTTTTGCATGAATTTATATATCTAATTACCTCCAGCCACCAGGCAGGCCTTGGGGGGACAGGGAAGGACACTGAGCAGGTAGAGAAATACAGTAAATATGTCTAAATTGAAACCACAATTGGGATCAAATCAAATCTCTTTTAGTAATAACACTAAGTAGGGCCTTTAGGAAAACAAGTCATGGCAGAACTAACTTAATTTACTCTTCTGATAAGGTTACAAGGCTTGTAGATCAGGAGAATGCTGTAGACAGGATGCATCTGGATTTTAACAAGGCCTTTGACTTGGGCTCTTGTGAGCCCTTTGTAGATCAAGTGAAGAAATACAGACTGCAGGTGAGAAACCAGAGCTTAACAGGTGGCTGCCAATAATGTGGATTATGGTCTATTGTGACAGGTCATAGGTCTCTGTATCAGTTCCAGTCATCACTCTTATCCATCAACTCATGTGAAAATCAAGACAGATGTCATGCTGTCTAATGGTGAGGGTGCTTGAAACCCAGAGGATCCAGCAAACAAATTGGAAGTGAGAGTTAGAAGGTTAGAGCACTGATTGACCTCTGTGAAAAGCAATAACCAGCAGCAGGACTTAGAAATCCACATGTACACACACAAGTTTATATACAGAGCATCTGGCAGGACACAGGAGACAGAGGGTCAGCAGGCAGACAGCTTGATGAGTCAGAAGAACGGTGAGACTCACGGCAGGAGAAAAGGTGAAATGAACGTGTCTTACCAGAAAGAGGAAAAAGTAGACCATGCACCCATCTGACTACGCTACACTCTTCAGCCCCCACTGAGATTCAGTTCCAGAAAATACTATTTTTTAATCTGTCAAATTTAAAATGATCATTTTCAAAGATAGGAGAAGGGGAGGTCTTTAGTTTAAATGTACAAATGTTTGGTTAGAGGAGAGGCTTGCTTACCATTTAGAGGTCTATTGCATGGCATGGTGACTGTAGTTAATAGTGTACAATTAAGATAGCTGAAGGAGGTTTTACTGAGATAATAAATATGTTAATCAACATAAGCTAATCATTTTAAATGTATATACATATCAGAAGATCACACTGTATCATACTGGAAATAGAAACTGCTAAGTTGTCAAATATACCTTAATAAAACTGGGATGGAAAGAAAATTCATCAAAGCATTAAAAATTGGCAATCACAATTCCTTCACCCCTTGTCCTGTTAGAATAGGAAGTATTCTTCCACACGTGTTCTTCTAAGCTATTATCTACCATATACAGTATATGCACAAAAGAAGCATATACATACATATATATCACACATACACACATATACATATACACATACATATACACATACATCAGTATACCATGAACATTTTCCACTGATTGTGAAAGCATTTTCCATGTGTTAAGCACAAGTCTACAAATATTTCAGGTTTTCCTATATATGCAGCTCACATTAACTCCCTATGGTGAGCTCAACTATTCTTCACATTACAGGGAAAAGAAAATAGATTCAGAGAACTTCTCTGGCTCCAGAGTGCACACCCTTAACATCTACACCAAGTGCACTCTCAGGACCCTGAGGCTACTTTGTGTTAAAGGGACAAGAGAGATTTCTTATATCTACATCATAATTTGTGCAATTAATCCTGCATTTCTGGACACAAGATTGTTTCCTTGTTAAAGAGTCTTTTAGACTTAATACTAATATAGATTATGAATATCCAAATAAAATAAAAGCTATTTTTCTTCTAGTTTCAACTTTGTTATAGTTTCCTCTATTTTTTAAAAATAATGAATAAATTGTTTTAACTTTCTGGGTGTTGACATAGCAAAAACCATCATACTTGCACACATATGCATATACATGCTGTAATTGATGGTAAATGTGAAATCCCTAAACAAAGCTTCACCGCATCATGACAGCCATTATAACTGTATAGAGGTGAACTGAGATGTGTGGAGTATGAGAGCGGGTAAGTGTATGTTGTTGTATAGTGTGAATTGATTAGAATGCAGTGAATCCGAGAATTCCATACACTATATTTTGAGCACACTCATTCCCACACCTCCCATCTCCACCATCTCCACCCTTACCTTTCTACCCATCTAACTTCTTCTTTTTGTCCCATAGAGTCCAGTTTGTGTTCCCCAACTATTATTTGAAGTGTGGCCTCTTAAGTATGGTACACTTACAAGTCAAAACCTTAAAACAAAACAAAACAAAACAAACCTCTTGTTCTTTCTCCCTTTCCCAAAAGTTTTCAAATGTCAATACCTCCTCAGCTAGGGATAAAATATCATGCTGACCATCTCTGCTCCATGATGGGACTTTGTTTCTGGCATGCAAGTAATGTTCATGTGCTGTCTCAACCACAGTGAGTTCATATGTGCAGCTGCCCTGTTGTGTCTGAAAAATGCCATTTCCTTGAAGTTATCCACAACCTCTAGCTCTTAAATTCTTTTTGCTTCCTCTTTCTAAAAGATCCCTGAGCCATTTGAGGGCAGAACATAATATAGATGTCCCATTTAGAGCTGGGAAGAAAAGAATAAACTGGTTTCAATAATAGCAAAGTGGTCAGTATAGCCAAAACTTCTTCATTCAATACATCCTTTTCTTTCCCACGTAATATTTGAAGATCAGAAGCATAGGGTATTAGATTTTGGCATGAATCTAAATTGCTTTGGGTATTTTACAAAGGCAGATCCTTCCAAAGGAGATATTCTAATCTGTACGGATAGATTCTATAGAGAATTCCAATCTGTATGGACAGAACTCCCTGGAATTTTTTTAACCTATGCTGAGCTTGTACTTTTTTTCATGGTGTAGTTCTTCAC
This sequence comes from Rattus norvegicus, assembly GCF_021556685.1. Taxonomy (NCBI): domain Eukaryota; kingdom Metazoa; phylum Chordata; class Mammalia; order Rodentia; family Muridae; genus Rattus; species Rattus norvegicus. The sequence continues at coordinate 137,459,620 of NC_141554.1, read as the reverse complement.
TGAGGAGGTACAATGGTATAGTGGTCATTGGTGGCTTTAGTCCCCTGGGACCTTAGATTACTCAAAACAGAGACTGAAGGAACACCCATTCAGAGCCTGCCCCACATGTGGCCCATACATATACAGCCACCCAATTAGACAAGATGGATGAAGCAAAGAAGTGCAGACCGACAGGAGCCGGATGTAGATCGCTCCTGAGAGACACAGCCAGAATACAGCAAATATAGAGGCGAATGCCAGCAGCAAACCACTGAACTGAGAATAGGTCCCCTATTGAAGGAATCAGAGAAAGAACTGAAAGAGCTTGAAGGGGCTCGAGACCCCAAAAGTACAACAATGCCAAGCAACCAGAGCTTCCAGGGACTAAGCCACTACCTAAAGACTATACATGGACTGACCCTGGACTCTGACCCCATAGGTAGCAATGAATATCCTAGTAAGAGCACCAGTGGAAGGGGAAGCCCTGGGTCCTGCTAAGACTGAACCCCCAGTGAACTAGTCTATGGGGGGAGGGCGGCAATGGGGGGAGGGTTGGGAGGGGAACACCCATAAGGAAGGGGAGGGGGGAGGGGGATGTTTGCCCGGAAACCGGGAAAGGGAATAACACTCGAAATGTATATAAGAAATACTCAAGTTAATAAAAAAAATGCTTCCAGTATAAGGAGTTCACATACTATACATTGAGAAAATACTACTGTCTTCTATCTACTGTGTATTATTATTGTCTATAATCTACTATTGGAATTAATCTTTGATGCAAAAAGAGGAATGAGAATAATAAAAGAAACAGTTCTAGATATGAAATCTGGAGGAAAGAAACATCTTTGCTCCTCTCCTCAAGCTACTGAATTATAACTGTCTTCATTGCAGTGCTCAATCAAGTACTTGCCTGAGTATTGAGTAATCTAAGGTCCCAGGGGACTAAAGCCACCAATGACCACTATACCATTGTACCTCCTCAGTGAAGAACTACACCATGAAAAAAAGTACAAGCTCAGCATAGGTTAAAAAAATTCCAGGGAGTTCTGTCCATACAGATTGGAATTCTCTATAGAATCTATCCGTACAGATTAGAATATCTCCTTTGGGAATAATTAGTTTCTAACCCAAACAAACAACAATTGAAAACCAAGAATGAAGACCAAGAATTAGCCCAATAGGAAACAGAGGGGGGGCGGGGGAAGGGAGGGAGGGAGGGAGGGAAGGAGAGAGGGAGAGAGAGAGAGAGAGAGAGAGAGAGAGAGAGAGAGAGAGAGAGAGAGAGAGAGAGGAAGTCTTGTTTTTTGAAAATGCTGTGACAATCCAGGATAACTTGTTCATTCTTTCAAGTCATATTTAAGATCATTAAATCTTAACACCTCTGCAGGTTATTGTTTCAGGGTCACCTAGTAATTTGAAACAATAAGCACCAAGTAGGAAGGAGTGGGAGGGAGGGGGTACAACCAGATTGCTAACAGAGTTTGTGGCAGGGAAGTTGTAGGAAACATTGGTCTCTGGTGACTGGAAGGGGCTTTCTGGAAAAGGAGCCAGAGTTGCCTCTTACTAATTCAGTCTAAAGCCCTGCTCTTGAGACTCTCTTCATCAATCACATGCTGTGATTTCCAATGTCCCTTTACCTTTAGAATCACAAAGTATCCTTAATTTAGCTATAAAAGGCCAAAGGGACATTGCTAAGAATACAGACAAATTGGAAGGCTACAGGAATTTGAAGGAACCTTTGCCTTATAGTAGAAGAGGAACTATACTGTTCACACACAGTAACTATACACAGAAGCTATACTACTACATATAATTTTATATCTGGCAATATCAAGTAGCTCAAATTTTACAGAATAGGAGTCTAAAGGGAAACATAGGTCTAGTATTTAGTTATCTCAGGAGGCTCTATGTGAATGAAATGTGTTTTCTTCTCTATATCTCTTTTTCCTCTCAGATATTGTAGGATGGGCATTCTGTACTATAGTAAATAATGAAAATGTAAAAGAAAGATAGAGTTCAGCCCAAAATTCAAGTTTCAACTTTATCAATTGTACAAGGTGCTTTGCATTCTTAGACTCAGTTTCCAAAACTTTCCTCATGGTCCTAAGAATTAATGAATGAAAATATTGGTGAGTATGATGGGAGAGGGCAGAAAAGGCAACGATCAATATGTAGATGCACGTCCAGTTCTAGGTGATGTGGTCTTGTACAGCAGAACTGCTATGTTCTGTTCTTAGGGATGGCAGCTATGAGAATACTATGCAAGTTGTCAAGGGTTATTATGGGAATGGCAAGAGTTATAATTAAAGACCTTGCTTCTCCTGCATATGCATGAACATATATGCACACAGACCTTTGCAAAAGTACTTGAAAATTCACACTTTGTCTCAATTTTCTCTCCCCTTCCCCTGAATTATTTCCCTGGTGGTCTTATTACTAAGTGATGCTGGGTGTGTTCTGTGATTACTAACCAAGCTAACTACATTGGGCCATTTTTTTCTAAGCTCTTCTTCCCATAGATTGTTATGTCATTAACAAGTGTTATCTACATAACTCAAAGTCATGTCCCATGGCTCTGCAACAGTGAACACAGTGATTAAAAACAATCTGTCCAACAAAGAGAGGCTCTGAATTGTGTTATTCCAAGCCAAATTAATTATCTCATTAATGACAGTCCCTGACCTGTGTCCACTCTTGCTGTAATAACATGTACATAGCATATTTTTCAAGTACTGGGCAAGATGCAAAATAGAGCACAGAAAGGGTAAATGACAAATCCTGGAGTCAAAAAACTGAACATCCAATAATGTTAGTATTTCAACCCAAGTGAACTCCATGCCCAAACCAGTCTTTTTGTATTATACCAGGGCAGTACCTTATCACTAGATATGTAAAAATGAAAAAGTTGAAACTTATATTGCATTATTTTTAATGACGTATTTATTTTCATTTTATGTACATTGGTGTTTTGCCTTCATGTATGTCTGTTTGAGGGTGCCAGATTTCCTGGAACTAGAGTTAAAAACAGTTGTGAGCTGCCTTGTGGGTTCTACAAATTGATTCCAGGTCCTTTAGAAGATCAGCTAGTGCTCTTAACCACTGAGCCCTCTCTCCAGTCCTTAAATTGTATTCTTAACCATAGAGAAATATGGCATGCTACACAGTTAAACTTTTTGGGGACTAGAATAAGACAAAAAACACGATTTGTAGGATTAAAGGTGAATCTCTCTCTCTTTCTCTCTCTCTCTCTCTCTCTCTCTCTCTCTGTGTGTGTGTGTGTGTGTGTGTGTGTGTGTGTGTGTGTGTGTGTACATGAATGAGTAACACTGGATCCTTCCACAAATCATGTTTTCTGTCCTTCCCACTAGCTTATCTTCTCTAGAAGCCATTACTGGCCATTTTGTCTGTGTTTTGTTCTTAGTGTGATGGGTATGATACAAAAAAGAACAGTGCATGGTTAAAACCTTTAAAGAACTCATCATAGCCTTAAGGAAAAATTAGAAACAAATATGGCTTACTCTGAATGCATAGCAAAATAGGATTTATGCCACAAGAAAGCAAAGTGCTTTGGTAGTCTAAAGGGAAGATTTTTATCTTTCGGAAATGACTTCATGGTATATGAGATCAATGTATGAAGACTCAGTAGAAATTAAAGAAATGGGAAATGAGTCGAGTGTGAGGAGAGTTGCCAGAAAAAGAGAGAAGGATGACATAGGAATGGAAGGAAAACACCAGCTCCATTAGATGAGAGTCAAAGAATGATTTTATTTTGGTGACACTGGGATTATACACAAGAAAGAAAAGGATAAAATGAGAAGATATGCTTAGGTCTAGACTTCAGTGTCAAATACTATGGACTCGGCCTCAGCTTCTGTTCTTGGCAGCCAACAGCAGTGCTTTCTCAGGGAAGCATTTGGAAAGGGCACAAAGGATGGAGATCAAAGAGAAGAAGGTGATGTCTACATGGGCTCCAGAAAGGGAGAAGGCAGTTTCTTTTACAGAATGAGTAGTAATGGAAAACTACTTTACGAGAAAACACTTCTCTTTTCTTGTCACTGAAATCTTTATCTTGGATCCTTCCCAAGTCCACCTTTACTTGTGCTAAGCTTGAAATCTGGTATCTTTCTCATCCAGTCTCATATATATATATATGTATATATCTACTAATAATGCTGCCTTGATTCTTTAAGATTTTTCTCTCTGCCTCTTGCTTCAGTGACACTCAGTTCTCCAAAGATAATGCCATGGGTACCCATTTCTGCTCTCTTTTTCTTGGCAGCTCATTAGCTCATTCATTTATAGGTGTGAGTTAAATCCTTTCCCTCCTACCAAAGTCTAATTTAAACATCCCAATTCTGTACAACCTGGTTCCCATGTATGTCTTCAGCTAGTATGTTAGTTGCCTCCAAGTCTATGTCCTCTTTTGTTGGTGTCCAAGGCCCATAGAGTAACTCACCTCTTTGACATTTCTATTTTTCAATAATTTATTTTTTATTCACTTTACATTCCGATCACAGCCCCTTCTCTCCTCTCCTCCTAGTCCCACCCATACAAATCCCTCCTTCCATCATCCCCTCCTCAAAGAGGGCAAGCCCCCCTTTGGTACCAACCCATATCCTGGGATATCTATTCTCAGCAGGACTAGGCACATCCTATTCCACTGAGAGTCCAAGTAGGGGAAGAGGGTCCAATGGAAGGTAACAGAGTCAGAGACAGCCCCTGCTCCAATTGTTAGGGGACCCACATGAAGACCAAGCTGCACATCTGTTACAAACGTGTAAGGGCCCTAAGTCCAGCCCCTGCATGCTCTTTGGTTGGTGGTTCAGTCTCTTTAAGCACTCGTGGGACCAGGTTTGTTTAATCTCTAGGTCTTTTTCTATTGTTCTTGACCCCTGTGACTCAGTGGGAGTACAAACTTTTACAACCACTTTGGAAATCAGTTTGGAGGTTTGTCCAAAAATTGGGAATAGTTCTACTCCAGGACCCAGTTATACCACTCTTGGACATATACCCAAAAGGTGCTCCACTATACCACAGAGACGCTTGCTCAACTATGTTCATAGTAATTTTATTCGTAATAGTCAGAAACTAAAAACAACCTAGATGTCCCCCAACTGAAGAATGGATAAAGAAAATGTGCTAATACTATTCAACTATTGAAAACAAATGCGTTATGAAATTTGCAGGTAAATGGATGGAACTAGAAAATACACATCCTGAGTGAGGTAATGGAGAGCCAGAAAAACATGCATGGTGTGTACTATCACTTATAAGTGGACATTAGCGATAAAGTAAGGATAACCATGCTATAATCCACCAACCCTCCCAAAAAAAACTAGGTAATAAAGACGACCCAAGGGAAGAAGTCTGAATTTCACTCAGAAGGGTGAACAAAGTAGTCATTGGAGGTAGATGGAGACAGGAGACAAGAGAAGGCATGGGATAAAGGGAAATGCTGGGTTGGAGAATGGGTGAGGAGGGGACCTGGGATGGTGATCAAGTGTCAGAAGAGGCAGACTGGGAGTGAGAATGGAAATCTGTGGGGTGCATCTCTGGGAGTAGCTGGAAGCCTGGGACTGGGGAGGTTATGGGAAGTCTATGGGGATAACCCTGGCAGAGTCCTACCAGGGGTATATAGAAATGGCCACGTCCTGTAGCCAGGCAGCACTTCCAGTAGGGGAAGGAGCACATCAACCCACCCACAAAACTTTCAACTTAAAATGTGTCCTGCCTACAAGATGTGTAGGGATAAAGATGGAGCAGAGACTGAGGGAACAGCCAACCAATGACAGGCCCAACTTGAGACCCACCCCATGGGAGAGAGCCAACCTCTGACACTATTAAGGATACTCTGTTATGCTTGCAGACAGGAGTCTAGCATGGCTAACCTCTGAGAGGCTCCACTCAGCAGCTGACTCTGACAGATGCAGAGACCCACAACCAAACAGCAGGCATAGCTCAGAAAGCCTTGTGGAAAAGTGGAGGATAGAATTGAGAGAATCATTTCTACAAATAACTACCACTCAGAAGCAATCTTCTCATTCCATTCCAAATGAACGTAGCACTCAATGCAAACTCTTTCCACTTAATTTACCATCACACAGTTCATGAGTCAAATGAGGCACTGGGAAATTTGCCCCTCGTTCTCCCCACTCACTGTCTCACAAACATCCAAACAATCACTCAAATCACAAACTTTCTGTTTCTACAACATGGGCTGACTATGTTAGTTTATCTCTGCTTTCACTGCTACCACCTCATTGGGATTCTTTAACGAATCTGTCTTATTACCTGGATTCCCAAGGATGTGCCACAGCTTTCATGCAAGCTAAGTCGATATTCCTCAACTAATACCTCTTCCAGAGAACACAGAAAACTTGTAAGGATCAGAGGACCAGTATGTATGCTGTGAGATATGACTGGGAGCTACCATATAGTATGTCTAATAGTATGGTCACTTAAGACCGGCACAATGACACCAATTAATATGCCAGTGTGAATGGGGACATCTTATGGCCCTACCCCTAAATAAAGTGCTATAGGAAAACTAAAGGTTACTGGGAGAGGAAAAGTATGTCTTCTGCAGGGACAGAACTCCTGGTATGTTATCTAATCCCTGTGGTCATCCATAATCTATATAACAAACAACAGGAAGTCGAATCAGCAAGTTATGTTTCTGTATATTTCTGTGTGTAACTATAATTCAGAGGACTTTTAAAAATTCTTAGTTTTGACAAAAGGACCAAATTTTACCTGCATTGCTGTTTTCCTTGCATAAATGTCTTGTGAGGATGCCAGATGCCCTGGAACCAAGCTACAAACAGTTGTGAGCTGCCATACGGGTATTGAAAGTTGAACCCAAGTCCTCTGGAAGAGCAGTAAGTGCTCTTAACTACTGAGCCACTTCTCCATCCCTAATTAAGTGGTCTCAAATTTAGGATGAAGTGGAGTAGGCTAAGAGTAGCTGGAGGGGAGTGAGGGGCGAATAAAATTATGTAGATATAGTACCTGTGTATGAAATTCTCAAAAAACTAAATTAAGAAAATATAAAATATAACACCTTTTCAAGAACAAATTTCATGACCCTTCCAAATCAGTCTTTTCTTCCCATAGATCCCACACAAGAAACACCTGTAAAATAGCCAAAAAAATTAGAAATATTAACATTATCCCTCACTGCTGTAAGTAGGACGGAGGGCAATGGAGATGAGTGTTTTCAGAAATGCCTTCCAAGTGACAGATGCTGTTGGAGACTTCCCAGGTACATGTGTGCCCAAGGAAGCAGGTTCAGTGCTTAGGAATGGGCTCCAAGGGAGCAGCCTACATCTGGAGAGTTGATACTAATTCACCTCCAAACATTTGATTTTTCGAGTTTTATCCTTCTCTTTGACAGTCTCACCAAAAATTTGACCCAGTGCTGTAATGATTTGGGGAATAAAATACATCATTAATCAAACATTACTCTTCCCTAAAGTAAAATATTAGTTCTGTTGTGTGGTTAATTGCATTATCAGAATGAACAGCTCATCCTCTTTACAATGGCTTTAAGCCCTGATCGCTTAATAAGTGCAGGAATTATAGTTAATCTAGCTCAAAATTTAATTATGACGAGTCATACTTCACAAAGCAAAGCTCATAGGGGCAAAATTTTGGTAAAGTTATGTCCCACTGACCTTGACCTCAGTCCTGCAAGCCTTTTTCTAAGAGAAATGTGGGAAATCCTTCCTATATGTGACTTCTTAACAAGTTCTACCATGGTGTACCTTGGAGGCCTTACAGGAAAGTGTGCATAAATCAAATCTTACCATAAGAAAGCCCAGAAGCAGTTCCTCCTTTGCCCTCTGCCTTTCCAGATCCCCTCAGGACAACATGCAGATATAGGTTTGAAGAACAGAACTATAGGGTATCCAGGCTGGAACAGGGTAATTAGAAACTGCATGAGACCTTCAAATTCCAGATTTCAAATTCTAGATTCCATGGCTCTCCGGGTTGGCTGGAATAAAAAGATCAGCAGTGTTGTGTCACATGTTTAGAGACTCAAATTTTCCTCACCTCTCACAGAATTGAGGACAATCTTGTAGGTATTTTCTGAATAACAATGGGCCATCAGCCTCCTTTGTTTGGAATTTACATTTCTAATAACTTCTAATAATGGGCTTTTAAAAGTTTTTGCCTCTCTGAAAAATTATCATTGCCCAAATTGTGTTTTCATTAGTCATTCTAATTATTTTATACATATGAGGATTGAACTCAGCTTTGTCATTCATGCTTCCTAAATGGTATCTTTTATATTTAATGCATTGTTCCTTCCTCTCACATATTTGGGGAATATTCTTTCCATCTCCCAAAAAGTCACTGTCTTTTTTATTCTTTCTCATGTGTACCACTGAGAAACAATGTTTTCTTTCCTACCTGTTTAAAAGTCATTTCTATTCTGACTTCCCCATGTCAAAGGATTGGATGCTAATAATAGGTATTTCCTCATAAGAGATTAATGAGGCCTTTTTTATTTGGCTTTGCCTTTCTTTGGAACATATATGTTGACTTGCTTCTTTTAGTGTTTTGGGATGTAGGGAAAAGCGTATTATTCGGAACTTTCCATGATACATGTCAGTTACATGCCTCTGTTCTCCATTGTTTCTACTGCTATATATCAAGTCAAAATTTAGTGATCTAAAACTACAATTTTATTTTATTCATGATTTTATAGATTGAGAATGTGGAGACAACTGAGCTGGTGGTTTATCTAATTCATACAAGGTCAGCTTGGAACTGGGGCTACACATCATCTCACTTTCAAACTGTTTTCCTCACCTACAAGTTTGTCACCTCAAGGTCTTGCATCTTCCTGTCTATATTTTACTCATATCTTCTCTTTGCTTTCATTTCCCTACCACTATGGAATTTTATCTTTCGAGACCTTTTGAAATTGATCAAGCTTTCCAAGTTTTGGTAATCACAGGTTAGTCATACATTGGCTAGCTTTCGATAAGTAGGAAAAGGCAATTGCCAGACCAGCTAGGAACTATTCCAAGAACTGTCACAACATCAATTATATTGTATTTCTTTGGCCAAAGCAGTCATGGGTACTACCTGGACTCAAAAACAGAGAAAACATACTGCTTCTTGCTGGGGCATGTGTGTGTGTGTGTGTGTGTGTGTGTGTGTGTGTGTGTGTGTGTGTGTAGCATAGTCGACTTGTAAAATTTGTGATCTTGCAGTATTATCTTTGAGAAGTACAAGCATTTATCTTGTACAAATCTCCAGATTTCAATCTCTACCAGTATGAAAGGTATATGGAAAAGTTGGACAAAACTACATGAACTTCATGGGGAAAGTGTGAGAAATTGGATTTAAGTTAAGGTAGTATTACATAATGTTTCAAAGAAAGATTCACATTCTGATCCATTGAATTTAGATTTTATCATACCTAATACCTATCTTATATACAAGAAAAACCTCTATATATTAATAATCAGTTGTTAAATATTATTTCATAAACTAAGCATTGTCGAAGTTAAGAGATTTTGGAATGACTAAAATATAAGACTTCAAAGAGACAAAGTATACTGAGGGAAACTGTCATAAACAAATATTTATATTGGGCTGCAGCAAATAATAAAATACCTTGTACCTTGGTACCTCAGAGTAAAAAGTTGTTAACCTGGGTGTTCAAGAACTACTTCATAGAGCTGAGGCTAGCAGAATAAAAGCAGAAATGTGTTATACAGGATGACAGGATTACAGAATAGCCCGAGAAACTGTTTAAAATTAAAGATAGAAAGAAAAAATGAAAAAGATTAACATGTTGTTAATAAGCTGTGATACCATTTTAATCAGCCTAATTACATAGAATCCTCAAAATAGGAAGGAGGACAGAAAAATATTGGAAAAAATAATAGCTGAATATTTTCCCAATTAGATAGAAATATGTATTCACATGTCTAAGGATTGCCACATATTGAAAGCATGAAAATGATCCTAATGCCTATCATCATTCAGTTCCTTAAAATCAGTTGTAAGATAAGATCTAAAAGTAAGTAGTGTAAGGAAATCAATAATATATGGATGAAACTAAATTGTTCTTTAAAAATAATAAATCAGAAGACATGAGGAAACATATGCTGACAATAGAGGAAAATTATGATATGGCAATACTGATGTAAGCAATGTGAACTTCAGTTTAGTAACAGCCTTTTTATAACATTAAAGATTTTAACTCATCAAATACACATAACAATGTTACATGTAGTTAATATAATGGCAGGGTTTCAAAAATATTTGATACATGGTGGCTCACTCCTGTTATTTCAGTACTTTGAAGGCTGAAGCAAGAGGATTTCAATGAGTGCTAGGACAGTCTAGACCAAGGAGTAGGTTGCTGTCATCACTACCCCAAAAATACATGATGAAAATATGCACAGAGCTTAGACAATGCCACAATTACAGCTGTGGATTTCAGTACCACCCTCTGTTTATCAAACAAATAGAAAGTCATAAAGATTGGAGACAAGCATAACAAACGAAATTGACCTATACATCATTTGTGAAACAGTACCTGTAAAAGGATCAGAATATATAAATTTTCGAGTGCATTCAGACCATTTATCATAGTAGATCATACTATGCTACACATGCAGTAATATTTTGCTTACATGTATGTGTACTATGCGCATGCTTTGTCCCTATAAAGGTTAGACAACAACATTGGATTCAGGCTGGGGATTGACTGCAGGTCCTTATAAGAGTAATAAGTGCTCTTAACCACTGAGAAATCTCTCCTGTCCCTTTAATAATTTTCTAAATATTGAAGTTATTCTAATATGCTATTTGATAAATATACAATTAAATCATATATAAGTAACAGAAATACATTTGAAAACTCTGAAATGTCAAAAAGTATACAACACATAATTCTCAGGGCAGGGCTCAAATAAAAAAAATAAAAGTTGATATTTTGAACTGAGTGAAAATAATAATACCAATAAGCTTTATTTGTGGCTTGCTTAGAGGGCAATGCATATGATAAAATGCTACATTTTTAAAAGTCTCATATAATGTTGAAATTTTCACCTTAAGAAACTACAACATAAAGGCAAATTAAGCTAAAATGTAAGAAAGGAAAAAATAAAGGTAAAAAAATCAATAAACTATGAAACATAAGAACAGTGGAAACCATATCTAGTGAATTTGAGTAAATGAGTGAAATCAGTAATTCTCTTGCTTAGGGAACAAGAGAAGAAGACATAAAGCATTATTTTAAAAAATGAGAGATGTGGTAGCACCACAGATTCCATATGTAATAATGACTAATGGACTACCTAAATATTTATACCAATCAGGTCAGCAACTTCAATGACATACACCAATTCTTTAATGGACCAAAAGTCCCAGAACTCATACAAGATGAATAATATATTGGAATTCTCCAAATCTATTGAAGATACCTAATTTTTAATCGAGACCATCCCATAAAGAAAATCTGGTCCTGCATAGGTTTTTCTGGTAAATTTTACCAAACATTAAAGAAAGAGATAAGACTAGTTGTACAAAAATATTCCCAAAAATAAAGGAATGAGAGACTCAGCATCCCAAAGAGATCAAGTGCATATATTTTATCATGACACTGCTCACCATAGCCAAGATGTATAATCAGCCTTTATCAGTCAATAGGTGACGAGATGAAGAATATGGTATGTCAATAACAGTCATGGGGAAAGAGGTCTTATCATTTGCAGAAAAATGGATGGAATTGGAGAGCATCATTCTGGGTTAAATAAAAGTTTTGGCAGTTTCTTCTCATATATGTAAATAAAAATAAAAGATCACCTGCAAGTACCAGAAAGGGAGCCATAGGAAACAGGAAGAGAGAGGAGGGTGGAGTGGATATGATGAATGCATGATATATTCATGTATAGAAATGCCCAGATGAACATAATGTGTATAACATTGTTAATTATAATGAATCAAAATGTAGTGAATATGAAAAAGATGGAGTACTTTATAACTCAACTTATTGACCAAAATTACCCTGAAAATGGAACCAGTAAAAATCATTTCAACTAAAGAAAGTATAGATCAAAACATCTCACAAATTTCCAGTGAGTTTTGACAAACCACTCCAGTAATATATTCAGAAAATATTATGTAATAAATAAATGGAATTTAATCACAAATTTGGATTTATACGTGAAATCAAATTTCCATATCTCACTGTATTAAGAAACTAAACAGGGAGCTGGAAACAATGGCTCAGTGGTAAGAGGCACTTAAGAAACTAAAAATGGAGCTAGAGACAATGGCTCTGTGGTTAAAAGCACTTGCTGTTCTTCAAGAGGACCCAAGTTCAGTTTCCAGTGTTCACATCAGATGACTCAGAACCACCTGTAACTGCAGTTCCAGGGTAAAGCTACATATAGACACACATACATACACATAATTATATGCAAAATAAATCCTAAAAACCAGAAACTATTGAAATGAGAAAACTTGTGATTATCTTAGTAAAAGTAAAATGAATGCCACAAAATTCAATACCCATTCGTGCTGCTAATTAAATATCATTATGCATAGCTGCATAGAAGAGAACACCCACCACCTCCCAAGAAGTATATATGAACACTGAACAAATAGACTGTGAATATTGAAAGACCCGGGTTATTTCTCTTAAGAGGAGGAATAAAGCAAGGATGTACACTCTCACCTCTTCCTTTCAACATTTTACAGGAGACCATAATCATGGTGATGAGGTATAAAATATAAAGATATAGAGATTACAAAAATATATTTTGTTCCTAAAGTATGCATCATCATTGCAGAACATCTTATTCATCTAAAAATATGTGAGCATCAATAAGAGAGTTGAACAAGGTTGAAGGATACCAGTTAAATATTCAAAAAGGAACTGTTGAGTCGTAGCAAAAGCCAAAAAGAAGCTGAAAATTTAAAAATAGTGTTTCCAATAAAACGATACAAAATAGTTAGAAATAAATTTGACAAATGATGTAGAAAACATGTGCACGACATAGCTGGGAGAAATTTTAAAAGACCAAAATAAATGAAGAGATATATCATGTTTATGAATCAGGAGGCTCAGTATTGTCAGGATACCAGTTCTTCTCAAATTGATTTATAGATTCATAACAATAGCATTCTAAATCCAGCAGGCTTGTTTATAAATCTTGAGAAGCTGATTCTAAAATGGACATGGTAATTCAAAGGGCCCATGTGTGCCAAACAACCAAAATAGGAAACAAATAACTACATATTTAATGATTTATTATAAAGATAAAACAATCTCTCTGCTCCCAGACCCTGTGAGAGAGAGACCCAACCGCCTGGTCAGGTGGGCACACCTGAGGCTGCAGAGCGGAAGAGACCACCAACACTGCTCACCCCTGCCAACATCCCTGGCCCTAGAGGAAACTGTATAAGGCCTCTGGGCTCCCGTGGGGGAGGGCCCAGGAGCGGCAGGACCCCTGCCAGAGACACCGCCGGAACCTGAAGGAAACAAACCGGATAAACAGTTCTCTGCACCCAAATCCCGTGGGAGGGAGAGCTAAACCTTCAGAGAGGCAGACAAGCCTGGGAAACCAGAAGAGACTGATCTCTGTACATACATCTCGGACCCCAGAGGAAAACACCAAAGGCCATCTGGAACCCTGGTGCACTGAAGCTCCCGGAAGAGGCGGCACAGGTATTCCTGGTTGCTGCCGCTGCAGAGAGCCCGTGGGCAGCACCCCACGAGCGAACTTGAGCCTCGGGAACACAGGTAAGACCAACTGTTCTGCTGCAAGAAAGCTGCCTGGTGAACTCAAGACACAGGCCCACAGGAACAGCTGAAGACCTGTAGAGAGGAAAAACTACACGCCCGAAAGCAGAACACTCTGTCCCCATAACTGACTGAAAGAGAGGAAAACAGGTCTACAACACTCCTGACACACAGGCTTATAGGACATTCTAGCCACTGTCAGAAATAGCAGAACAAAGTAACACTAGAGATAATCTGATGGCGAGAGGCAAGCGCAGGAACCCAAGCAACAGAAACCAAGACCACTTGGCATCATCGGAGCCCAATTCTCCCACCAAAACAAACATGGAATATCCAAACACACCAGAAAAGCAAGATCTAGTTTCAAAATCATATTTGATCATGATGCTGGAGGACTTCAAGAAAGATGTGAAGAACTCCCTTAGGGAAACACAGGAAAACATTAATAAACAAGTAGAAGCCTACAGAGAGGAATCGCAAAAATCCCTGAAAGAATTCCAGGAAAACACAATCAAACAGTTGAAGGAATTAAAACTGGAAATAGAAGCAATCAAGAAAGAACACATGGAAACAAGCCTGGATATAGAAAACCAAAAGAAGAGACAAGGAGCTGTAGATACAAGCTTCACCAACAGAATACAAGAGATGGAAGAGAGAATCTCAGGAGCAGAAGATTCCATAGAAATCATTGACTCAACTGTCAAAGATAATGTAAAGCGGAAAAAGCTACTGGTCCAAAACATACAGGAAATCCAGGACTCAATGAGAAGATCAAACCTAAGGATAATAGGTTTAGAAGAGAGTGAAGACTCCCAGCTCAAAGGACCAGTAAATATCTTCAACAAAATCATAGAAGAAAACTTCCCTAACCTAAAAAAAGAGATACCCATAGGCATACAAGAAGCCTACAGAACTCCAAATAGATTGGACCAGAAAAGAAACACCTCCCGTCACATAATAGTCAAAACACCAAACGAACAAAATAAAGAAAGAATATTAAAAGCAGTAAGGGAAAAAGGTCAACTAACATATAAAGGCAGACCTATCAGAATCACACCAGACTTTTCGCCAGAAACTATGAAAGCCAGAAGATTCTGGACAGATGACATACAGACCCTAAGAGAACACAAATGCCAGCCCAGGTTACTGTATCCTGCAAAACTCTCAATTAACATAGAGGGAGAAACCAAGATATTCCATGACAAAACCAAATTTACACAATATCTTTCTGCAAATCCTGCACTACAAAGGATAATAAATGGTAAAGCCCAACATAAGGAGGCAAGCTATAACCTAGAAGAAGCAAGAAACTAATCGTCTTGGCAACAAAACAAAGAGAATGAAAGCACACAAACATAACCTCACATCCAAATATGAATATAACGGGAAGCAATAATCACTATTCCTTAATATCTCTCAACATCAATGGCCTCAACTCCCCAATAAAAAGACATAGATTAACAAACTGGATATGCAACGAGGACCCTGCATTCTGCTGCCTACAGGAAACACACCTCAGAGACAAAGACAGACATTACCTCAGAGTGAAAGGCTGGAAAACAATTTTCCAAGCAAATGGTCAGAAGAAGCAAGCTGGAGTAGCCATTCTAATATCAAATAAAATCAATTTTCAATTAAAAGTCATCAAAAAAGATAAGGAAGGACACTTCATATTCATCAAAGGAAAAATCCACCAAGATGAACTCTCAATCCTAAATATCTATGCCCCAAATACAAGGGCACCTACATATGTAAAAGAAACCTTACTAAAGCTCAAAACACACATTGCACCTCACACAATAATAGTGGGAGATTTCAACACCCCACTCTCATCAATGGACAGATCATGGAAACAGAAATTAAACAGAGATGTAGACAGACTAAGAGAAGTCATGAGCCAAATGGACCTAACGGATATTTATAGAACATTCTATCCTAAAGCAAAAGGATATACCTTCTTCTCAGCTCCTCATGGTACTTTCTCCAAAATTGACCATATAATTGGTCAAAAAACGGGCCTCAACAGGTACAGAAAGATAGAAATAATCCCATGCGTGCTATCGGACCACCACGGCCTAAAACTGGTCTTCAATAACAATCAAGGAAGAATGCCCACATATACTTGGAAATTGAACAATGCTCTACTCAATGATAACCTGGTCAAGGAAGAAATAAAGAAAGAAATTAAAAACTTTTTAGAATTTAATGAAAATGAAGGTACAACATACCCAAACTTATGGGACACAATGAAAGCTGTGCTAAGAGGAAAACTCATAGCGCTGAGTGCCTGCAGAAAGAAACAGGAAAGAGCATATGTCAGCAGCTTGACAGCACACCTAAAAGCTCTAGAACAAAAAGAAGCACATACACCCAGGAGGAGTAGAAGGCAGGAAATAATCAAACTCAGAGCTGAAATCAACCAAGTAGAAACAAAAAGGACCATAGAAAGAATCAACAGAACCAAAAGTTGGTTCTTTGAGAAAATCAACAAGATAGATAAACCCTTAGCCAGACTAACGAGAGGACACAGAGAGTGCGTCCAAATTAACAAAATCAGAAATGAAAAGGGAGACATAACAACAGATTCAGAGGAAATTCAAAAAATCATCAGATCTTACTATAAAAACCTATATTCAACAAAACTTGAAAATCTTCAGGAAATGGATAATTTCCTAGATAGATACCAGGTACCAAAGTTAAATCAGGAACAGATAAACCAGTTAAACAACCCCATAACTCCTAAGGAAATAGAAGCAGTCATTAAAGGTCTCCCAACCAAAAAGAGCCCAGGTCCAGACGGGTTTAGTGCAGAATTCTACCAAACCTTCATAGAAGACCTCATACCAATATTATCCAAACTATTCCACAAAATTGAAACAGATGGATCACTACCGAATACCTTCTACGAAGCCACAATTACTCTTATACCTAAACCACACAAAGACACAACAAAGAAAGAGAACTTCAGACCAATTTCCCTTATGAATATCGATGCAAAAATACTCAACAAAATTCTGGCAAACCGAATCCAAGAGCACATCAAAACAATCATCCACCATGACCAGGTAGGCTTCATCCCAGGCATGCAGGGATGGTTTAATATACGGAAAACCATCAACGTGATCCATTATATAAACAAACTGAAAGAACAAAACCACATGATCATTTCATTAGACGCTGAGAAAGCATTTGACAAAATTCAACACCCCTTCATGATAAAAGTCCTGGAAAGAATAGGAATTCAAGGCCCATACCTGAACATAGTAAAAGCCATATACAGCCAACCAGTTGCTAACATTAAACTAAATGGAGAGAAATTCGAAGCAATCCCACTAAAATCAGGGACTAGACAAGGCTGTCCACTCTCTCCCTACTTATTCAATATAGTTCTTCAAGTTCTAGCCAGAGCAATCAGACAACAAAAGGAGATCAAGGGGATACAGATCGGAAAAGAATAGGTCAAAATATCACTATTTGCAGATGATATGATAGTATATTTAAGTGATCCCAAAAGTTCCACCAGAGAACTACTAAAGCTGATAGACAACTTCAGCAAAGTGGCTGGGTATAAAATTAACTCAAATAAATCAGTTGCCTTCCTCTATACAAAAGAGAAACAAGCCGAGAAAGAAATTAGGGAAACGACACCCTTCATAATAGACCCAAATAATATAAAGTACCTCGGTGTGACTTTAACCAAGCAAGTAAAAGATCTGTACAATAAGAACTTCAAGACACTGAGGAAAGAAATTGAAGAAGACCTCAGAAGATGGAAAGATCTCCCATGCTCATGGATTGGCAGGATTAATATAGTAAAAATGGCCATTTTACCAAAAGCAATCTACAGATTCAATGCAATCCCCATCAAAACACCAATCCAATTCTTCAAAGAGTTAGACAGAACAATTTGCAAATTCATCTGGAATAACAAAAAACCCAGGATAGCTAAAGCTATCCTCAACAATAAACGGACTTCAGGGGGAATCACTATCCCTGAACTCAAGCAGTATTACAGAGCAATAGTGATAAAAACTGCATGGTATTGGTACAGAGACAGACAGATAGACCAATGGAATAGAATTGAAGACCCAGAAATGAACCCACACACCTATGGTCACTTGATTTTTGACAAAGGAGCCAAAACCATCAAATGGAAAAAAGATAGCATTTTCAGCAAATGGTGCTGGTTCAACTGGAGGTCAACATGTAGAAGAATGCAGATCGATCCATGCTTATCACCCTGTACAAAGCTTAAGTCCAAGTGGATCAAGGACCTCCACATCAAACCAGACACACTCAAACTAATAGAAGAAAAACTAGGGAAGCATCTGGAACACATGGGCACTGGAAAAAATTTCCTAAACAAAACACCAATGGCATACGCTCTAAGATCAAGAATCGACAAATGGGATCTCATAAAACTGCAAAGCTTCTGTAAGGCAAAGGACACTGTGGTTAGGACAAAACGGCAACCAACAGATTGGGAAAAGATCTTTACCAATCCTACAACAGATAGAGGCCTTATATCCAAAATATACAAAGAACTCAAGAAGTTAGACCGCAGGGAAACAAATAACCCTATTAAAAAACGGGGTTCAGAGCTAAACAAAGAATTCACAGCTGAGGAATGCCGAATGGCTGAGAAACACCTAAAGAAATGTTCAACATCTTTAGTCATAAGGGAAATGCAAATCAAAACAACCCTGAGATTTCACCTCACACCAGTGAGAATGGCTAAGATCAAAAACTCAGGGGACAACAGATGCTGGCGTGGATGTGGAGGAAGAGGAACACTCCTCCATTGTTGGTGGGATTGCAAACTGGTACAACCATTCTTGAAATCAGTCTGGAGAATCCTCAGAAAATTGGACATTGAACTGCCTGAGGATCCAGCTATACCTCTCTTGGGCATATACCCAAAAGATGCCCCAACATATAAAAAAGACACGTGCTCCACTATGTTCATTGCAGCCTTACTTATAATAGCCAGAAGCTGGAAAGAACCCAGATGCCCTTCAACAGAAGAATGGATACAGAAAATGTGGTACATCTACACAATGGAATATTACTCAGCTATCAAAAACAACGACTTTATGAAATTCGTAGGCAAATGGTTGGAACTGGAAAACATCATCCTGAGTGAGCTAACCGAATCACAGAAAGACATACATGGTATGCACTCATTGATAAGTGGCTATTAGCCCAAATGCTTGAATTACCCTAGATGCCTAGAGCAAATGAAACTCAAGACGGATGATCAAAATGTGAATGCTTCACTCCTTCTTTAAAAGGGGAACAAGAATAGCCTTGGCAGGGAAGAGAGAGGCAAAGATTAAAACAGAGACTGAAGGAACACCCATTCAGAGCCTGCCCCACAGGTGGCCCATACATATACAGCCACCCAATTAGACCAGATGGATGAAGTAAAGAAGTGCAGACCGACAGGAGCCGGATGTAGATCGCTCCTGAGAGACACAGCCAGAATACAGCAAATACAGAGGCGAATGCCAGCAGCAAACCACTGAACTGAGAATAGGACCCCCGTTGAAGGAATCAGAGAAAGAACTGGAAGAGCTTGAAGGGGCTCCAGACTCCATATGTACAACAATGCCAAGCAACCAGGGCTCCCAGGGACTAAGCCCCTACCCAAAGACTATACATGGACTGACCCTGGACTCTGACCTCATAGGTAGCAATGCATATCCTAGTAAGAGCACCAGTGGAAGGGGAAGCCCTGGGTCCTGCTAAGACTGAACCCCCAGTGAACTAGACTGGTGGGGGGAGGGCGGCAATGGGGGGAGGGTTGGGAGGGGAACACCCATAAGGAAGGGGAGGGGGGAGGGGGATGTTTGCCCGGATACCGGGAAA
Organism: Rattus norvegicus; assembly: GCF_021556685.1. Taxonomy (NCBI): domain Eukaryota; kingdom Metazoa; phylum Chordata; class Mammalia; order Rodentia; family Muridae; genus Rattus; species Rattus norvegicus. The sequence continues at coordinate 137,440,002 of NC_141554.1, read as the reverse complement.
GGGAATAACACTTGAAATGTATATAAGAAATACTCAAGTTAATAAAAAAAAAAAGAAAAGAAAAAAAAGAAAAAAAAAGAAAATGATGGCTAGAGGTGGGAGGGCTTGGCAGGCTTTGCAGGAGCTAGAAGGTGTAAGTGGAGCAGAACTGGAGACATAAATTTGATTCTAGAAACTTTGTGTGGTTTTGTGCACAAGGATAGAGTAATTTAAAAAAAAAGATAAAACAATCAAGACAGAATAGCATTACTATGGATAGTTATATATATATATATATATATATATATATATATATATTAAAGGAACAAAGAGGAAGTCTAAAATAAACCCATTCATACAGAGACCATTGATTTTTGATAAAGGTGGCATAGTCAAATAGAGGAATTCTTGCTCAGCAAATAGTGCTGAAAAAGTGGAATACCATGTGCAAAAATATTGGACTTCAGTCCTTATCTCACATTACACACAAAACGTATAAAACCTATAGAAATTCTAAATGGCCTTGCATTTGGTAAAGAGTTTCTAAATGGGATATAATAAACCTGGATAAAAATAGAGTAGATAATTGGACTAAAATGAAAAGGCATGTCATAGATGAGGAATAATATTTGCAATTCAAGTATTCAATAAAGAACTTGCATTTAGAATATATAAAGAATTCTTATAACTCAATTATATAAAGACACAATAAAGTTCTTAAAATGGACTAAACATTAGCACAGACATTTCACAAAAAAGAAAAACAAATGGCAAATATTTGCCAATGAAAATATGTTCAACATCATTAGTCATTAAAGCAATGCAAAACAACCCTACGATGAGCTTCAACTATATACCCATTAATCTGACTAAACTGCAGATGACTGACCATAGATTATCCAGGAGGATGGTAAACACTCAGCTCCTTCATTTTTGGTGGAATATGAAAAATTACATCCATTTTAGAAAGCAAACTGGTATTTTCTTTTATTTAGATACCTTTCTAAATTGAAATGCTTGACTGTCTTTGAGAATTTTGTACACAAATACTGTATTTACACCATTCCCATTGCTTTCTCTCATCCTATAACTCTCTCCATGTCACCCTACTCTCTTAAATTCAAGACTCTTCTTTAGTTACACACACATATATAGATGTGTTTTGGTATTTTCTTTTAAAAATTAAATATATATCTGCTTCATAATCTACTCATTTCTCTCCTATGTATTTACCCCTAAAACAAAGGATTCATTTGTACAACAACCCACAATTATTCATTTTAGCCTTGATTTAATTATCTCAGTTTTAAATAATCCCATGGTCATTCTCAGGTAAGTGGATACATATTAAATGTATCCACATTTAAATAATAAGATTCACCTGAGAAATTTAGTATACGAGTGTTTATGTATAAAAATGTGATTGATTATAGAAATAATGACCTAAGTGAAAAAAAATAGACAAAAAATGAACATAAACCGTTGTGGTAGTAAAGAAATGACAGGACTGTAAGAAGGGGGATTTTATTTCAGTGTCTCTATGAGCAGATCATGCATACAGACCTTGCAGTCAAAGAAAAGAAAACGTAGTCATAGAATAACTCTTGTCTAGTACGTATATAACACTTAAATAATCAGAATAACATTAATGCTAGCCTTTCATCTACAGGAACACTTATGCTCACAAAGTAGAATGCAAATGATGCAGCATTGACGTAAAAGTACAGTTGACAAGACAGAATGTTGGAGAGAGGGAAAGGCAAAAGGAAGTTACAGTATCCTCACACAGTGGGAAGTTGAAAAATATAATCTGTTATGAACAGAAAGGGTCATTTTATGACTTACAGGGTAGCCATCAAGTTTTTAAACTAGTAATATAACTATATTAAAGAGAGGTTGGCAGAGAAAAACATGAAGTCAATAGGAAATGTTTGGAGATGGATAGTTCAGCAAGTATGTTTCACAAAATAAAAATCAACACCTGGTGTATGTGAATACATACTAGGGATTTTTCATTTTTAAAAGAGCCTGGTGATGAATTGTTATTGCTGATTTTTCAAAATTAACTAAACTGAACGCAAGTAATTACAAACCCCCAAAGCATAAAAGGTCAAAACTCATTTTAAAAGGAGTACATATTGTCTGAATACATTTACATAAAATTCCATAAATACAAGTTAATCTATGCTAACAAAATTCAGATCAAGGGTTGCCTAGAGATAGCCTAGGGAGTATTTGTATACAGCGGGAGTATTATATAGCTTTTGTAAGTGGAAGATATACATTATCTTGGTTGAGGTAATATTTTCTTTGAATTGCATAATTTAAACATGCCAAATTTAATATATGTCTCAATAAAGCTAAGATCTGGACTAACATATATTCCTGGTGAATGGACAGTAATGGAGTGGAATGATTGAAGCTAGATACATACTTGATTGAGAAGAGAATGACAAAAGTAAGAAGAGATAAGTATAAGCCACCAACTCCCCCCCAAAACACACACACAAGGTCTTGTACTTGCTACACATCACCAGTTTTTAAGTCTCAGAAGAGGGGGAAGTTGTAATAGTGGAGGAAGTCGGTAGTAGTGTAAAGGATAGATTTCTAAAGAAGACAGCAATGTTCACATGAACAACCTGAGACAGGGGAACTAACTAGTATGAAGAATGAATTTAGGAAAAAGAATGAATGTTTAAAAAGCAAAGTTCTAGGTACAGTGTCAAGAGGAAGTCTAGAGGTTGTATAGAACAACAAAGGAGCTATCCTGCAAAAAGGAAACAATACCCCCACTAGACACCCATCCTAGCAAAAAGGGAACAATACCCCCACTAGACACCCATGCTAGCAAATAAAAACCCGATACAAGGTACAGTTACCACTTTTTAAGTTGTTGCTCAATGGAATTAATTACATAGACAATATTATAGGCTATCACTAATTCCTGGTTACTTCCACAACTTGATAGTACCACCCTATTACTGAACACACCACATTCTTGAGTCACAGAACATAGAGAACTGAAGTCGGTACTCACATGAGCGCTTTACCCCTACTGGTTATAATTTACGGTGGGAGGTGGAAGGAGGAAGTTAAGCCTCAATCTCTCCCAGGGGTGAACTTTGCAAGTTACAACTGTGACTGCCCAACAAGATGTGCTTGTTGGTACAATAGTGGCATGGATGTTTTGGAAGTAACCAGCCACTTCCTTACTGGGTCTAAAGCCAACTCCATGACACGGAACCCATACCTGGCACTATTAAGTAGGCAAAGAACCTATTGCTAGGTAGATCACAAGCCTTAGGGGAGAACTTAATACTATTATTCTATTCAGTGAACTTGGTATTAAAATTACTCCCAATGATTTGTTGCTATTTCCATAGACCAGAGTATCTCTCAACCCTCTCTGGAGAAGCTTCTCCTTGCAGTAGATGGCAATTAACACAGGAACTCTCAGCTAGTCAATGTACGAAACTTTGAAACTGTGGAGAGCTTAGCCATAAATGGAACATTCATTTCACAGTCCCCAATTAAGAGCAGCAATTTTTTTCAGAAGAGGAGGCATAAAGATTATTACACATCAAAGAAACAGTATTTTCCAGACACGTCATGGTAGAAGCATATAGAAACAGATAGCAATTGTTTTCAACATGAACAAGACCTGTATAACTTTAAGGCCAGAGAAAATTCCAACACAAAAGGGAAAAAGTAAACTTAAAATCCCAACACTAGCTAAGGAGCTATTGGCATTTAGTAGTGTCTAGGGGAGGAAAAGTCAGTTTTCTTAATGCTATCACCCTTGGTAAACTGACCACACACCATGGCATGCACCCCCTCTTAAAAAGTAGCTAGACAACAAAAAACTGCACTCCATGGGAAAAGAAATCTCAAAGTTGAGTAGGAAGGGACGGGAAGGTGGAGAGGGTGGCTATGAGAGAAGTTGGAGGAGAGGAGTGAGGATGTTCAAAATACATTGTATGAAATTCTCCAAAAAATTAAAACTATTGCAAAAAGGGAGAACCTAGAAAGTAAGATTGCTTTCTCCATTTTGGTTCCATATTCTATAGAATATAAAGAATGCAGTCTCAGTTCTTCTGAGACTACAAAAGAAATACAAAGTTAGATTTAGAAAAACCCAAAGGATATTTGTAGATTTGAAGATAAGGGGTTAGAAATGGCTTGAATTTCCTCTGGGTAATAAGAATCTAAGTAATTTGGGAGTATTTAAGAAAGGATAGACCAAATTGTGGCCATGTTTGAGGGATGTGATGATGAAACTTAAATACAAATGGTAAGACAATGGAGGAAGTGGGGGTAGGGACATAAGAAGGAATGGGTGGTCAAAGAGTCACAATGTAGCTGGAAATTCTTACTTGCAAAGGTACTAACATCTCAGGGCTGCTTCACTTTCTGCCAGAGTTCAAGATGGAGATGATATAATCCCAAATTTGACAGACCTAAACAAATGTGGTGTTCTAGTTTCACAGGATGATGATACATACAATCATCATTAAATTTATATGTCCCAAGATTCTGATTGGGTAGGACAAGAAATAAGTGAGGGAAGAAAGAATTTGAAACACTGGATCTCTGGGCCCCTTGTTTCAGAGCAGTAGTAAATGGGCGAAGAAGACATTGCTAGAAGAGTTGAGTCTTAGTGAGATATCACAGCTAAGCTTTACAGAGGTGTGATGCCCAGAGATGCAAAGTAGCTGCAAAACTAAGGATCAGAGAGATGTTGTGCCAGGGTGTATTTGTGAGACCTTCTGAGCTACCCAGCCTGAGAAAAGGACTTGGAGTAACACGGAAGTGTGTGAGTTGGGCATTAGTAAGGGAAAGGGACCAAGTGTTCACAAAGCCATCATCTCACAACTGGCAGACAGTGTATAATAGGGTGTGCTGTATATTGATTAATATTTATGCTTTCATATCATGTGGGAAAAGTAATGCTGCTACTGAAAAGGATTTGCCTTAATTTCATTAACTGTTGGGTCAACATTTTTCAGTGCAGCCAAATTTGTTATTCTCTTGCCAGTTTTCAAAATAGTTGGGTTTGAACACTTAGCTCATCACATCTCTGTGAGAACAAATTAAGATAATGGATTTAAAATGTTCAACACGGAGTCTGGCACCTCATAAATGATCAGTAAATTGAAGCAGTGACCATTAATATTATTGTACCTTTGATTTGTTTTACCAATTAAGTAACTGTATCCATGAGATAGGGTTCTTACTCTGAGGCTGCAAATCACAGTTCTGTTTTTCCAATAACAAATAGACATCAAGAGACTGGAAGACCATCCATCCCTCATTCCAAGGAAAAGTATCTCTGATTCCTGTACTTTTAAGGACCAACCTTCCAGAATTCTAGTGAAAACATGACAAGGGCATTCATTAGGCTTGATGTGTAGTAATATCACACAATATCCTCCTTGCCATAGCCACTTCACTTGGAAATCACTCATAGTTCTAATCCCTAAAATGATGGCATAGACAGTATGTTGATTGATTGATCTCAAAACACCAATATTAGATTCCAGTTTTGATAGTCTGGAAAATTGACTCACTATGAGTTCTTTGAGAACCAGAATGATGTTTGTGGGCAGGTGCTTGTTTGTTTGTTTTTTATCTTTTAAAATCATTTCCAGGTAACAGAATATGTATTTAATAATTCTCTCTAAAATGAAATTCTCTCTAATGTGAAATCTCTCCTTGTCTTTAAGACAAGCATTCCCCTTATATGCAAAATTCAACAGGCAAAATATATGCTTAATATTTAGTCAACTGACTATAATCTTCACTCACAGTTATCATTTAAGAACTTTCCTGACATCCTGTGCATGCTGTTATCATACTCCGGATAAAATGAAATACAACGAGCTTGGGAAAACAGCTACAACAATAATAATATTCCCTATCACATCAGCATTTTAAAACAAATTCATTATTGATGTGGGTACGTGATATGTGTGGGCACAGGCATGCAGATCTGATAACCTCCATTGGTGCCCAAAAAGGCCATCCTCTGCTATATATGCAGCTGGAGCCATGAGTCCCTCCATGTATAGATTTTGGGTAGTGGTTTGGTTCCTGGGAGCTCTGGATGGTTGGGATTATTGTTCTTATGGGGTTGCAAACCCCTTCAGCCCCTTCATTCTTTTCTCTAATTCCTCCAACTGGGACTCCATTCTCAGTTCAATGGTTTGCTGCTAGCATTCGCCTCTGTATTTGTCATGCTCTGGCTGTGCCTCTCAGGAGACAGCTATATCAGGGTCCTGTCAGCATCCACTTCTTAGCTTCATCAATCTTATCTAGTTTTGGTGGCTGTAATATATATATATATATATATATATATATATATATATATATATATATATATATATATATCTCCCCATGTGGGGCAGGCTCTGAATGGTCATTCCTTCAGTCTCTGCTCCAAACTCTGTCTCCATATCCTCTCCTATGACTATTTTCCCCCTTTTAAAAAGAACTGAAGCATCTGCACTTTGGTCATCTTTGTTCTTGAACTTCATGTGGTCTGTGGTTTGTATATTGAGTATTCCAAGCATTTGGGTTAATAGCCACTTATCAATGAGTGCATACCATGTATGTCTTTCTGTGATTGGGTTAGCTCACTCAGGATGATATTTTCCAGTTCCATCCATTTGCCTATGAATTTCATAAAGTCATTGTTTTTGATAGCTGAGTAATATTCCATTGTGTAGATGTACCACATTTTCTGTATCCATTCCTCTGTTGAAGGGCATCTGGGTTCTTTCCAGTTTCTGGCTATTATAAATAAGGCTGCGATGAACATAGTGGAGCACGTGTCTCTTTTATATGTTGAGGCATCTTTTGGGTATATGCCCAAGAGAGGTATAGCTGGATCCTCAGGCAGTTCAATGTCCAATTTTCTGAGGAACCTCCAGACTGATTTCCAGAATGGTTGTAGCAGTCTGCAATCCCACCAACAATGGAGGAGTGTTCCTCTTTCTCCGCATCCTCGCCAGCATCTGCTGTCACCTGAGTTTTTGATCTTAGCCATTCTCACTGGTGTGAGGTGAAATCTCAGGGTTGTTTTGATTTGCATTTCCCTTATGACTAAAGATGTTGAACATTTCTTTAGGTGTTTCTCAGCCATTCAGCATTCCTCAGCTGTGAATTCTTTGTTTAGCTCTGAACCCCATTTTTTAATAGGGTTATTTGTTTCCCTGCGGTCTAACTTCTTGAGTTCTTTGTATATTTTGGATATAAGGCCTCTATCTGTTTAGGATTGGTAAAGATCTTTTCCCAATCTGTTGGTTGCCGTTTTGTCCTAACCACAGTGTCCTTTGCCTTACAGAAGCTTTGCAGTTTTATGAGATCCCATTTGTCGATTCTTGATCTTAGAGCATAAGCCATTGGTGTTTTGTTCAGGAAATTTTTTCCAGTGCCCATGTGTTCCAGATGCTTCCCTAGTTTTTCTTCTATTAGTTTGAGTGTGTCTGGTTTGATGTGGAGGTCCTTGATCCACTTGGACTTAAGCTTTGTACAGGGTGATAAGGATGGATCGATCTGCATTCTTCTACATGTTGCCCTCCAGTTGAACCAGCACCATTTGCTGAAAATGCTATCTTTTTTCCATTGGATGGTTTTGGCTCCTTTGTCAAAAATCAAGTGACCATAGGTGTGTGGGTTCATTTCTGGGTCTTCAATTCTATTCCATTGGTCTATCTGTCTGTCTCTGTACCAATACCATGCAGTTTTTATCACTATTGCTCTGTAATACTGCTTGAGTTCAGGGATAGTGATTCCCCCTGAAGTCCTTTTATTGTTGAGGATAGCTTTAGCTATCCTGGGTTTTTTGTTATTCCAGATGAATTTGCAAATTGTTCTAACTCTTTGAAGAATTGGATTGGTATTTTGATGGGGATTGCATTGAATCTGTAGATTGCTTTTGGTAAAATGGCCATTTTTACTATATTTACTATATTAATCCTGCCAATCCATGAGCATGGGAGATCTTTCCATCTTCTGAGGTCTTCTTCAATTTCCTTCTTCAGTGTCTTGAAGTTCTTATTGTACAGATCTTTTACTTGCTTGGTTAAAGTCACACCGAGGTACTTTATACACCCATCATCTGAGTTTTTGATCTTAGCCATTCTCACTGGTGTGAGGTGAAATCTCAGGGTTGTTTTGATTTGCATTTCTCCAATGACTAAGGATGCTGAACATTTCTTTAGGTGCTTCTCAGCCATTTGATATTCCTCAGCTGAGAACTCTTTGTTTAGCTCTGAACCCTATTTTTAATATGGTTATTTGGCCCTCTGGAGTCTAACTTCTTGTTCTTTGTATATTTTGAATATTAGCCCTCTATCAGATATAGGATTGGTAAAGATCTTTTTCCAGTCTGTTGGTTGCCATTTTGTCCTAATGACAGTGTCCTTTGCCTTTGCAGTTTTATGAGATCCCATTTGCCAATTCTTGATCTTAGAGCATAAGACATTGGTGTTTTGTTCAGGAAAATTTCCCCAGTGCCCATGTGTTTGAGGCTTTTTCCCACTTTCTCTTCTACTAATTTTTATGTGGAGGTTCTTAATCCACTTGGACTTAATCTTTGTACAGGGTGATGAGAATGGGTCCAAATATCTATTTTTATACCCTTAAAATTTGTTTCTATCATCCTTGGCCACAAGTTGTTGTTTTTGTAGTGGGCAGCTATTAATACAGAGACTCCTAAATCATCAAAGCTCTCAGCATAAATATTAGTAGAATGCTCAGCCCCACGTGTGACATTTAGATGACTCCAGTGAAGACTCAGAGGACATTGTGAAAGAAGTAGGAGAAGGATGGTAAGAACTGAAGGATCAGGAGAGTTATGAAATGCTATGTTCTAGATATGACATGGCCACTGTAATGATAAATGCGTAGCAGGTTTGGCTACCTCGATAAGAGCTGTACAATAAAAAGGACATCAAACTTAGAAGAGAAATTGGGAAGTGGGAGTAGAAATGGAATTATCTTTAAAAAGAAAAATACCACATCTCTAAAGCTTAAAAGGTATCATTAACATATAAAAGAAAACATGGAATATTTTCCTTTTGAGTGTGGTTGATGTGACTCAGGAAGATTATTTCTAGCTGAATGCTTTTACCTGAAAATTTCATTTTTCTTAATAGTTGAATAATATTCCTTTGTGTAAATATGCCCGACTTCTGTTATCCATTCATCAGCTGTTCGATATCTAGGCTCTTTCTAAATTCTAGCTATTATGAATAGAGCAGAAATGAACATGAATGCACAAGTATATCTGTGGTAAGATGTGTAGTCTTTTGGGTATATGCCTAAGCATGGTATTGCTGGATCTTGTGGTGGGGCTATTTTTAGCATCCCAGGAAGCTTCCACACAGATTTCTACAGTGGCTGGAGTAGTTTGCACTCAGTCTGCACAGTATTGTTTTCATTTATGTTCTTAGGATTACCATTTGGTCAAAGTCATTTTAATATGTATTTCCCTGATGGCTGACAATGCTGAACATTTTTAAGTGTTTCTCAGCTATTGACATTTTTTTCACCATTTGAGAATTCTCTGTTTAGTTTGCTACCCATGTTTCAAAATGGACTGAAGAAGGGGAGAAAGACTATTATCTAAATATATTGTATGAAAGAAAAAGACTTTAAATGAAAAGATAGGGAAAGCAAAGCCTCCTTCTCTCCATATACATCTATCCCCACTCTAACTCATAACTCTTAATCAATGCAGCTTACATTAAATTTTTCTCAGTCATACTTCCGTTTCTGTGTCACATATCCCACACACTTCAGGAAGAATTTTTTTTATCTGTCCCAAATAACTTCTCCTTTTCATTTCTCCTCTTCTCCTCACACTCACAGTCATGACAGTAGCATCCATGTTGTGCATCATTTAACTGTCTTTGGGTGCTAGATGCTCCTGACTTGAATCTCAAGTTGTTCTTCTCTGAAGTTCATGTTTCTGCTTATATACAAACTTCTACCATTCCAGTGCCTTTGAAAAAGGTACACTTCCTTAATTCTTATTCTAAAAGTTAAATAAGTTTTAAGTTTTATAATCCAAGCCTCATTGCCATTTGGAGGAATCTTGACTCTTCATACATCATTCATATGATACTGAGGTGGTCACAGAATTCTTTGTTTTATTCTGCACTTCTTTGCAGAATAAAAATCATTAAACATCACAGGAAATTCTCATATATGTTAGTATTAGTGTACAATAACACATCTTTTTAATTTGTAAATTTATATCTGGTTATGTTGACCTCAAAATTCATAGACTTAATTTAATCATCTTCTTTAATTCATAACACATATCCTACATTACACAGAATCCCCTGTTACTGTTATTTCAGTTATTTGTCCTTCTCTATATCCAATCCTATTTCTTCTCTGTCACAGGTATATTCATCCTAGTGGACTTAATAGACATCCCTTTGAATGAACACCCCAACATATTGTTAGAGTGTTTTTGCATACAAAGTAGGCTACAAACATTATCGTGCCTCAGTTAGTATTTTGTGTTTTAAATATCTATTCATATTAGTATGGTGAATTGGCATGTCCTGAATTTTTGTGCCCTCCTTAAATTTAGATGTTGAAGCAGCCTTGATTTCATATGTAGATACTCTAATCTGACAACTATTTTGGTACTAAGGTATGTAATGTTTCTGTAACAAATACATAAATAGGGAAGTTGATTTAGAAGTATTGTACGAAATGGGTAGAAGCTGGGAGAGTTTTGAAGTACATACTAAAATGGGGACATTGTGAGCATTTCTGGTGCTATTCTGGTACAGATATAAATAAGGAACATGAATAAAGTATAAAAGAACTTAACTGATCTATATGTAGTGCTTCATGGAAGGTGAAATTTACAGGATTGGTATTTGTTCCTTAGATGAGGATATTTCTAAGCAAAGTTGAAGGAGTAGGTCTTTTTTCTGGGCTCACGTAGCAAAATATCAAATAAGAGAGATTAATCGAGAAAATTGTTAAACAAAAGTGAAGTAGAACTTGGAGATTTGGAAAAGCCTTGGTCTCTCCATAATCAAAAAATTAAAATCTTCTGGACAGAACACTAAGAATATGTGTGAACAATAATTCAATAAAGAGATCATGAGTGTGAGTCATGGGCTTAGTCAGCCATGTCAACAGAAGCAAGTAATAGGGATGGGATTATGTCCCTAGAGACCCTACCAGTTTTAATTAAAGAGGACCAGAAAGCTCTGATGGAATGAAAGGAGGCTACCAGACTTAAGTAAATTTCATGAGCAATACAGACATTTTTCAGAACAGCTTCCTCCAAAAAGGTGTGTGAACATTGCTTAGTTTCATCAATACAAATGCCCCAAAATCTTGGACACTGGATACTTGGAACACAGAGGACAGTGTGTTCACCTAGTACATCCTTAAGAACATTATCTCTACCAGTAGAACCACTAAAGGCAAATGGTTATCCAGAGAGCAAAGCATCAATTCTCTTTCTCCCTTAAGAAGTGTTCAAAGCATACTTGCCCACCCATGTCTTTGGAAGAATATGCCATAACTCCTTGGTTGCATAGATTCATACTGGAGAGAAAGAAGCCTCAGGATAAATTACACCTGAAATATCTATTATGTCAAATTCAGGTAATATTTTAGGTGAAACTGAAAATATTACAATTTGTGTTAGAATGAGCCAAGACCTTTTTGGTGCTTTTTGGTTTTCTCATAAGGTATAATTTGCAATTGAGAAAGATATGGTTTTGTGGAGGTTTTAAGTAAAGCGATATGTATTGAAATATGAGTTACTGCAAAACTCAAAAGTTGAAGCCTTAACTACCAATATTCATGCCTAAGGAAGTTTTGTAGAGGAGCCTCTGGGGATTAATTAAGGTTGGATGAGGTCATAAGGATAAGAACCTCAAAATAAAATTCTTATCTTTATTATAAGAATTACAAAACCTCACTGACTCATTCACCCCACTCTCACCTGAAGAACCGAGTCATTCTGGCATTTTCATCTTGGACTTAGTAACTCCAGAAATATAGGAAAATACAGTACCACTTTGTAAGCCATTCGGAGTGTGGTATTTCATCATGGCAGCCAGAGAAAACCATCAGACTAGACTGGATTTCTGGATTTAAATAATATTTCTAGTATATGCACATATCTAAGTTTACTTATTTGTTCCCCTACAGATAAGAATCTAGTTTGCTTTCCTCGCTATCATAGTGATTTCATAAACATTATCACACATGGTCCCTAGTGAACCTGTTCACTGTAAATTCAATTATAAGGTTTATATGTAACTTTATTAAACTCTTACAGATTGCTCCCCAGATAGGCTCTACCAACTTACACTCCATCAAATAGTAAACAGCATGATTCCCCATCTTATCACCAGCTCATATTATTATCTGACTTTCTAATTTTGCTCTTGGGATATATGTTCAACATGGTTGAACATGGCCTTTCAAATTCATTACGAACACTTCTATAATTGGACATGTTTCCACAGATACATGTTTCCTGTTGTGTGGTGATTCAAATACCCTTTCCCCTTCTCACTTGAGGATACCTGAAATATTTATGTTTTATATGCTATTTACAACTCTATATTGAAAATGTATTGGAAACAGATTAACACAGTCATTAAGGAGAATAGAGTTGATAAATAAGACCAAACTAGTGATAGGAAAGTCATATCGAGAAAGGAAAACCAAAGATGAAAAAGTTACCTCTAATTAATAGAGCTATGAATGTCGTGGTAGCCAGAAGAAATTGAAAAGATGATTCATTTATTCGACAAATGTTTTTGTTGAACCTTTATGGTTTCAAATTTTTTTGGTCTCTTGGCTGAGTCTCAATATAGAAAATAAATATGGTTTTGAGAAAATAATCTAGCCAAATCAAGTCCCAAAAATACAACCATCCGAATACCACTAGAGAAAATATTGTTTGGTGCTGATTCATCTCACTAATCAGCACAGCTACGAAAAGCTTTTCAGACATTTGTTTTGGTTCGACAAATATTTTCAAGATGTGTTGATTTTGAAGTTTTTCTTTTAAAATAACTTTTGTTTTGAACAGTAGGAAGCCGAATGCGCAAAACAGTTTTAGAAATGTTTTCTCAAAACATTGTGCTGCCGAGTATTATTTAAAGAACTTAGATTTCCAAATATTGGCTCCAAAATGGCTGTGAAAAATGGCACTCCTCAGGCAAAGCCATAGATAGAGTAAAAGGATCAGTGATTGCCGCAAGTTGAGAGGAATGAGTAATGTCTCCACGGAACGCCAGGGATTTTCAGGACTGTGAAAACACCTGCTGTGATGTTATAATAGAGGGTACAGATCGTGATACATGGGTCCAAATCCATGGATGTATAACTCCAACAGGAAGTTTCTCTAAAGGAAATGCGGAATTTGAGTGAGAATGGTGTGTCCATATGGATTTATCAGTTTTAAGAAATGAACCACTTTGGTGAAGAATGGTGATTGGGGGAAAGGTGTGTGTGTATTAGGGCGTATGAGAATTGTCTATATTTTCTTGTTTAATTTACTATGAAATGAATACTCCCTCAAAATTATCTTTATTTTCAAAAGCCTTTTCTTTCCTTGATGACAAATGTATCCTTCTAGTGCTGTGCTGAGGTAACCATAACATAGCTTCTGTGCAATGATTGGTCAGGTTCCCAGCTTGGAGCTTGGGACACACTGGATAGCCAACCTTATGGACCAGAAGAGGTCGAGCTTGGAGGACTAGAATTCTTTAGTTCAAGGGTCCCAGGATTGTCATGGATGGCTCTTAGGAAAATGCTGAGAGATCCCTGATGAGGTAGCTCCCTGTATTTCAATGGTCACCTCAGAACCTCTGCAACCGATTCAACTGATGAGGGAGAGGAGACTGACAAGCTCTTACCAAATTCTTTTCAACCAGTACCTCTGGATCTTTATAAACCTGGTATCCCAAAGCAGAAAACCTCCCTTGACAAATACTACTGTTCCATTCTGTAATATCACGGGTCTTCTACCCATGTTGCACCCAGTGTTCTCGGAAGTCTCATGAGCAGTTAATAGCATTATTGCCAATATGAGGTGACTGATGCTTGGAGTCAATTAACAAAATCTTCAAGATAGCACAGCATGCGGATGGGGAAATGAATCAAAAACAAAGTTCTTCAACTCTCATTATTATAGTCACCACACTAATAATATCTTATAGTCACTTTTTTTGTGAATGCAGTAATAAGGGTGCAAGCTAGAGATGAACACATATTAGGCAAACAATCTACCACAGAGCTACAGTTCCAACCCTAGTATTTTATATTTGTATTGTCTTTTGCCACTTAACGTTCATTGTACAGACTGTCCCCCTAATTGGGCCATTAGCCCTATAAGGGAATGAGCTACTGCTTGTACTTCTCTTATACCCCAATAGTGTTTAACACATTTGAAAGGGAAGGACTGGAAAACAAGGACTGACCTTCATCCATCTGCCACATGGGGTATCTGAGGTATTTTCTTTTTGTTGTTTTTTTTTTTTCATTGGGTTTTTGTTTGTTTGCTTGCTTGTGTTGAGGCAGGGTCTTACTTGTAGTGTAGCCATGCTTGCCTGGAACTCACAAATATCAGCCTACCTTTGCCTCTGGTGTGTGAGGATTAGAGGTGTGGGTCATCACTTCAGGCTACCCCACATATTTTCTAGCTTTATCTTTCAAATCTACATCTGTATAAGTACCGTTGCTGTTCCTGTTATAAAGACAAAGAAACTATGATTTAATTATTTGAAATTACTTGCAAATTCTATTTGCATGAAGATTAAATGCTGGCTAAATTGTTCCATAGCATTGAGTGAACAAAGGCATGTAATCCTTGACATTCTTGGCCAACAAATGGACACATGCATGTAAACATCTAGAAAGCTTCATCCAGTTGTGCACTTCATATTTGTACACATTTCTGCTTCTAAGATGTGTTTAAATTAAGGGCAAGCAGAACAAATAAAAAATAACAGGTTTGGAACTCTATAAATAGTAAATGGTAGGGATGAAATTTGAACCCAGATCTATAAGTGCCTGTTCTCTTCCCAAATACTAAGCTCTTATCACTTTTGCCATTTTTTTAAGTAACAGCTTGGTCCTCCTTTAGATCAGTTTCACTTTTCCTAGCTTCTCTAGCTTATCCTGAACCAAGAGAAGAGGATTCATACAATATCCACTCCCCAACACTCTCCAAGTCCCTCATTCAACACATGAGCTTTCTTTTAATCAAGGGACCACACTTTAATCCACAAATTGTCAATAATTCAAGCAGGGGCATTCATCAAGTGGACTTTAGTAATTAAGAGCTGGTAATGTTCAAATAATTCTTCTACTTACTGGTTAATGATCAAAGAGTTTCGTCACCATACATGGGAAGCAATAATAAACAGCTTCAATTTAGTTAATCCATTCAATCACACCAGTTTTATTGGACAACTCTTGGGTCGAAGTCATTGTATTGGGTCTGTGGGCAGCTTCACAGATGACCCCATTAGCATCTCTGAAGAGTTCTCAGCAGTCGGGTCGAGGAGACAGATGTGCACAGGTGTCTAGGCTTTGCCTGAAAGTGGGATCATGGTAATCGGGAGGAGATACTGAGTTCTCTGGAGGGAAAGTAAAAATATCGGGAAGGCCTCCCAGAGGACTTAGTTGGGATAAAGATGTGAAAACTGAGATTTAAACTGCATAAAATCTCCATAGCCTCACCCCATATGCCTCTGCTCCTTTCTTCTCGCCTACCCTGTATCAAAATTACCCACAAGCCTGTTGCTCTCTATTTTAAAGATAAACTGATGCAACCACTCCCACCCACTTCCACCACTAACACTGAAGAATGAATTTCATTCGTCACCTGGCCTACTGCACGAGCATTCTAACTGGATTCTCTCCTAATCTTGCCTCTGGGACTTTCTCCACCAGTGTTCACAAATCTATTAAAAACATAAATCAATTGTTGCCACTTACCTGCTTAAAAGTCTTCTGTTGCCTTTTCATTTCACTTAGAATAGCATCTTAGCTCCCTACCACACACTCCACCATCCTGCACTCTCTGCTCTCTGCGTTGCCTCCGCCTACACTTCCTTCCTCAACAGGCTTTAGGTGTATCATTTTTGTTCCTAGTCCAGAATTTTTATGCACATTTTGTGCATTAAAATACATGCAATCTTAGTTCCATCTTCTTGGAATGCCTCAACAGTTACCTGTTCCAGAGTAGTCAATGTGTCACCCCCTCCAGAGAGATCCTTTCTGAAGTCGTCAGATAAAATAGGAAACCCCCTCCCATATCCTCTATCTTTTTGCCCTGCTTAACTTTTCTTATTGGGATTTATCGCAACTTGGCATTTGTTTTAATAATTTTGTTTCTATCAATTAGTAGACTGTTGTCCACTAAGACATAGGCTAAATCAGATTCATGGGGCTTTGCCTGTCTTGTTCACTAAAAAGTTCTAAATTCTGAAACAGTGATTTTTCTCATGCTAAGTGGCCGATAAACAACTGCACATGTGCAAGCAGAGGTGGAAGGGGACTTACATTCCTAGGGAAAGAATGACTTGTACAGTCAACACTGTGCAGTGTCCTGGGCTAAAAGTATATCAGAAAAGTACACCAAGTTCCCCACAAAATTCCCAGTGTAATAAACAAGCAATTAGAAACTGTAGGATAAGTTCATCGACAGAAGATAACACTGTGGACTATGGGAGGGCAGGAGAGAACCACCCTATAGTGATTAGCACAGCGACTGGCCTGCGATATTGATTTGTTCCTGTCTCCATCTATCACACATTTATTGAGCACCTCTTTTATAAAAAAAAAAAAAAAACCGTGGTACTTGGCACAGAGAAGTATCCAATTAACAAGATGACTCAGTGCCTGTTCTCACAAGGCTCATAGTGAAGTATAGAAGATACATGTTCAACATTGGGGTGTAGGAAGACAAAGGTGAAAGATGGTAAATGGAATAACGCTATAAATTGGCAGTAAAGAAGCCTTGAGAAGAGACTAGTGCAGTAGTGTCATCAGAGGGACAGGGGAATCAGTCAAGTAATATGTAGTCATGTCTCCTCAAAGTGCTTTTATCTGGCCTGGAGAACCCCATTATCAGGCCTTGTACTCTAAGTCCACTCCCACCGTCATGAACGGTGTCTTCTCCTTCAGGGGCCTTCATGAATACTTCCTGATACGTCATGAGGCCTGTGACACTAGCATATTTCACTATAGCAAGTGAAATTTCCCACTGGAAAGAAAAGATGGGATATTGGAGGCGTTTTCCCCTATTGCCAAGTGGAACTACATTAGCCCTGTGAACAATGAATTGGAAGAGTAATGGAAGATATATGGGAGGCAAATAGGGACCAAGGGATGTGTGGGATGTAGATGGCTCCTCCCAGAGCCAGCCAACTGGGCCAAGAGAACCCGACCAAGAGCTGAGTTTCCAGGGGCCCATTCCATTTCAGCTGACTTATTTAGACATTACTTTATTTATACCCCTGCCTCATTCCACACTCCCTTCTGATCTGATCTGTTGATCCCCTCTTCTCCCCTTACCCTTTCAAATGAAAGGTCATCAAGATAGATTTCCTTGGAGGCCCAGCCTACACCTGTTCCTTGCACGTGCTCTAATGGGAAAGTGGCCAAGGACTAAATACAACCACTTCATCGTTAGGGAGAAAATTGAGACTCAGAGACGTTAATGAAACAGTTCAAGGTCACAGAGCTACTAAGTGGCTAAATCCTGTTTTAGCTCGGATGTAAGCTTGGGTCTTCTGGATAGTCCTACTGTGAGCACAGCATTTTCTTATTGCTGTGATGACAGGAACTCACTTTCCAATGGAAACTTTGCTTAAATGGAGAATTCCACTTAGTTGGAAGGAAGGAAGGAAGGAAGGAAGGAAGGAAGGAAGGAAGGAAGGAAGGAAGGAAGCCAGTCAGTCCTTTGGATAAGTAGTATGGCATTCAATTTTTACAAGAAGCTAAACATATAAGGGGTAGGGTGTAGAGAAGAGGTAGAAGATACATGACTCTGTGGTGGTTTCTGTCAACTCTACATGCACCAACGCACATTCCCACACTACATACTTACCTACCCTTCAGTTGCCCATTAGATGAGGCTCATTATCATTGCACTGCCTGATTGCAGTGGTCTGTACAGTCTAAAACTGAGTGAGAGATGACATCATTAGTTTCTCCTCTTGTTCAGCTGTAAACCACAGACCCTGTTTGTCCCTGTCACAGTTTGAACATTTATTGGTCACTTTCTGTTGCCATGGTCATTTCCACACCTTTTCTCTGTCATTTCTCTTTTTCTCTTGTCTAACTTTTCCCCTGTCTCTCTGTTCTCTTTCTCCTTCCTCCTCCCCCTTTGCTATCCCTTTCTTTTTCCTTCCCCCTCCCCTCTTCCTCTTCTTCATCCCTCTCCCTCTCTCCCTCTTACTTTCTTCCCCCTCTCTTCCCCTTCCCCCCATCTTCCCCCAGAATCTCTCAAAGAGACTTCTGAGCTGATCAGGTAGCACTGGCTTGGTCTTTGCCATGATGTACCTCCTCCCAGGACTCAAGCACAGGACTAAGCATATATCAACAATCCAATTCCCCTGCCTTGGGTCACCCATTGACTGTTAGCAAACACAGATCTATTCTTAAGCCTAATTCCTCTTATTGGTAGCTGGGATCACTTGTGGCAGCTAGAAAGGAAAGGTACCACCCAAAGTCCAATAAACACTGGTGCCAACAGAGGTCTCTCCTGCCCTCCTCCAAATATAGCATACACCTTATGCCTTAGAGGCTGCCTGTCCATGGACATACACTAGGATATTCATAAGCAAAAGTTACTGGTCTAGTTCCCATGGCACCTTTCACCTCAGCCTTCTTACCATCCTTCCTCCAGTTTATCCTTGCACTAGATGCCATTCCTAGACTTGGTTGCTACATCTGTGGGATTGTGGTGGGTTTTTTTCCCATTTAGACAGTAGGCTCTATGGGGCAAAGTGTGTTTATTGCTTTTTCAACTTTTATATCCTCCGTGCCTAGCACAGTGTTTGGCAAAAAGTGAGCATATATACAATATACTTTTATTGAGCAAGTCAGCAAATGAACCAATTATGCACACTTTAAGCTTCAGTGTTCTCATAAAATGGTGACAATACAGACTATCTTCTAGGACTTTTAGATATATCGAAATATGGAAATTTATATAAAGTATCAACAGATGTTAAATAGATGTAAAAACTTTGCAGTGTTGTTGGACAGAAATTAAGATGATACACATAGACCTAACTAATACAGTAGCTGACACAGAGAGGCCCTTGGTAATAAATATCCATGTCCTTCCATGTCTTTACCAGAGTCTGCTGCTAGAAGTACAGGCAGCCAGCTGGAAGTGAGTCCCCCTCCTAATGGCCACCCAGAATGGCAACCTGTGCCTTCTGCTCACCGCCCTCAGCAGTTTTAAGTGGGCGGACACTTAGTCTATAATCCCCAAGGCCCCCATCTTCAGCCCCTGCTCAGCCTTTTCTGCTAATTAGATGAGTAAGGGTGTTTACTGTCTCTGGCTGGGCAGCTGACGGATGGTTGAGGCTGCAGATCATTAACCTTTCCCAGGTTCCCAAATGTTCTCATTAAGGAGCACTGTCCTATGTCTTTTTCCAGCCCCGAGCTGAGGGCTGCAAGGCTGCCAATCACAGGAAACACGTGCTGACTGGGGAACGTGACTGCAGCAGTTCTGGGCAGAGTTCGCTGTAGCCTCGGGATTTTTTCTGTTCTTTTCACCCATACCTTTAAAAAGCCACTACCTTTGTGGAGACATATGCCTATGGAAACCCTGCGCCTATGAGGAGTGCAGCATCCCCTCCCTGTTCTTTTAAATTTCGCTAGTATGTAAACGTAGATTTGGTTCTTGGCAGGCTGCTCTGAAAACTCTCACAACTCCAGGATGGAAGTAATAGAGCCCCAGGCAAATTTAGGCCTGGCTTTGCTGTTAATTCGCACTGTAACTTTTGGGCAAACTCCCTGGCCTCTCTCTACTCTGTTTCCCTGACTCTGGGGATAG
This sequence comes from Rattus norvegicus, assembly GCF_021556685.1. Classification (NCBI taxonomy): domain Eukaryota; kingdom Metazoa; phylum Chordata; class Mammalia; order Rodentia; family Muridae; genus Rattus; species Rattus norvegicus. The sequence goes on along the minus strand of NC_141554.1, from coordinate 137,419,943 downwards.
GCTTCTTTGTTCTTTAATGACTCCTCCACCTCCTCAGATCTCTGTTTCAGAGACAGGGACGGTAACAAATTGTTAGTAAGACAGAGCTGAGGAGATCTGGCTCACAAAAGGGGACCTTTTCCCCCTCAACCTGTCAATCTCGGTTCTGTGGGAGAGATTTCTTCATTCCCTGAATGCTCCCCTTGGACTGCCAGAGGTATACACGCTGGTGCATGGTGAAGCTGAAGAAATGAATGAATCAGGTTTGTTACAGACTCATAGCGGGGCTGGAGAGATGGCTCAGCGGTTAAGACACTGACTGCTCTTCCAGAGGTCCTGAGTTCAATTCCCAGCAACCACATTGGTGGCTCACAAGCATCTGTAATGGAATCCAATGCCCTGTTCGGGTGTGTCTGAAGTGTACTCACATACATAAATAAATCTTTAAAAAAAGACTCATGGCAGGCAAATGCAGCTGACCACTTCTGTGAGTCTGAATGAATTGCCTACCCCTGCTGGACATTAGTTTCTTTACCTTGAAGGTAGGAATAAATAACACAGAATGACTTGGGACATTACAGAAGACAATAGAAAATTCTTAGCCAAGAGTTTGCATTTTAGCAAAGGGTGTCAGGCCATATCCTACTTTATTTTGAAGGTTCTCTCCTCACTGAAATTGGAATGGGCATGAAATTTTCTCATGCTCTCCTTCCCCCAGCTTTTTCCCTTTATTCAGGTAGCCACAGATATTTGAGCTACCTCCTTGAAGAGCTATCCTTTAAGGTCCATATGATATATGTATTTATGGTAGGTAAATAAAAGGATGTGGAAGAGAGTAAGATAACACATTTTCATATGAATAGTCTATTCGAACCCAGAGAGAGTTATCTACATCAGAGAAATGGACATTACCAAGATCCGAGACACAGAAAGGAATATGGAATATAAGAAAGGGAATGTCTCCCTGGCTTGTGTTGCATACTGTATTCAATGCGTTATTGAGTCCTGTCTGTGTCTTTGATCATTATATTTTATTTTCCTTAGTCATCTTTTTTTAATTTTTTGAGATTTTACTTTAATTACAACATTTTCCCTTCCACTTCCTCCTTCCAAACCCTCCCATATATTCTGCCCCATTCCTCTTCAAATTCATTGCTTCTTTTTCACTAATGGTTATTGAACACATATACATATATCTATATGTGTATGCATATATTCCTAAATATGACCTGTTGAGTCTATACAATGTCACTTGTATGTTTTCAATGCTGGCCATTTGGCACTGGACAGCCCAATTGGTATGCTCTTCCCTGGGGAGTAGCACCTCTCTTGCTCCCAGCTTTCCTCAGTTGCTGGTAGATTTTTTGGGTAGGGTTAAGGAAGGCCTCAGACATGTCCAGAAGGGAAGGTTCCACCCTTTAATCTATTCTTCTTATCTAAGTTCTCTTCATTTTAGTGTATTACACTATACCTACCATAAATCCCAAAGCCGTGGGCCAATAGCCATCCTCCTTACCACTTACATAGACCATGGAAACTCTCCAAACACAGTATTTCATACTCAAACTATGTTCAATTCTCACTCTTTGTGGTCTTAATGTCAAAGATGTACTCCAAACCGTCAGCATCTAAGGAGGTTAGGCTTGTACGTTCGTATTTTTAGCCGAGCAGTGGTGGCACACACCTTTGGTCCCAGTACTCAGGAGGCAGAAGCAGAGGGAATCTCCATGTTCAAGCAGGCTGGTCTAAAGAGTAAGTTCCAGGATAGCTGGGGGTACACAGGAACCCCTGTATTAAAGCCCCCCCAAAACAGCATTTACATGTTTTCTTTTAAGTGTTTTACAAATTCAAAGATGTACACCCTATACTGTGACCATATTCAACTCCCATTGCCTTTTCTTATCCACTCCCTTATGAAATCAATAATTTTTAAAGGTATCCAGGTGAATCTAATATGCAGTCAAGGACAAGAACCACAGCTCTACTTAGCCCAAAATGATGTTTTCAAAACATAGATCACATTCTAACTCTCTCTTCATAAACCTTTTAATTGGATTGATTGTATTTAGAATAAACTCCAAACCCGTTCTTATGTCCTGTAACAAGGTGGCTTAGATTCAGTTTCAATTGCTATGATAAAACACCATTACCAAAACAAATTGGGAAGAAAAGGGTGCATACATCTTATAGCTTGTACTTCATCATCCATTGAAATCCAGGGGGAAACTCAAGCAGGAACCCACAGGCATGAACTGAAGCAGAGGCCATAGAGGACTGTTGCATTCTGGATTGCTCCTCATAGTTTGCTCAACCATTTTTCTTAGCGCACCCGGGACCACCAGTCCAGGCATGGCACTATCCACAATGGGTTGAACCCTCCCACCTCAACAGTCAACCAAAGGAATGCACCACAAGCTTGCCCATGGGCCAATCCAGTGGGAGCACTTTCTCAGTTGAGATCTGCTTCCTAGATAACTCTAGCTTGTGTCCAGTTGACATCAAGCTATCCAGCACGCAGGGCTTTTCTTTTCAATGCTTTCCTACCTAAGAAAATTTTACTTAACCTTATGTATATCAATATATACAGTAGATATATGAGGAAATTTACTTAACCTTACATAGATCAATTTACAAAATACACAAATAGAATATTTGCTGATAATGAAACTCTTTGGCATACATATAATTTTACCATTGAGTAAATACTAAAGCAAATTTGCATACTGATGATGTTGATATGCTTGTTTATTTTTATAAAGACTTAAAGCTTGGCTGAATATTTGATACTCCAGGACATGAAGCATCATTAACATTCTTCATGAGGGAACAATATTGTATTTATAACCGTCAATGTTGTTTCACATAAATATGTAGTACAAAGTAGCGATAAGATGGTTAAGTAAATCTGATCAGTCCTGATAGAAGTCAGATGCAAATTTATTTTCAAAACACTAGCGGCATTGAGAACCTGTTAGCAATGAAAATTACTGGTCCTCATGCGGATCTATTGAACCAGAATGCATGAACATGGAGTCCAGACATCTGTGTTTTAACAAGCCCTTGATGAATCTGGACTAGTGTTCATGTCTTACAAGAATATTGACTGGTAAGGAGCAAGGGAGGACCTTATGTAACTCTTGAAGTGTTCCACAGCATCTAAGACAATGGATGCTAAATGGAAACAGGGGCAACAAACTCTGAATGTAGTAATGTTAATTGGGGTGTGCTAACAACATGTGTTACAGCCAAGAGAATTGAAGTGGCAGTAGTGAGGCGTGGAAGAGGGTAGCCCCAACTGGAGCTAATTACATCTTCAAAGCTGGTACCTTCCACTGTAGTCAAGCCTGAGACTCTACCATCAAGCTTGGGAAACGACCCCCTACACACACACACACACACACACACACACACACACACACACGCACACACGCACGCACGCACGTGCACACGCACACACTGCAGAGTAGTTTAGCTATGGGGCTTGGTTACCGACCTTTCTGCCTTTGAAACTTTCTGCCCAATTAATAAAAATTCTCATCTCCTTAATGGATTGAGCCAATCCTGTTCCAAAAGCCATTTCGTTTGGCTGTAGCTTTGGGTGGTATTGGGGGTAGAGCTAAATGGTTTCACTAAGTTCGCCAGAGTCATCGTTTTCCTGTACATTTCATCAGTCCACTTACTTTAAGAGCCTGTAAGGAAGATGAAGCACCCAACTTCGTGCTATGTCCAAGACTTGGTCCATAGCCCTGCTGACACTAACCTGGGAGCTGGCCCAGGAATATCAGAGAACTCAACAGGTTTGTTGCCAATCTGCATTGGCTCCTTAAGGACACAGAAGTTCCTAAGATTCAAACATAAAGAATGTTAGAGGGGTTCTGTTCAATCATCTTACTCAGTTCCTGTAGAAACTAAAGCTGGTAGCCACACAAATTAGTAGCTCCAAGGAAGGGTGACAGTAAGTGTTCTAGCTTTAGCGACCCTGTTTCTCCTAAGACCATATAGAAAAGTAAGTAGCTAAAGTTCCATCTTCTACCCCTGCTCGCTTTGCTCAACCAAATTACTTCTTAAAATAGTGAAATCTTGATAGGATTGTGTGTTCTCACTGAAAACACACTGCACTCTCAGATCAGTAGCTTATATCCACAGGCTGGAGATTTAAAGATGCCAGCCTCGGGGGTCCAAAGAAGCAGCTCATGCTGGAAAATGGCCTCGGCCTTCCAAGCAGTGTTCAGCTGGTGCATGGCCCTGAAGTTTGGACTATGTAGTCTTAGATTTCATTCTCTGGTTTATCTGTGCCCTATGCTAATACACCATACTTGTCTGCCTTGCCATAGGAGAGACATCTTTCCTATACAGAGAAATCTAGTCTGACAAGTGGTAAAGAGAATGTATAGATCACTAGGCAATTGATAGATTTAAAGACAGACAGACAGACACACATGGAGTCATATTTCCAGCTCCACTACCTCCTAATCCTGATATATTATTCAGATCACTACTCTGCTCCCAGCTGAACCCAACTATAATAGCAATAGTATATGTCATTTTCAGAATTGTTCAGAATGAATATTACCCATCTTGAGTTATATGCATTGCTAGGTAAAAAGTAAGCACTTACTAAATGATATTAATTATTTTTTTAGATGAGTAATCCGGAGCAAGTTCTTTCTCCTCTCCAGCCATTAAGTTCCTTATCATATACTTCAGTCAAAGATGAAAATATCCACTTGATATTGTTACTATGATGATTAAACAAGGTCATGACTGTAAGTTGCTTGCTAAGGCACTGCACATTACAACTATCCAATATCAGTTTTCTATGAGTTAAGACCAGAGACAACATACCCTGAGGTAGAGGTTAGCACAGAGCACCCGAGTCCCTAGTTTCCCCAAAGCAGCGTCTTGAGATTCAACTAGAAGTGCTGATAACTGCGACCTGATTGACATTGGGTTATTTATCTTAAAGACAGGAAACTGATCAGAGCTTGCTGTTAGATTTTATCCAGTAACACCAGATTATTCAATATCGGTTCTTGTCACCTCGATTTTTTTACATTTCTCAGATTCTCTGGGAGAGAATGCCAGTGTGGTTTGGAACTAACCAGAGAAAGAGTACAGCCTGCTCCACAGCTTAACCAAGCTGAATACCTTGATTCTACCACTTTGACAAAGGCAGTTTCGCAGCACCAAAATGTCCTTTTAGTGAGTACAGGAAAGGTTTCCCAAAGGAGAGTACATTTGAGCCTGACTTTGAAAAAGAGGTTCAACAGGTGAGAGCATACAAAGAAAACATCACATACAAAAAGTGTGGGAAGTAAAATAGCATGCAATAATGGGAACCAGCATCAATAAGGCTTGAGTTCACCATGTGAGGAGTAAACACAGGCTGAGGTAGGGAAAACATAGTGAGTTTCCTTGTAGTACAAAGTTAAGAGAGTAGACATGGAGACTAGGAGAGCTGGAGATGTTAGTCAGGGGTAGGTTATTTGCCTAGCATACATATACAACTCTGGGTTTAATCACTAGTACTGGGGGCAGGGGGAGGCAGTTTAACTTTGGGCTTGAAGTAGAGCTCAGCACTGAGATGATTTGCTAACATGCATGAGACCAGATGTTCAAACCTCAAAATAAGTTCAGGTGACTGAGGAGTCACTGAAAAGTTTTAAACCGGAACCCATAGGAAGCCTAGCAGTCTCAACTAACCCAGACCCCATGGAACTCCCAGAGACTGAGCCACCAACCAGGCAGTATACAAAGGCTGGTCTGAGGCCCTTGGCATATATGTAGCAGAGATCTGCCTGGTCTGGCCTCAGTGGGAGAAGATGTGCCTAACCCTCAAGAGACTTGATGCCCCAGGGAAGGGGGAGGCCTGGTACGGACAGGGAGCAACCTCTAGGAGGCAAGAGGGAGGATGAATGGATTGAGGAACTGTGGAAGAGGAGACCAAGGGGGCAACAATGGGAATGTAAATATATAAATAAAATTTAAAAATATACAAATAACTGATAACTGACCAGGTTCGATCCCCTGATCAGGTTCATTTGACAGAAAGCTTACACTGTGGAAAAATTGTTACAAATGATGTGAAAACACCGAAACCAATGAGAGGGCCGTTGTAATAGTCTGGGTGAAAACAAGGACCTAGAGAGGAGAGGAGGGGAGGGAAGGGGAGGGGAGGGGAGAGGAGAGGAGATATGGAGCCAAGGGGAAAAAGAAGAGAAACTAGAACTTGACTATCTATTGAATTCAATGGTTGAAGAAAAAATAGGGGAAGTGAGGAGGTCTCTGAAGTTAGAGTTTAAGAAACTAGGTTAAAGGTGATGTTGAAAATTGAGGTAAGGAACATAGGGTGAAGACGTAATGATTTGTGTCAAGTTTTGGTTTGTTTGTTTTGTTTGGGGGCTTTAGGGATTAAACTCAGGTCCCCAATAATAGTAGGCAAGGGTACTGTTCCTGTGCCACATCCACAGGCACTGGGTTATGATACAGGGTGTCTAGATGGAAATGACAAAAGCGTTCTGCATGCTACAGATGCTTTTCTAAGGTAATCCTTAAAGCAGTGTTGTGAGGCTCTATCCTTACTCCCATTACATAAATGAGAAAATGAAGGAAGATTGATATGCTCAGACTAGTCTCATTCCAGACTTCTAGTGTGTGTACATTGCCACTGCACCAGGAGACAGAGCCTTAAGAAGAATCTACCACAAGGCCTTTGCATCCATCCTAGAAAATAGTTGTCATTACCCCCCTAAATGCCCCCACCCAGAGCCTGAATTGTTGCTGTGGCAATTTCTAAAGTAATTTCCAGGATGCTATTGGAGATGACCTTTGTAGGTTGGTCTCAGGGAGTGTATTCCCAGCCTAGTACACTCAGAGCCACTTGACTCTAAACAAGAAAGAAGACTTTCATATGCTCTGCCACCTGATCTAGATCTCCAAGGCTTCATGAGCTACCACAGTGCATGTCATTTGATCATCTACACCTAAGTCCTGTATTCATAGCAACTAGAAGATAAGCAGCTATGGGCAGGCATCTTACCAGTGAAAAAGATGGGCAGACATCCCACCAGCAAAAAAGATGGGCAGACACCCCATCAGCAAAAAAGATGGGCAGACACCCCACCAGTGAAAAAGATGGGCAGGCATCCCACCAGAGAATAAGATGGGCAGGCAGGAAGAACTTTTAGTACCCAGGAGGAGTACATCAGGAAAAACTTTTAAACTGCAGTGTTTTGTGCTCGCTTCGGCAGCACATATACTAAACTGCAGTGTTTTGGCCTTTTGTCTTTTCCCAGTCTTGGATACTTCTCCATGCAAGAGATAACCTTTCAACGATTCCTCCCAGAATGGTCTTTCTCACTTACATTCCTTATTTGCCTTCTATCGACCACTTCCATCCTCAGGGGTTTTTCAAAGTCACTCTTAGACCTCAGTGGTTTTAATTAACCAAGTGGTTCAGTGCCATCAGCCTCCCTCCATCAATTTATTAGTCATTTCCTTCTTGTGCTCATTAATGAACATACTTAATAACACTGTTTCCATCCCCAAGTCTCCAGAGCCCTCCCCAACCCTCCCCACAATGCCGTTCTCCTTCCCAGGAACTGCTGGACATTCATCCCTTGACCCCTTTCTTCTGTACCAGCTTGAAATCCATAAATATGAGCTTACTCTCCAGGGTTAGTGAGAAATCTCTGGGTACATGTGTAGGCGTGGGGATGCATATGCATGCAGAGAGGGGCAGAAGGGGGATCCTGAGAGAAGACACAGAGAAACAACATGGAAATGGAAAATAATGAAAACATTTTCTTTAATTGAGTTTTTACCCACAGGACTTTTGAAAGACCAGTCAATTGCATATGCTGTTTATTATTGCCTCTCTTGTCCTCAATGTATTCTCATTGCTCCCCCTGTGCCTCCTCCATCCCGAAACCATGAATCAAAGACTTATAAAAAGACATGAGTGGGAGGGACCTTAAAGATCCACTGTAGCTCATATTCTTAATTGTAAAGACAAGGCCCAGAGGTTACCCAGTAATTGCTCACCTGGGGTCAACATAGGCCTTACTTCTCAGCTTCCGTGGAAGAGCCCTCTCTACACAGCTCTGAAAGACAGTGGGGAGTTAAGGGGATAGACTCGGGATCCTGGTTCTTTAGGTACAGATCTTAGCTCTGAAAGTCAATGGTGTTTCTGTGTTGGGGTTAGTGTAACAAGTCACCACAAAGTGGCTGGATTAAATCAATGGGAGGTTATTCTCCCACTGGTCAAGAAACCAGTGGTGGAAATCAAGGGATATGGAGGGTATTTTTGGGTGGATCCATGGAAGAAAGTTTCCTCTGTCTTCCTCTCAACCTCTACCGGCTAATCTGCAAGTGGCACTGCTTGCCACCCAGACATGGGGCTCTATTCTGCATCTCTATCTTCACACTGCCTTTCCCTTGTTGTCTCTGTGCATCCGTAGGCCTTTGCTGAGATGCAGACCTTTGTGTCCACACTAAGGATTTCAGGATTCCTAGCTAACTCCATCTTCAAAGACTTTTATTTTCCAATAATGTTATATTGTCAGGTTGTGGGTGGACATGAATTTTCAGGCATGCTATCCAACTTACCACAGTCATGACACATCTCTGAGCCTCAGCTTCACTCTCTGTTTAACGGAGATGATGTTCCTTATCTTCCTTATGAAGAGGTTCAAAAGATGAGATAAGCTAACAGATGGCAAAGCATTCAAAACAATGCCTGGCATGTAGCAAGCACAACACTGGCATTTTAGCTTCTCTCAGGATTAAGCTCCATGAAGAAATCTGTCTCTAGTCTTTTCTTTCCTTTTCTTTCTTTTTAAGCCATATACCTTAGATTGAAAAAATGCTTGATACATAGTAGGGACAAGGCAAAAATGTGTGAGATGGACACATGGGGACTCAGGAATCACCAAGAAAGCCATTCTGTACACATTCTTCCAGTAGCAGAACTAGGATTTTTCCGGCCCCTCGGGAGAAACAAAGGAAATAGTGTGGAGGTTGCTGCAGCACAGAGGGTCAGGGCTTACCAACAATATTGGTGGAGCCACACAGGGCTCGCAGAGACCATGGATATATTAGACTCACTTATCTCTGCAGATGCGAATATACCAATCAGGGCAAGAAGAAAGAGGGAGAGGGCAGGCAAGCAGGCACCAGCTGCTGGTTGACCCGGTCAGTGAGTACCAACAGATCTCTAAATACATCCTCCTAAAGGGTTCTGGGGACATTGCTAGCGGGGCTAAAAGAAACAGTCATGAAGTTCCTGATGGTTTCTTTCTTCAATTGGATATTGTCACCCAAAGGATGCCCTTACTAGGAAAAGTGCTTGGCAGGGGCCGAGCCAGCTGCCCAGCTGTCTTGTAGGGCTCAGTTACGTTTCCCTGCCTCCCTACTGGGGAGGGATTTGTTGCTTCTAGAGTTTGAGTAGAAGAGCTTCTCTCTCTCTCCCTCTCTCTCTCTCTCTCTCTCTCTCTCTCTCTCTCTCTCTCTCTGGGTGTGTGCACGCACATGCTTGCACACTCTCCAGTGGGAGGGGTGGAATGTCCATATGTCTCAGTGTGTGGTGTATATGTGGCAGTTGGTTTGGAGAAGGGTTTTTCTCTGGGACAGGAACACATAATCGTAATCTAGCCCTTCCTCTAAGAACAACTTCAGCAGGAGTCCAAAATTAGCACACTGACCTGAAGCCTTAGCCTGAATACGTAAGGGTGTGCACATTGGGCCCGCAGCCAGGATAGATACCAGAGTGAGGCACCAAGGAACCTCCAACTGGGTCACTCTTAGTGAGAATGCAGGTTCATGGAGCCTTCCCTTGTTGTCAGCCCCAGGACCATGCAATGTGATATGGGCAAACTGAGAGAAAATACCTGGAATTTGTTGCTCAGCATATGACCTGATTCAGTCGTTGGCTAGGACAAGAGCTCTTAAATAGTAAACACTTGCTGAGCCTGTACCAGGTGCCAGGCGCTGTGTTAAACTCTGTAGAAAATTGATTTGTTTCTCGGATAGTTCTTAACAGCACCCCTACTTCTCCAGGAAAATGTGGAAATTATATGGACCAGAAACTTCTAAGTGTTTAGAAGCCAGAGTAGAATCCACTCCCTTAAACATTAAGCTATACTGTCGTCATAATCCGGTGAAAGTTAGGAGTTTGGTCTTCAAACTTGGGGTTCTGTTTACCTTAGTTCCGTTTCTACCTTGGTTTCCATTTTGATGTTTTGCTGCAGCAAGAAAGTAAGGATTTTATGTAAGGTTGCGCCCTCTTGTGGGTAGAGTGGTACAGCAAGTAAATATGGGATTCTTTTTTTGGAAGTTTTGTGGGGTTTGTTTGGCTCCGTTTTCTGTTTTTGTTGTTGTTGATCTCGTCCACAGTTCTGTGCTGCAAGCTCCTGGTTGGGTCCAGGGCTCTTGTTGCATCCTAGAGTATGTGCAGTCTCGGGAGCGATGGCTGATGAAAAGAATAGAGTTATTATGTGCTGATAGAAAGGCCCTAACGTGTATAGAACTAAAGATAGGGATCTGCAGCAGCTAACCTGCTTTAAAATCATTGACGCAGGGGTTGGGGATTTAGCTCAGTGGTAGAGCGCTTACCTAGCAAGCACAAGGCCCTGGGTTCGGTCCTCAGCTCCGGAAAAAAAAAAAAGACAACAAAATCATTGACGCAGAAAAACTGTTGAGGGGAGAAACACAGAGGTTGAGCTCAATATTCAGTGAAAACTAAGAAACAAAGAGGAGACCGTTTAGTCAGGAATCCATTAGGCTTCCACCACCTGTTGCCACAATAATCATTATGTTCTTGGAAATCAATTAGTAAGTAGTAAATAATATTTGATGTTATGAACAGTAAGAGCTCTAATTTATGGAACCCCTACTAGGCTCCAGTGTGTCACAAATTACACATTCTGCTTTGCAATTAAGGAAACTGAACTTTAGAGGATTCCGACTAGTTGACTCTTCAGTTTACCAGCTGCATAGTCCTAAAAATGTCACTCAAGCTCTCTGTACCTCAGTTTTCTCATCATCTACTTCATGAGGTTATGTTGCAAGTAATTTAGAATTCCTAATCCACACAAGTCTTTTAGGGCAGTAGAAATATACAGTTAGTACTTCATAAATGCTAGTTGCTCTCATCTAGGAAATGAAGGGTTCCAAAAAAAATAAGAAAGAAAAAAGAAAAAAACAACTTCAGAGTTCCTGAATGTCTCAATGACACTTGAAACTTGATGTACCCAAAAGCCAAACTTAGGACTCAGCCATTCCAAACTAGCTCTCTTCTACTTGTCTGATTCATGAAACAGAAGCCCCATCCCGATGCTGTTCCTGCTCCTGCCTCTGGCTCAGTTCCCATATCCAAATTTATCAACAGTCCTAAAGTAATACAAGACGTGGTTCAGTGTCAGGGTTAGGAACAAAGTCTGAACTACAAAACCTGTATAATAACTAGCTGGACAATAATGGCATCTACCTGTGTAGACTGTCACAAGAGTAAACCAGTCTGTACGTAGAAATTTTATAAAACAGTATCAAGTATCTGGCAAGTCCATTGTGCTTGTGAGGTGCTATTTTCATTAATATGTCTATTTTGTGACTTTTTATTTGATGGCTGTAGCCTTGGCTTCCTCATTACTCGGCCTGTCCCTCCCTGTTGTTTGCTTGTGTAGGAAGCAGAATGGCAGGAAATGAATGTATGAAATGCTAGTGGTGAAATTTGGATGGCGAAGCTATAAATGACTTTAAATCAAGCAGAAAAGCACAGGTGGAACAGACCCTCATCTATATTCCAGATTTGTTAAAGGAGGCTGATGCAAACCTGGAAGGCAGCAAAAACCTGACATTTAGAGACAAAGGCTGGGCCAGATTTAAATGATCATTAGAGACATTTGTTTAGCCACTAAACCCATGTTAGGCACACCCCGACTACGTGCTAGATACTGTGAAAATAAGTAGGTGCAACAACACCCTGCCTTCAAAAATCTTTACAGTCTCGACAAAGTCCAACAGAACAGTAAAAGCTTTTAGTCTGGAGCCAAGCATGACAGTTTGAGGCTCAGCTCTGGACACTGCTCGCCACCGGTCCCTCGCCCTTGCAAGGAAACCCCTAGGAGATTCCATCTCAGCCCCCATCAGAATGGTAGTTATTAAGAAAACAAATGACAAATATTGATGAGGGTGTGGAAAAAAAAGAGAAGCCTTATACACTGTTGGTAGGAGTGTAAACTAGACCAGGTTCAATAGAAATCAGCGCAGACTTGACTTGTGTCAATAGAAAACAAGCACCAATCATACATAGGGCCCAGCCGTACCACTGCTGGGTGTTTACCAAGTATCACGGAGATACTTGCACGTCAATGTTTGCTACACTGATAGTAACATGAGCTAAGCTACGAGAACAACCTATGTGTCCAATGATAGAGGAACAGATAAGGAAAGGTGGTTTACATGCACAATGGGAGTTTTTAGCCAGAAAAACAAAACCATGCTATTTTGCAGGAGAATGGATGCAACTGGAGATAATTGTATCAAGAGAAATGAGTCAGATGTCAAAGGCAAATGGTGTATACTGCCTCTCATTTGTGGCTCCTCAGTTTTATGTAGTCAAATATAATCATTCGTGGAGCTGTGGCATGAAACTAGAGGTAAAAATGTAGGGCCATAAAGGGGCATAGAATGTGAACATGGGAAGAACAGAGGAGTCGGGGTAATGTTCATCCTACAATATTTACTTGGACAAGTTTTTAAAAGAAAAGTTGATAACCAAACAACAAAAAAGAATACCTCACTTGGCTGCTTCACAAACTCTGCCCAAGGAGAAAAGAGTAGGCCAAGATGTAGAGATTCCTAGGCCAAGGGACAAGTTCTAGCCTCATCACATAGCAGGCATGTGACATTTTCTCCATCTCCCTAGGCCTTTGCTGTTTCACCTTGCAATAGAATCAATAATATACCCACCTCAAAGGTTTGTGCAGGAGTAAACAGTCATCCACATACAGCAATGAACGTGCTACATAGTCCGAGTAAGACCTGTGTTCCTAGCAGCCACTTATCCTTAGCCCACAAGTATACCGAAATAGCCTGAGAAGCAATGGGAAGGACCACAAAGATGCTCATATTTTCACAACAGGGAAGGATGTTCACAACAGAAAAGCTCATGTTCTGTGATGCCCTAGTTAGGTTTCACCATTGCTTGACTAAACACTGACCAAAACCAACTTAGGGTAGGAACAGGTTTATTTTATCTTACAACTCCTGGGACAGTTGGGAATGGAACTCAAGGCTTGAACCTGGGGCTAGGAATTAAAGTTGAGGTCATAAAGAAACCTGCGTCCTGGCTTGTTCTTGTGCCTTCCTGAGCCTGCTTTCTTACACAATTCAGAACCTCCTACCCTGTGATGGCACCACCTTCAGGGGTCTGATCCCTTTCACAGCAATCAGCAATCAAGAAAATGTCCCTTGCCAGCTTACCTACAGGCCAATCTGAGAGAAACAATTCCTCAGTTGACATTCCGTTTTCCTAGAAAGACTCTAGCCTGTGTCAAGTTAACAAAAACTAAATAACCTATTTCAAGAAACTATGAACACAGTCCAGATTGATGACACACCTGTGCTGTATCAGGGCTCACAAAATGAAACAATGAACCAACATAGGAATTTAAAAAAAGGAAATTACATGGCCAGTGAGATGGTTCAGTGGGCAAAGGCACTTGCTACCAAATCTGATGACTTGATTTCTATCCCAAGAATCTACATGGTGAAAGGCAAGAATCATCTCTGATTACATGCTGTGGCAAACACACACACACACACACACACACACACACACACACACACACACTCACAGAGAGAGAGAGAGGGGGGGTAATAGGTAAATGATGATGATGATGGTGATGATAGATAGATAGATAGATAGATAGATAGATAGATAGATAGATAGATAGATAGATGATTGATAGAGAAGAGACAGACAGATATAAAGTGAGAAAGATAATTAAATGAGATTAGAGATGAGGAAGGCATGCATCTTCTAGACTAGCACTTTTGTTTTGTTTTACTATGTATGTATGTATGTATGTATGTATGTATGTATGTATGTATTTGAGACAGAGTTTCATGTGTCCCAGGTTACCCTCAAATTTGCTATGTAGCTGAATAATCTTGAATCCCCGTTCCTTCTGTCCCAACCAGCCACGTGCTGGGATCACAGATGTTTGCAACCATGCCCAGTATATGTTGTGCTAGAGATCAAATCCAGGGCTTCGTGCCTGTTAGGCAAGAACTCTACCAACTGAAACTCTAGCCCAAAGGCAAGCTTTCTAGAAGTGAAATGTTTGCTCTATCACAGTGTAGGGTTCACACATGTCATCATTAGGGAATAAGTGTCCTGTCAGATAATCTGGGTTTTGGAACTAAAATTCCATGCCTTTTCATTCTATTTTGCTACCACTGCTGTTTGGGTGTGTGTGTGTGTGTGTGTGTGTGTGTGTGTGTGTGTGTGTGTGTGTGTGTGTGTACATGAGCACCTGTGTACTTCCTAGAACCAAGTTGATGTGAGCCACATTCCAGCTCTGCTAACTACTTGCTCAGTGACATGAGGCAAGTGACTTAGGCACAGAATTGGGGTTGTTTATGAAGAGAGAAGGACCTAAACAAGAATCTACAGATCCCCTGGATCCTGATTGGAGGCACATCATGTGTTAAGTAGAGATCTAATGTGACTATCAAACTCATCGCCTATATAATTGTGAGACTCATTAGAACTGTACTGTAACACACACACACACACACACAGGGGGAGAGAGAGAGAGAGAGAGAGAGAGAGAGAGAGAGAGAGAGAGAGAGAGAGAGAGAGAGAGAGAGATTGGCTTTATTGGGACTCAAAAAGTCAGACTGCATTTAGAAGCATTGGGATCCACTCTACAGAGTGGAAAGAGAATGGGCTGAATAGACAAGGAGTTTTAACTTTGAATTTCAGCTTTTTCTGTGTGGTTTTACCTATGTTACCAAACATCTCTGATTATGTTTCTTCATTTTAAAGGTGGATATTGTAATTATCAACTGGAGGGTTTTCTGTATGGTGGAAATGTTACTATGTACATTATTTCTTCTCAGGCACTACTGAGTCTGAGGTCCTAAGAATGGAGTCTTTATTACATGGGGTAGAAGTTGGATGCACACACACACACACACACACACACACACACACACACACACACACACACACACTGCACACTCTCTCCTCTTTTTTTCCCTTCCACTCTTTTCCCTTTAGTTGGATCCCACTCCCTCCCATCCACTGATTCTTTCACACTGTTAGAGGGGATTTTATTTGAATCTCTGGAGCCCTGTGAAATTCCCTCTCAACAGACACAGAACTTAAGAGAGTGTTCAAAGGGACTATCCTTGTCCAGGCCCAGGGAAGATTTATATCTGCCTCAGAAGAAAAGAGAAGGAGCCTTGCTCTCCCCCGTGGATAAATACCCTAAAACAAGTCCTTTAAAAGTACCAGCTACCTCATCTCTTCAGCTACAGAAGAGGCCCTACCATCTGTCACAACCCCTCTGCCCTCCTGGTTGCAGAAGAGTGAAAGGGGTGTGAATAGTCATGTGTCATCACAAGCCAAGGCAGCTATGGCAGATGGTTGGAGGTGGGAGGTTACCAGGGACCAGGGAAGGGATATATTTCCATACATTTGGCCACAAGATTATTTCTGCTTGTCAGATGTTCTCATAAGCACATGTACTCAGGGACTATCTTAAGGACTCTTAGTTGTCAGGGACACAGTGTTCAAATCAGCTTTCTGCCCAGATGCTCCATTACATCATCCTAATAACAACACCTCCTGACCCAGGCCTTTTGCTTTAGAGAGGCACATCATCTTGGACTCAGATCACATGCTGTGTTTTCCAGCACAACCATTTCTTCCCCTCACCTGCACTGTGTGTGCATGCGTGCATGCATGAGTACATGTGTGCCTGCCTGCCTGCTCAGGGTAGAGGGGAGTAATATGAAAAAAAACCCTGAATATGAAGTCAGATGCCTTAGTTTGGGTGTTTCAACACCCACAGTCCTCCTGCCTCCTACAATGGTCTCAGTGGTTTCAGAAAGCATTTTTCTGCTGCGCGTCCCCTTTATATGTATATATATATATATATATATATATATATATATATATATATATATATATATATATATATGTATATATATATATATACATATGTACATATATATCTTGTAATTATTGACTCATTTTCATTATGGTGTTCTACTATGCACTAAGAGAAAATAAACTGTAAACTCCTTATGCTTGTGGCTGAGATACAATTTTAAAGCCGAAACAAACTTCCAAATGAAATGTAAACAAAACTACAAAACCAATAAAAATCAAGTGAACAACAGTTATTTGAACAAGGTAGATGATGTTGTTTTTCTAAAATTAAATTACTGTTCAGATCGTGACTGCGGTGCTGACTGAGATACAGGTTCTTCTGAGTTCGTCATGCTATATTACAGTGAGCCAGGCGATGACTCAGCTCACACCACTTTTTTCCTATTAGATCTCCTGCTAAACTGTCATTCTTACAGCCCTCGGGGATGTCATTTGGCCTTCACTGGAGACTAAGCCATCATTTATGTATTAAGTCCTCCTCTGTTCTTTTCTCATTAGTCCTTGACAATACAAGCAGGACATTGCAAAGCTAATGAGTTCTTCTGCACGGAATGCAGCAAAGATTGCTAGTTAGCTATCCCACTGAACATTCCCTTTCTCCCTTAACCTAAAAGAAAAGGAACTACTCCACAGTCTTCCTTGGAGCCATTCTGCAAGGTTCAGTTCAGTAAAATAAATGCAAGTGTTATTTAGGATCCTTTGAAGGTCCTCTAAAGTGGGAAATGGACTCTCTTTGTCTTTTGTCCCACCTTCCTGGTTTGAGTGAACAAGAATTAACAAGGCTACAGCAATCAACTTAGATCATGAAGGTGGAAGAGCTGGGAGAAGTTATGATACTAACCATGGTCATCAAACCATCTCACCAACTCTGAACACCCCAGCTCCAGATGTTAATGTCCCGCAAGATGAGTTACTTATGTTGAGTAAATCACTGTAGGCTTGGCTTCGAGGGTCACAGCCAATTTAATTCAATCCTAATATATCAATACAGATATGCAAGAGGGCCCAGAAGCCCTGTGGCTCTCCTTAGTTATTGTGTGAGTGTGGTCATTCAGACAGATGATAGGCAGTAGGCTTATCTTGTTTGTTTTCATTTTACTGGTGTGTGTGTGTGTGTGTGTGTGTGTGTGTGTGTGTGTGAGAGAGAGAGAGAGAGAGAGAGAGAGAGAGAGAGAAGGAGACAGAGAGAGAGAGAGAGAGAGAGAGGTATAGCCATTATGGAAATAGAAGATAGAAGAACTACCCACCACCCAGAATGAAGTCAACACCATAGAGTTACCTGCCTTGCCATGTTCATGCTGAACTATTCACAGTAGTTATGATATGGGAACAAAGTATATATTCATCAACTGTAGAATAAGGAAATTGTGGAACATGGGGAGGAATATTATTATACCTTTGATTAAAAGTGGGTTCTTTACCATTTTCAACATGGTAGAAAAATGGAGGTCATTGCTCTAAGCACAATAACCCAGACACAAAATGTTCTCATATCTGGAACATTTCATTGGAAAAAATGAGTACATGCAAATAGGAACAGTACATGCAGACAAAATGGCTGCCTAAAACTAGTGGAGGTCCTGGGGTGCAAAATTGCAGTTCAATGGAGTGAATAAGTCTAGGGATCTAATATACAGCAATGGTACTATTGTTAGAGATAATGGACTGCACACTGAAAATTTGCCAGGATGGTAAATTGAAGGTGCACTTATCATAGGAAAGAAGAACTGTGAGAATACAGGCATATTAATTTCTCTGACTACTGCAATCATTTCATTACAGATTATATATATATATGTATATATATATATTCATGTGGTATACATTAAATATGCACAAGACAGTTTTAAGAATCCACAGGTTAGGGCTGGAGAGATGGCTCAGCCGTTAAAGGCTAGGCTCACAACCAGAAATATAAGAATCCACAGGTTAAGATTACAACGCAAAGCTTGAATCCTGAAAGTCACTAGGGGGATACAATGGAAGTCCTACTGGGGGCCCCTACAGGACAGAAACTAGAATTGAATGTAGTGGGGGGCTTGAAAGAGCTGATGAGATGCTGAAGGACGCAGGCTGGCAGCAACCACACGCCTATGTGTGCTGCCCAGTTCTTCAGTGCCACACAGAACCCTGTTTATGATGGCACTAGAAACCTCAAGCCAAGAAAGTTGCTGTCATTGCTTCCTAGAACGCCAGTGGCATGGAGCAGGTGACAGGAAGGTGGGGGCCAAAGCGCTAGCGAGGAAAGGCCAGCTTTCTACCCTCTGTGGGGCCTCAGCTGCTGCACATAGCTGCAGCTCTGGAAACCTGACTCTTCTGACTGAAATCCCTGTGCTAACTTCAAATTTAGCCCTGGGCCTTGAGCCACTTCATAAGCTGTCCCCTCATAGCTTCCCCAGTCCACCACCTCAGAGATTAAGGCCAAAATCTGGGAGAGGTTATGAAATGTGAGCCTTAGTTTGGCCTGTTCAACCCATCTCCAAATAAAACTTAATCAAGCCACTAGAGAAAAATCCCTGTATCTTTGCTATGAATCCTTTCTGCCTATGCCCCGTTTCCCCCTTTCTACTCCTCTACATTTTGCCTTCTTAGACTCCTTGCCCTCAGCCCAGCTGGCCTTCTCTTCCTCTGCTGGCTCTGCCAGGCCCCACAGGGTGACGTAGCAGAAAAAGCATATGTTTGAGCTACAAAATGAAAGTTAATCTGGGACCTGCCCCTAACTAACTGTATGTCCAGGACAAATCACCTCAAGCCTGAGTCTGCTTCCATTCCTTAAAAAGAAATATAACAGTTCTGCTAAGGAAACTGCAATTGTAGCTTAATTGAATGAGGCAAACTATGTAAATGTCTCTAAGAACTAGTTGGGAATTTCTGTTGCTACCCATGTCATGTACCCTCCCCTGGCCATAACTATTCCTCAAACCTGACCCTTCCTATGCTTTGGGGCTTGATGGATGACACCTGCTGTCATCCAGCAAGCAGACAACGATTCCTGACTCATTCTCCTGCCTTAACTTCTAACTTCAATACATCACCAAGTAAGTCCTGTCAATATTACTTCCGTGTCTAAGCCAGATATTGTCTCATAAGACCATGTACCTTGTCAGTGCTTTTAAAAGTGGCAATTTTACCTTTATGGTGTGATGATTCATGCTAATCTCCCCACTCTTTATTGTATTCCCAGGCCTAGCACAGCATCCGTCATGACGCTGGGAGCTTAATAAACACAGTTGAATAAAAGAATTAGATGGGGTTAGAATTATTGCCATTAACTGGTAAAGCACATGATTCTTGCAGAATCTAAATGCGTCTCCCAGAGTGACAAACATAGTGAGCAACCAAGACACAGTTTGAACAGAAATTCATCCAATCCTAGAGTCAAATCCCCAGCTTTCTTGAGGTACAGAATTAAAACTGTAGAGATTGAAGGTCTCCGATGTATCAATCTAGTGTACGATAAATGATTACTTTAAAAATGATTACCACCATCAAGTTTCTTAGCACACACATCTTCTTAGTAATCAGAGTGGGTGGTGCATGTGCATGTGTGTGTGCGTGTGTGTGTGTGTGTGGAGAGAGAGAGAGAGAGAGAGAGAGAGAGAGAGAGAGAGAGAGAAAACCCATGCATGCATGCATAGTTGCTGAGATTATTTACGATCTGTTCTTGAGCTGAGCCTAGTGACATTTGTTTCTAATCCCAGCACTTGAGGTTGTTGAGACAGAAGGATGACAAGTTACAGGCCACCCTGGTCTGCATAGGAAGACTTTCTCAAAAATAACAAATTCAAAGAATACAATAAAACAGTATTTACTCATTTAGGCTGCATGTTAGATGCAAACTCACTCATAATGTAAATGAAACTTATGTCTACTTTTGATGATGACAAATTGCTATATTGCAGTGTAAACTATGGTAAGGTCACGTTCGTACATGCTTGCCTGTGGTCTGGACTTTGGTAAGATACTTTCCCCTGGTCTTTAGGGCCTGCTGGCATAGCGTAGTCTGGCTCAGGAATTTCATTATGTTGAGAGTCTTTATTTTTTTCATGCATGGAACAGGAGTGCAATCACCTTGACCACCTTTGTAGTTGGTGATTGAAGTGAGTTTTAAGTTTTGTTCTGAACGTGTAGGAACATTTTGTTTCATGTTGTTCTTAAACAATATAAAGTAGCAATTACTTATGTAATGTATCCTCTTATTTTTTATTGAAAACAATTTAGAGATGATATAATGCATGTTGGGGTATTAGAAAAACACTATGCCATGTTACAAACAGGACTTGGAAATGAAGTTTCTGGCATCTCGGGGATTTTGATACAAATCCACATAGAAGCTGAGATATATCTATATTTGTGCTTGTGTGGGTGGGATCCAGGGCAGGGTCAGACAGAGCCACACTTGGTAAAATAGAGCTTCCCCACTGTCTGAAGGCAGAGGGTTCAGGGTTAGCATCACTTGGTAGTTACAGAGCAATTCCTTAAGGTGTCAATATCATTTAACATGGAGAATGAGTCATGGGAAAATGTCGGGATGTCTAGGGCAGAAATGTGGGCGCTGAGTAGGAATAAGAATTATATTCATTATCGAGAGTTAATTGTGAGCAAGACACTGACTGAGATGTTGGTTTAATCTTCCAACAAAACCATATAGCAATTAAAGGGCTAGAAAGATAAAGTGACAAACTTGAGCTCACAAAGCTACTGGGTTTGGTAGAAGCATCAGAACTTAAAGGCCTGTCTCTGAGGATTCCTATTCTTTTTACTTTACCTTAATAGTTCGTGGTGCAAACATAGAGAGCTTAACAGGAAAGTGTGCATAAAGAAATGGAGTTAAAGCCCAGGCCAATTCTGTTCAGTAAAAGTACCAGACCAAGCGAGATAAGGCATCAAGGAGAATAGCAACAAGTTCAAGGCCAATCTGGACTGTACGCTGAAATTCCATCTTCATTTAAAAATAAAACTAACAGACCACAGAACTCTGATGCTGCTAGGCTTTCTTGAAAGTTCCTGATAATCAACTGATGGTCATGGCAAGATGCTCAGGGCTCTGCTCTGCCCAACACTCTCTAATTCTATGTCACCCATTCAGCCTCTGATTAACAGCATGTTCATGATGCTCTAATGTCGTGTTTCTCAGCATGTGGATCACAGTCCCTTTGGTAGACAGACCTTTGTACAAGGGTCTCATCTCAAATATCCCACATATTAGATATTTACATTGTGATTCATAACAGTAGCAAAATTACAGTTCTGAAGTAGCAACAAAAATAATTTTAAGATTGGGAGTCACAACAACATAAGGAACTGTATTAATGGCCTCCAGCATTAGGAAGATTGAGAACTACTGTTCTAGAATCTAGTGATGTTTAAGGGCCACTGTTTTAGAGTCCCTTCTCTTGTGTCACCGGAAAGTCAGGAGATAAAAATGGTATTGCAAAGCCATTTAGAAGTCATAAAATGGATTAAAAATAATTTAATGAAGCCAGGCATCATGACACCTACCTATCTGTGGTCCCAGCTTCTCTGTGGAGACAGACAAGACGATTACAGCCCAGGGATTTGAGTAACACGTTATAGTAAGATCAACCACTTGGCTGCAGTTGAACAATAAAGTAAGACTTCATCTCCGAAAAGATTTAGTGTTTATTGTAGAACAACAATTTAATCCAAGTTAATAAGGTCTCTAAATCTTCCCAGTAGACATGGACCTGAAATATTTACCTCATGGCTTTATCGTTTACAAGCTATTGTATCTTTCTTGTCATGCTCACTTTCTTTCCCCTATCTTCAGCTTGAACATCTGTAAATGGAGACCATCATCCCTTCTCTTTCACGGGCATTGACTAAATGAAGAGTTAATGTGCATAAGTACTCTTGCACGTACCTGGTACATGGTAGACATGTGTTGTTGTTATTCATAACCAGCTGTACCTAGCCTAACATCCTGTTTCAGCAAATCTCAATAGTTATTAATCAAGTGTTAAAAGGTTCCATTTACTTATTCAGACATTTCATTGTAAACACAATTAGCAATGTTATCCTGTTCAGATGCAATCTCTAGTGAGCCTAAATGATCAAACTTCTCAGTGTTCAAACTCCTGTGAGAGTTGTCTACCATGACAAGAGATGGGTTGGGGAAAGCATAGACACTTTCTGTCTGCCATCTGTACCTGTGACGACACACTCTCAAAACACATGCAAGGGAACACATGTCTTTATGCTCTTAGTAATCTGCAAAAATAATAATCAGTACATTTAGTGTACTTAAATTGAAAAAAATCCCATGATTGATTTTAAACAATGAAGCATTGTTTTCAAGGACTACAGTCTTATATCTGTGATCTTTTTACAGATGGAAACTCTCCTCTTTTTTTCATGGTTATGAGATACCTGGTATACATTGTTTGAAAAGATAGGTGAAAACTTCATCATTTAACCTAGATGAATATTAAGGGACAACAGCCATGTGTTTAATTTTGCTCCAAGATAGAAAATGGCACTGGAGTTGTTCTCAGTGATCACAGCTGGACCTACATGGACCCACTGGGCATATCTGAGTGGCATAATTAAAAGTAAGATTAATCATCAGATATTTTGGCCAACCTCCACAATTCCAGTACTCAGGATGCTGGGTCAGGAGGATTTCAAGGAGTTCTGTGCCATCTTGAGCTACATAATGAAACTCTGTCTTTGAAGAAAGCAAGAATCCAATAGAAGCCCCACACATGAAGCAAGAGCAGCAGAGAGGGCCTCTGTACATCTGTCTGTGCACCCAAGAGTCACAATTTCCATAGATTGAAATGAACAGCGCCCTCTGGCTTCGCACAGTACAGCGGTCTTGTGCATACTTAGGAAAAGGAAGAGCTTTTAGGGAAACACGTCGAAAAGGTATTACTTAGAGCATGATTTGCCTGGGTTGACCAGGGCAACCTAGACCAGCTCATCAGTGTACTTGATAGGGAGATCTGTCTTCTTCATCTGGGTTTGCTGTTGTCTCCAGAGTGCTCCGTATTTCTAGTCTGTCCTTGTGCTGGAAGAGGAGAATGCATCCAGGCATCTCGGACACTGGGTTGTGCCTCTGGATCTCTCTTGGACCTTCCCTGGGTCTGTATGATGCTGTATGATGCCTGTCCAGCTGAACAGGAACCCACACTTGGCTCTAATTGATCATTTCGAGCTGCCCGTGGGTTCCACACAACAGAGTTGAAGTTTAATCACAAGTGCAGCAAGAAGCTATAATTTCTTAGACCAACTGCTTATTGTGTTTGTTTGTTTGTTTTCTTTTTTTAAATAGGACAACGAAGGTCTTGTCGAGTGAGAGGAAACACATGTTCAAGATGGCACAAAGAGTTACTAGCAAAGCTTGGACTGACATCGAGCTGCCCTCAGTCACTAGCATCTTGAAGTTTGTTTGTGACTCTGTTCCAGCCTGCCCTGTATAGAACTGAGTACCTGAGAGAAATTTCTGATGGTTTTTTTTATTTTGTTTGTTTGTTTGTTTGTTGTTGTTGTTGTTGTTGTTGTTGTTCTTTTAATTTGGGAACTCGTTTCTGAATACATGCTGGTGTTTGGCTTGGTGCCTTGATGTCGGTAAGTGCCACCATGCCTGCACAGGGGGAGCTGAAAGCCTCCCTGCCAGCCTACCTCCTTTTAGCTCCCTAAGAATGGGGATTCCTGCTCTAGTAGGTATGATGTACTTGCCGAGTAGGAAGAAACCAGAAGCTGTATCTATACACACACAGACAGATAGAGCATCTGTCTTCCGGAGGTGACCTTGACATGAAGATTTAGCCAAAGGCTGATACAACCATTTTTTTAATCTCATGGCAAAAGAGAAGAAAATAAAAAAAAAAATACTGATTTGCGATGGAATACCACCTCAGACTCTTAGACTCCAGAGTTCAGCAGAAGCTAAAGGCACAGCAGCAGCCTCTCTCTCTCTCTCTCTCTCTCTCTCTCTCTCTCTCTCTCTCTCTCTCTCTCCTCTCTCTCTCTCTCTCTCTCTCTCTCTCTCTGTGTGTGTGTGTGTGTGTGTGTGTGTGTGTGTGTGTGTGTGTGTGTAAACCATTAGGAAACTATACGTCCATAAAGCAGAAACTGAGATCCCTTTTAACCCCAAATCCTAGAAATAACCACTATTAACCATGTAGTTTCTCTGCAGTTGTTTTCCAATGTATACAAAACCATAAATAACAAGGCAGTGTTACATATACAAATATTTCCTATTTTTCTTATCTGAATGTAAAAATGTTTCCTCAATTAAATAGTCTCAAAAAGCATGATTTATCCAACTACTATGTAATATTCCAACAGATACATATTTCATAACCTATATAATATAAACTATACCCTTGTCAACAGTTCTCCAAGTGTGAAAACACTATTATCATTTATAAAACAAATAATAACCCTAAGAAAATGGTCCATAATGCAATGAATTTGCAAACTCTTATTCTGACAAAATCTTACAGGTTTGCTTTATTCTACCAATGGGCATAACATTTCCATGTAATTCCAAAGAGATTTGAATGCCTGTCTGAGGCACAAAACATTGGCCAGTCTCACAAATGTGGGAAGATACTGCTCTCTGGTGGTCATTTAGAATGTTCCTTTAAAAAAAAAAGTTAATACACCAGGTGTTTTCCTTAGAATAAATTATTAAGAAGAAATCATTGAACAAAAATATAGAATTCTGGGGCTTGGTATGTTGCTTTATTTAAATAGTAGTTCCTAGAATTTAAAAATCCCTGTATTTGATATCTGAGTTCGTTCTTGGATACATACAGAGCTTCAGGACAGTGTGGTATAGATGTACCCTGCTTCAAAAACGAAAAATAAAAATGAATACAGTCTTGATTCTTTCCGCTAGATCTAAAAATTCAGTGCAGTTGAGTTCATTCCTGCTCAGACCAGCTTTATCTGTTTAAACTAGAGGATTTTTTAAAATTAAACTTTACAAAAAGTTTTAGTTTTGTAACTGCTCTAAATAGTACCAGGAGCTTCCATAAACTCACCATACAATTCCCCCTGTCGTTAACATCGCAGACTAGTATGGTATATTCTTACAATTAATGAAATCAAACCCATAAGCTACTCACGTTCATTAATTTTGAGCTAATGTCCCTTTCTGTTTCTGGATTTTATCCAGGCGCCCTCAGGATGTTTACCCAGAATGTCCTCTTAGGCTCTACATAGTTTTGTGATTGGTTCTCACACTCCTTGTGTTGTTTGATGTTTATTTTAACCTAAAAATTTTATGAGGTTATTTTGTTTGGGTTTGGGGGTCTGTTTTGTCTTGTTTTGTTTTTCAGACAAGATCTTACTCTCTTGCTAGAGCTGGATTTGAGTTTGTGGACCTCTTGCCTATACATGCTTAGTGCTGGGATTACTGGCATATACCCAGGTTAAACATATTTGTCAAAGTGTTTTGTAGAATTTTTTGTAATGTCTGTTAACTGATACTTGCCTGATGTCTGCCTGGCGATTAAACTGTAGTCACAGGTTTTTGTCAGGGACCACTCAGAGGCCAAGTGCCATCCTCAGCACATCCTATGAGGACAGGCACAATGTTGATATTGCAAGTAACAGTTTTCTCGGAACTCAGCAACCTCTTTAGGTTATAGAGAAAGATGGGCCTCAAAAAATTCAATGACCATAAGGAGAGCCACTTTTTAGAAGTAGAAACACTTTCAGGTCCTTTTTATAAGCACTGGGTTGAAATAGGCCTGCTTGTACAAGTATAGGTAGTGACTTATTTACTAGAGTATGGGCAAATTTCTGATGGCTACAACTGAAGACAATGGTACCCATTCTCCTAGAGACCATTAACTACCAATAGCTTCTAGAGTACCCTCATGAAGTCCCACCCATATCTATGATGGAACCCTATAGGACCCAGTCATGTCCAAGTGTCCACAGTTACTTTGTGTTCATGACTGCAATGACCATGTTATATTGAGTTAAAATTGCTAAAATTCATTAGGGCTAGAAAGATGTGAGTAAAGATGCATGCTTTCAACCCCAACAATCTTGAGTTCCATCCACAGGATGCACATGGAGGAAAGATAGAACTGACTCCCACAGGTTATCCTTTAACCTCCACATGCACTCTAATAGACATGTACACATACAAATGTGCGCACGCTCATACACAGAACAAATGATTGTAAGAAAAAAGACTACATATTTATATTTTATGTAATATAGGTGAAATTTCTAGGTGACTGCGAATTTTAAATTATAATAAATTCAGTGAAAAACTGCCAAACACCTGACAAAATACTGGCAAAATTACTTAAAGGCAAGATATCATGTAAAGAAATATTTATGGCCTCCATAGTACAATGCAGAGTAACACTCATACACATTTAAAATACCCCTTAACATTATGGGGCTGGAGAGATGGCTCAATGGTTAAGAACACTGACTGCTCTTCCAGAGACCCTGAGTTCAAATCCCAGCAACCACATAGTGGCTCACAACCATCTGTAATGGGATCCAATGCCCTCTTCTGGTGTGTCTGAAGGCAGCAACAGAGTACTTATATATAATAAGTAAATAAATCCTCAAAAAAAACCCAGAAAATAAATATGATAGTGTGGTGATGCATGCCTGTTGGGAGGAAGCGACAGGAGAATTACTACCAGTTCAAAGCCAGTTTGGACTACATAATAATATGTAGATCTTGTCCCCAGTTTCCTAAAATAACAGCCCTTAACCCAGCTCATCCATAGGCAGATCTCCCTCCAGTCCTAGGAGATACAAGCTGAGAAGACCACAGGCTACTACCCTTTCCAACTATCCTGGTCACAAACCAATGAACACAGTCCCAAGAAAAATGGGATGATGCCTCAACAGTTCAGCAACAGGGATAGACCTCTAAACCAGTCTCCAAAGCTCTTCCTAAAGAAGCTGGCTTTTTCCGAATAGACTGTAGTAACTCTCCATAACAAGGCATATTGGGTGTAAACAATTAAGAAGCTGTTGAGAAGTCTGTTAATTAAGAGCCACCGTCTAAACCACGAATAAATGACTTTACCGAGGAGAAGCAAGGAAAGAGACAATGATGATGAGCCCTCCTGAGATCTGAACAAACCTCAAATACTATGAGTTGGAAGAGTACCAAATTTAATTGGATCTGACTGTTGAACAATTGATGCCCCAGGACATGTTCAAAAACAATAAAGCAAGCCCTGCCCAGCAAGTGGCAAAGCCTAACATCTGGGCGTGATTGGTACAAATGCACATTTCAGTTTAACTGAAAGATCGGAAACAGAGAAAGTCACAGAGAGCTCTGAGGAAGCCACCATCATTCTGCAGTGATGGTGCATGCGCTGGAGGCTGTGATCTCTGCCTATCAATGTGAAGACTTCACACTGAGGCGAATTCTGCCTCACCATAATAGTTTAATTAAACCACCGAACAGGAATGTAACGACAAAAGTAAGCCTTGGAGAGGGGAGATGGAAATCAATATCTAGTTGAGACAATATATTACCTTGCATGCCCAATTTTAAACAAAAAGCATTAGGAGACAAGGAAAGAAACAGAAAAGAGATGGTAATGTGTAGAAGAGAAGGCAAGCACACAGAAACCATGAGTGTGCTTCAGTATTGGATTTGACCAAGATTTCAAAACTGCCATTAGAAATAAATTTGGAGAATTATAAGAAACCATGTGCAAAGAAGTAAAAGAGAAACAGAGGAAACTCCCCAAATCCTCTTTTTTTTTTTTTTTTTTGGTAAAAATCAAAGAGAAAATTAACAACATTTTCCCAAATCAGTATTCTACAAGAAGCCAAGGGTTTACAACAAGCTTAGGTAAATTTATCCAAGCAAAATGATGGACGAGCTTAATAAAAATATTTGTGGTATTTGTGGTATTGTGTCTTACCCAGGTCCAATGTCATATACTCTAGCTCCCAAGGAGTCCTGAAAGTTTAGAGTCCACATTCACAGTGACAACTAAACCTTGGGAGACAGCATGGAGCAGAAAGAAGCTGAACCCCACCACATGCACACCTTGGACAATGATTTCCACAGCAGTGCCACTGCCTGACCAGTCTGGTGAGGCTTTAGAACAGAGTCCTTTGAAAGGCGGTGTGTGCTTAACTGTTCTGTCAGTGTAAAAATCCTTTTGCCTCAGAGCATCTGTCGAAGACATTTCCATACAAATATATTTACTGCTCCATGAAACATCTCAAACGGACAGGAAACTAATGAAAAGATCTTTGAAATTTAATCTGGGAAATGAAATATCCAGAGAAACATTTTTAAAACTTTTTTTTTCTACGAGAAAACCCAAACAAATCAATGAGGCATACTTTCTACAAGGTGCTGTGATAACTGGATCATCAAATGTAAAGAAATGACAATTGTATACTAAAAGTTTTGTGTTTTGTATTAGTAGTGTTTAATTATTTGAATTCGTGAATTCATTGCACACGGTATGTAGTAGATGATTAAGTATGTCTTCCACAGCTAAAACAAGATACCATGAATTGGCTAATTTGTAAAGGACAGAAATTTATTTCCTCATATGTTTTGAAGTCTACAAAAGTCCAAACTTTAGGTAATACTTGTGGTGTGATAGGGAGTTTTTGCTGTGTTTAGACAGAAGTCTAAATGGCAAGAGGGATCAAGAGATCAAAGGGTCAGCCTCAAGGTCTTTCATAATTACCGTAAATCCATGTTAAGGACATCATCTTCACGATGGAATGACATTATCCCACTTCCTAGCACTGCTGTTCGAGGGATTAAGTTTTCGTCAGAGCTTTTGAATGGCATATTTAAACAAGTGAACTTGATAATTTGGAAGGAGCATACACAATGTCAGAAGATGCAGTAAAGTCCTGTTCAGACAAGACAAGTTATGTAAAGAAATTTTAAATATGAACTGGTCAGTTAATAGACCACTCACCTTGTTGTAATTATACTGAATCCCCTCCACAAATAATGTTATGCACATTGGTCAGAAGAGCCGATCCATTCCTTCTGATCGTCCCAGGTTCCTTCAAAGGTGCATAGAAAGTGTTGCATACTGCTCCCGTGTATAGGTGTTTGGACTTAATGTCAGGTTTTATGTTTTTCTTAGAACTGTGACCTTAGCCAAATGGGTAATCTTCCTTAGCCTGTTAGCAACCATAAAATAAAGACAATATAGTGTCTAACCCTACAGGATGTTCAGAAGGGTTAAATGAAACACTTCCTGTAAAATGTTTAGCAAAGCACATATCCAAGTTTCCGGATGAGAATGACAACCCTGTCCCAGCCCTCCATCCACTGATAAGACCTGGAAAACAAACTGCCTTTTAATGGCAACTCAGACCCATAGGTAGAAAACTGCCAACTCTCCAGAATCTCTCCTGGCTTTGAGATTCTAGATGTCTCTGCAGCAGATGGTCTCCCTGGCCTTTTACTCAGTGCTTCCTGGTGGGCTCCCTCCTCTGATTTGTTAAGGTTTCATGACCTGAGCCAACGCTGAAGTGTCAGGGAACTGCAAGTCACATTCTCTGTGCTGATAAACATCTCATCTCTCTCCACTCGCCCCCATCAAAATATTATGATGTATTTCTCTGAAGTCCAAAATAAATCATCCAAGCACTGCTGTTAAGATTGTCTGCAAACAAGTTCACCTCCATCAGAGGAAATAATTAAAATTTCACATACTTCCTTAGAGCAATATTCTTTTACATTTGATTCAGTTGAATGGCCATGATGATAATTCCTTATAGCTTGGTAGCTTTCAAAGAAATTTTATATTAGTCGCTTGGAAGAATAAAACCAACTATGGGACTGTGGGGTGGGAATCATTCAGTAACTTTGCACTGCAGTAAACAGATGTCTTGGACCTCCTGACTCCTCCCTAGGTGTATCTCTTACTTATCCTAATGCCTTGGAGAACACTATGCAATCCACCCCTTTCAACAGCTGGAAAATAATCTCTCCATCTTCCCCTAAAAGTTCCCCTTACTCCTACTTAGGTAACTTTAGCCCCTTTCTGAGTAATCTGTAATCTCCCCAGGGGAGGCAACTCTGCTGAATTATTGATGATCTCTTTCCTCTTCCTCGTCATCCCCTCATGTGAACGGCACTCTATCCTTCTCTGTCTTTGATCGCTGTCAGTCTGACTCATTTGTCAATTTCCAATCTTTAGTTATCACTCCCCACCCAGGTGCTTATTATAAGCCGCCAGTCTATTTCCATCTCGTCCATCTTCTCAGCCTCTGAATCTACCACGTGAAAGGTCATATTTCTCTATTCCAATTTCTGCTAATGCCCTTAACAACACTTAATG
This sequence comes from Rattus norvegicus, assembly GCF_021556685.1. Taxonomy (NCBI): domain Eukaryota; kingdom Metazoa; phylum Chordata; class Mammalia; order Rodentia; family Muridae; genus Rattus; species Rattus norvegicus. The sequence goes on along the minus strand of NC_141554.1, from coordinate 137,389,487 downwards.
AGAACAGAAAAGAAATTCACCTTCCAAGAGGTGTCGATCAACTTTCAACAAGTTCCCCATGAATTCTGACTGTGTTTCCAAGGATTAATCGAACAAGGCTGTTGATGTCTGCTATCCTGGGGCTGCTTCATAACATGCAATGTCCTTCTAGATCCTATCTGCTGAGAGCCACTTACAGGGTGGAAAGTTATATTTAGTCATAATCAGTCTGCTTGGCAAATGACCTTAGGGGGCCAGTCGTGTCCCAAGAACATTAGCTGAATGGCACCCCATTGCTAATGTACTCTTTCTCTTTTCTCACAAAGTCCAGATAAGTTGAGCAAAAATCTGCAGTATCATGCCTCAGCTCTTATGATTCTGAAGAGTTGAAGCAAGAAAAAGGGTGCTGGATTTGCAGTCCTTACTGAGTTGATGGTGGGAGGCTAGAAAAATGGAGTATGGTATGCACGGAACCTTATCAAGAAGCCCTTTGTCTCCTGAAAGCAATGTTATGTCCCCACACCAGTTATAGACCCACAGAGTTATTCAGAGGAAAAACATTCTGTATTTACTCTTCCAACACCTACCCATTATCAACTGGCCCTAACAAAACTGTAAGTAAAGATCAATGAAGAGTACAAACCCTTGAAAGTTTATGGGGAAACAAGCTGAAAACAGACAGTGTTGATACCCTAAAGTGCTAGGCAAAGATCAGGGAGACAGATAAATACATTATGACATCAGAAGACAATATAATAGTTACTATCAATGGGCAACTACAGGATGGCTTGAGAACACAAAAGAGAAGCCCCTGCTCTTGTCTTGAAAGATTAAGGAGGAACTTTTTGAGGAACCAGATATTGACAAGGAGCCTCTCTTTAATCAGTGCTAGTTAGATTCATTGGAATACTCTTCCCAGCTAGGCCTTAACCTTTTGACTTCCATGTCTGTTTCTACATGGCCATATTTTCACCTTACCAGTGACCACCACACTCGGTTTTCTTAATGTTTCTCATCCCTCAAAATCCACAAGTGATGTTGATTAGCCTGGTCTGCCTTTAGGAAAAATCCCATTAAGCTGGTCAAAACACCTCCTTATCTGTGATGTCTCCTAATCTGTTTTAGTCTACTGACTTTTTCCCTATTCCTTGTCCATATCTAATACCCTCATTTTTCCTCATTGTATTTAAAGTTGAACCCGATCCATCTACTGTAAAACCTCATACCTTATAGCTGACACAATTGTTCCCCTGAAAGTCTGCCTTACTGTTTTTATTATGTTTATATAAATGATATATTTGTCTTTAATACACGGATATTGTACTCTGAAGCATACAAAAATATATACACGAGCAAAGGTAAGTGAAAGAGAAGGATGTTCTAAGTACTGAAGAGTAATATACCTAGCTATCCAGATGAAAGGAAGTTGCAGAGAGAAACAGAAAGGAAAAAGGCATGGAATAATGGTCTCTCTCTCTCTCTCTCTCTCTCTCTCTCTCTCTCTCTCTCTCTCTCTCACACACACACACACACACACACACACACACAAAACACAAAACACAAAACACAAACAGTGAGTGTAGATTAAATTCAAAGATGAGGCTGGCATAGGGTCAGGGACTAGACCATGCAATTCCACCAATATGAGGAATATATAAAGTTAGAGATATTTGGATAGTGTTAGTTTTTTGTTGCTATTATCATCAGCTGGAATGCATATAGCAACTGCATGAGGTGTCTTAAGGCCAGAAGAATTAATGTGTGTGTGTGTGTGTTTGTGTGTGTGCACATGCACACACATGCTCCCAATCTTCAAGGTGTTTAGAATTTTTCTACAATAGTGGTCCTCAACCTGTGGGTCATAATTCCCACATGGGTCATATACCAGATATCCTGCATATTATGATTCATAGCACAAGCAAAATAACCGTTATGAAGCAAAGAAATAATTTTATGGTTTGTGGTCACCACAATATGAGGAACTATATTAAAGAGTTACAGCATTAGGAAGGTTGAGAATCACTGGTCTAGAATGTTTTGAAATATAAAAGGTTTCAAAAGTCTACAAGTCATGGTATTAGGAATCTCAGATATCTGTATTTATCTGTTTATAAATTTTCAGGTAGCTATGGCTCCTGTATAAGCCCTGGTAAATAAAGAAAGGGTTTATGAAAGAATGGCATTAATCAAAGAGTCAGACTCTACTGCTTACCTCATATCAGCCCCGTGACCCCATTGTTTCATTGTATTAGTGATCATTTACATAATTACAACCTACTAGCAAGCTTGCTAGCTTCCCTGTCAAAACTGTGGCATGGGAGCTAACCTTTGGTGGCTTTACTAAGTACTCGAAGGGCAAATGCAATTCTTTATAAAAACAGCCATGGATGGAAACCAGACTTGGCTTCAGGCAAACCAAGCGTCCTTTCCAGAAAAAAAAAATCCAAGTTCTTACCAGAAAAAAAATTCTACATTCTCAATCACCTCCTATTGCTTCTCCATGGTGGTAGCACGTGTTTAACATTATGTCTTTCTGTCTCCATTATTGTTCTTCCCCTATGTGAGATAGGATTTATTCTTCTAACCCCTCTGTCTTAGAGTTTCCATTGGTACAAAGAGATACCATAACTAAAGCAATTCTTATAATGAACAAAATTTAGTTGGGGCTGGTTTACAGGTTCTGGCGTTCAGTCCATTATCATCATGGCAAGAAACACAGCAACGTCCAGGAAGACATCTTGTTCCAAAGGCTAACAGGAGAAAACTGGCTCCCAGGTGGGCAGGAGGAGGTCTCAAAGCCCACTCCTACACACTTCCTCCAACATGGGCCACACCTACTCTAACAAGGTCATACCTCCTAATAGTGCCACTCTCTGGACCAAGCATATTAAAACCACCATAGTTCACTCCCTGGGCCAAGCATATTCAAACCACCACACCTATGAGTTTTCACTATCCTCTAAGTGCTTTGATCAAATGAAAAGAACACAAATTTCAGTACACCAATGCCAAAGGTAGGCTTTATTTACTTTCTACTCTTCAAGTGTTCCCTGTGGACACCATATGGCCATTAAACAGAAATCTAAGTGAAAGGGAGAGGGCACATGTAGATCTCCTAGGCAATGCTCCTTCTAATCCCTACATGAATCCTAGCATGAACTGCCAATGACTGCAAATTCAGCTCCATCTCACTATAGCTTCATGAGAGATATGAAATGAGCATTTCTCATATGAGGCCACACAATTCACAGAAGTATTAGAGACAATAATGATTGGCTTTTTGCAGACACATAGTTTTGTGGCCATTTATTAGAAATAGATGAATCTCAGGTTCTTACTCTTGGATAAACCCAGAGTTCAGCAAACTTTGCCTGTGAAGGATGTAGAAGCATTTTTTTTATCTTTGTTCATCACACAATCCCTATCTGTTTTGATTGAAATACAGCATTGTTGACATTTTATATCACAGAAGCATTATATATCTTAGAATTTAGAAGTCCCATTCTATATGTACCCAAGTACAGAATCTCAAAATTTATGAAATAAAAATTGGACTGAGCTAAACAAAGTACCAAACCTCTAATTATAGCTAAGGATTTCAAAATTCTTCTATCTCAACAACGGATCAAAATACTGACAAAATAAAAGTCAGCATCAAAGTCAGGTAGAGTTGCACATGCTACAATTCCAGCCCTTGGGAGGTAGAAGTAGGGGAATCAGGAATTCAAGGCCAGCCTTGATGATATAAGAATCTGTCTTAAAAGAGAATAAGGGAGGTGGACAGAGAGATAAAGAGACAGAAAGAGATATAATTAAGGACACAAGATTCAAAAACCGTATCTAAGTAATAGAATCTAATAAAATGTAGAAAATATTCCACCCAACAATATCAGAATGCATGTCATTTTCAAAATTCTGTGTAGTACTCACCAAGACAGATAATATTTTTTGCATATAAAATAAAATTAAATAAATTTGAAAGAATAAAATTGAAATACGGTGTTAACTCAGCATAAGGGAAACTTTCAAAAGAAATTCTTAGAATTAGGTAATTGGGGGTAGTTTTAAGATGAAGGATGAAAATCTCTTACATTTCTGTATACTAACAATGAACATTCCAAAACTGAAGTTAAGAACATACCATTAGAGGGGCTGGAGAGATGGCTTAGCAATTAAAAGCACTTGCTGTTCTTTTTCCAAATTCTATTTTCATTATTATTTTATGTGTATAAGTTTCTTGTTTGCATATATGTTTTTGTACCACATGCATGTTGGTGCTCTCAGAGGCCAAAAGAGGATTTCTGATACTCCCCTCCCTGGAACAAGCATTACTGTCAATTGTGAGCCACCACATAGGTGCTGGAAATCAAAACTTTGTCCTCCAGAAAAGCATCCAGTGCTCTTAACCACTGAGCCATCCCTCCAACACCTCTTGTTGCTCTTGAAGAGGATCCATGCTCATTTCCCAGACCCTACATCACATGGCTTACATTACCTATAACCTCAGTTCAATGCATCAGATGCCTCTTCTGGCCTCTGTGGACATGAAACATACATGTGGTACATATAAGTACATGCAGGGACATATATATATATATATGATAAAAATAAACCTTTTAACATATATATTTTACAAGAGTTCTAAAGAAATCAAAGTGCATATTGTGTAATAGTGCTAAAGAAATTGAAGTACCTCCTTACGCAAAAATTGAACAGGAACTGCATTTTCAATAAAATGTTAAATGTGAATAAAAGAAAAAATTAAAGTAATTGGAAAGATAAACTTTAGAAGATTAAACATAATAAAAATGTCAGTTCTCCTCCAGAATGATTTGTAGGATATTACAATCCCAGTAAAAATATCTGCAAGGCAGTTGTAGACACAAATGAACTTTTTTAAAACTTTATTAAGGAGTAGGTCCTCTAACAGCTAAGTCAACTGAGAAAGGAAAAATGAGGATTTACCCTTCCCAATACTGTCTACCTAATATTGAAGGATACTATATAAGTACAGTAATCTACAGTATGCAATATTGACAGAAGGATAGACACACAGAGATCCATAGATTAAATAAAAGCACCAGAAATAACCCATACAATTACTTCCACATGATTTTTGACACAATGAGCAAACTACTTCAAAGGAAGAGAAAAACACTTTAAATAAATGGCACTAGAGCCATTGAAAATTCACCTTAATATATCAAAATGGATCATGGACTTTGAATGTAAGACACGAAATCTAGAAAACATTTTTAATGGAAGAAAACATTCATGATCCAGAGATTTACTGCGCTTGACACTGAAAGTGCAATCCATGAAAGATTGGTTAGATTTCAACCAAAGGAAAAAATGTTGCTCTGAAAATGATGTTATAGCAAGCTAAAGAATGAGAGACAATATTTGAAAAAATGCATAGTTGATAAGAACACTATGTAATATATATGAGTAGTTCAAAAAACCCAATATTTTAAAAACAGCAACTACATAATGGATGCATGATGCTTGTGTTAGCCAGCTTTTCATCAGTGTGGCAAATACCTGGGCAAAACTGATTCAAACAGAAAGCATTTCCTTTTGCTCACAGTTTCCTAGACTTGCAGCCCAGGGCCACTTTGATACATTATTTCTGCACTTGTTATCAGGTGGAACATCATATCAAAAACACTTGGCAGAGCAAAGTCACATGCTTTATGGTGCCCAGGAAGCAGAAAGACAGAAAGGGACAAAGGACCGTATCTTTCCAAGTCAAACACCCAGTGCCATACTCCCCCCAAGTAGGCCCTACCTCCCAGTCTGCACAATACCCAAAATGGCATAAAATAATGAATCTTTAATTAGATGAATTCACTGATTAAGAACCCAATGACATGATCCAATCACATTCCCCTAAACCCCTCAGCTCAACACTACTCCACTGAAATCAAAACCACACTTGAGAATTTGGGAGGGCATCTTATACCTATACCATCAGGAAATGAACACACATTCCACTACTACATAGATGATGAAAAGGTGCATGAGAACATGTTCAATGTCTTAAGTACTGGTGAAACGGAAATGAAATCATAAGAGCTAAACTTTCCAAAGTAGTAGTAATACCAAACCCTGGAAAAACAGTAAAAAGCTGGACCACTTTTACAGTACAAATGGCAAGTTACACATTCAGCTACTATGGAAAATGTTGGTGATATAAGTGAGCCAGGTATATACTGTATATTGGCCCTAGGTTGTAGTGCACTTTTTCACAGCAGACCAGGAACTGCTTGCTAGCAAAAGTCCTGAAGCATCCATCTCAGGATTTTACATATACTATTGTTTTCATGGAGCATAGAAAAGGTATATTTTTAGTGATTAAGAGGAGACCGCACCCACCTAGGGATCCATCTCATCTGCAGACACAAAATCCAGACACTATTGCTGATGCCAAGAAGTGCTTGTTAACAGGAGCCTAGTATAGCTGTCCCCTAGAAGGCTATGCCAGCACCTAGCCGATACAGATACAAATGCTCACAGTTAACCATCGGACTGAGCACGGAGACCCCAGTGCAAGAGTTAGGGGAAGCACTGAAGGAGCTGAACAGGATTGCAAGCCCATAAGAAGAACAGCAATATCAACCAACCAGAGCTCCCAGGGACTAAACCACCAACCAAACAGTACACATGGAGGATTTATGTCTCCAGCAGCATATGTAGCAGAGGATGGCCTTATTAGGCATTAATGGGAGGAGAGACCATTGGTCCTGTGGAGGCTCGATGCCTCAGCGTAGGGGGATGCTAGGGTGATGAAGCAGGAGTCAGTAAGTGAGTGGGAGAACACCTTCATAGAGACAGTGGGGGGGGTAGTTAGGGTGGGAGTTTGTGGAGGAGAAAACCGGAAGGATGACAACATTTGAAATGTGAATGAATAAAATAACCAATAAAAAATCTAAAAATAAAAAAGGAGACTTGCCTCCTGTAAGTTTTCCACAAACTACCCCCAACACCTATTATCTGTGGGTAAGTTAAACCATGAAGCTATAAAGACCCTAAGCAACTCTTGCCTTTTGAAATACTCTGAATGAGAGACACCTTTCAATGATGTTAAAAGACATCACCTAGACGTTTAACCTCCTCTGTAATACCTTTCTTTGCCCAGAATGTCTATGCCTACCTCCTCTTAAATAATATCTATCTGCCCATCTGTGTGTTTGTCTATCTAGCAGAGTAATGTGTTATGACACATATGTGGAGGTCAGAAGAAAACTTGTGGGAATAAGGTCTCTCCTTACACCATATGGGTTCTAGGGATGGCATTTAGGTGTCAGGCTTGAGGGCTAACAGCTCTACCAACTGAGCAATCCAGACTACCCCATCTCCTCTTAATACAGTGAAAAGGGAAGCTTGTGTACAGAGACAGACACATGCATAGAAATGATGTAACAACAGACCTTTGGTGATGTAAGTAGAGACTGCAGTAAAGACAGCTACAAGCCAAAGATGACCAGTAACCCTCAGAAGCTGGTAAGAGTAAATGATGGATTCTACTAAATCAAGTCTCAGGGTTGGTACTTTTCTTTTTATTTTGGATGTCAAGTCTTCAGAGCCAGCCAGTTGGGCACTTTATTATGCCAGCATATCAGGCCGATGTGCCATGAAACACAGATAATAAGATATCAGTATTATATTAATCATAACGGAAATGCTAATAATAGAAGATGTGCATGTCCCAGTTGGATTTATTATTGCTGCGATGAAACACCATGACCAAAGCAACTTAGAAAGGAAAAGGTTTGTTTGACTTACGCCTCCATGTTCATCATCTAAGGACATCAAGACAGAAACACAAGCAGGGCAGGAACCTGTGTAGGGTTATGTGGGGTCCCATGTTCGCTCCGCCACAGGGCATGGCCGTTCTGGGAGGCAGGAGGAGGGAAGTTGACCAAGCTTACCCGACCATTGCTGGACAAGTGTTGGACTGTAGGGAAGCTGCAGGTTACCGCTCCAGGGGTTGGAAAGCGCAGTCTGAGGCACCACGGGACAGTGACAGCCGGAACTGGCTTGGGGATCCCCCGGACTGCAAGGAGGCTGGGATCATCTGGTTCTCAGGTTTTCAGACACCTAGGCACTGCTGGATGCTGCAGAAGGGCTGTGAACAGAGTGGAAGTCCGAGGGTGGATCTAGCCCAGTGCTGAGAGGGAAAAGTGGGAGGCTCCTGCTGGTCCTGCAGGGAGAGTCTTTGGCTTGAAGCTTGGTGGTGACCATGGCTGAGAGCGCATAGAGGCTTTCTATGGGAGATTAAACAGTGGCAGCTCTGTAGGCAAAGAGCTTCTCCAGGGCTCCCCATGGCAGATCATGAAGAAAGGAGACATTCCATGGTTTTAAGACATTTATTGTCACGGTGGAAAGTGGATGAGTAAAACCATACCCCACTTCTCAAGGTGAGCCTGAGATTAAATACCTTTTGCAGGGAAGAATGTCTGGGAAGGAAAGGTTATTGGCTAAGCCTCCTGGCCTTTAAAATGGAGATCTGTCTTGAGCCTACCTGACTACAGGTCATTGTCCTCTACCTGTGGAGGGTCTTGGGGCATTGCCCTTACATGACCGATAGCCACAAATCTATGGAGGACAGAGCTAGTGACAGAGGCCTGGTTCCCTGGGGGTCAAGCGAAATGCCTACTGTCCCTTAGGGTCACCGGGGTTTCTAGCCTTAACTCAACCAGGAACCAGGCTGCCTTTTACAGTCCCACAAATCTAGAGGCAGGTGTTATACAGAGGCTATGGAGGGGTGCTACTTACTGACTTGTTTCTCATGACTTGCTCATTCTGCGTTCTTATAGAAACTGGGACCACCAACCCAGGGATAGCACCACCCACAGTAGGCTGCCCCCTCCCACACCAATCACCAATTAAGAAAATTCCCTAACACCTTGCCTTTAGCCCAATCTTAGGAGGAATTTTTTTTAATTGATTCATTCTATTCGGATGACTTTAGCATGTGTCAAGTTGACATAAAACTATCTGGCATGATGCACTACAACACAATCAGAGATACACTGAGATTTTTAAAGGCTCTATCCCAGGGATCAGAGAAATGGCTCAGTGTAGAAAAGCTCACTGCGGAAACTTGAGAACCTGTGTTTGGTGCCCCAACTCTCAAGTGAAAACCCAAACTCCTCCGTGCACACCTGTAATTTCAGTACTGGAGAGGTAGAGACAAGTGCATCCTGAGAGTTTACTGGTTAGCTAGTCTGGCCAAATAAATGAGCTCCAGGTTCATCGAGAATCCCTATCTTAAAAAAGCGGAGATGTATTGCCAGGTGCTTGATGACTGGAATGTAGTTCCTGGAGCCCATGTAAAAAGTTCCTATGATGAAATGGAAGTTGTAGACAGGAGACTGTCTGGCAGTCGAGGACCAACTAGCATGGAGTATCTGTGCAGCTTCAGAAATGAGCCTCAGGGGGTTGGGGATTTAGCTCAGTGGTAGAGCGCTTGCCTAGGAAGCGCAAGGCCCTGGGTTCAGTCCCCAGCTCCAAAAAAAAAAGAAATGAGCCTCAGCCTCAACAAGGTGGAAGATGAGAACCAACACCTGAAAGCTGTCCTCTAACCACTCCCTACACACACACACACACACACACACACACACACACACACACACGCACACACATACACACACACACACACACACACACACACACACACGCACACACACACGAAACCAAGCACAAATTAAAAAAAAGTAGATGAAAAAAAAAAGATGGAGAACATTTGAGGAAAACATCTAACATCAACCACTGGCCTCCACATGCACATGCCTGTACACACATGTGTACATGCAAACACATATACATAGATATATTAGTAAATTGTTTTGTTGCTACAATAAAATATATAGTAAAAGCAATTTGAGAAAAATTTAATTGCTAAATTCTTCAACTTCATGTGATCCCGAATCTAAATGAGGCATTTCTACATTAGTTTGGTCTATGGACACATATGCGTGGGATTGGCTTAATTATTGGTGTGGGGAGACCTAGCCCACTGTGGGCTACACCATTCCCCAGGCAGCAGGTCCTGAATTATATGAGTGGAGAAAGCAAGAAACCAACGCACAAGTGAACATGCATGCATTCATTTATCTCTGCTCTTGACTGTAAATATGATCTGACTAGCTGTTCGAGGTTGCTGCCTTTACTTCCCCAAGATGAGGGACTGTTATCTGGAATTGTGAGCTAAAATAAACACTTTTGCTACTAAGTGTCCTTTGTCAGGATATTGTGTGGCGGTAACAAAGTGAAACTGGGGTACAGGAATTTGTTCAGGCTCAGACTTTGAGGATACATCCATTCATCATGAGAGAAAAGACACCATAGCAAGAGCATAAGGTCACATTGGATCTGCTGTCAGGAAGCAGAGAGTAAGGAATGGTGGTATTAAACTCATTTCCTACTTTTTATTCATTCTGGGACACTAACCTATGTACTTCTCATATTTAGGATAGATCTTTCCATTTCAATCAGCCCAACTTAGAAAATCCATCAAAGGTATGCCCTGAAATTAGTTTCCATGGTGATTCTAAACCCTGTCAAGCTGACAATCAAGATTAAACATTACAACTCTACCCTCTGTCAACTTGACAATGGAACATATTGCTTTAAAGCCATAACATTCCACCTTGACCCATAGGCTCACTGCCATCTCATAAAGCAAAATCTACTTATCCAACTTGAAAGTCCTCAAAAATTTCACAGTTCTGGCACTATTCAAAAGTTTAAAATCAAAGTCTCAGCTGAAAATCAAGTCAGTCTGTTAACTGTAAGCTCCCACAAAATTAAAAATAAGAACCAACAAGTTACACACACACACACACACACACACACACACACACACACACCACATTGCTTTTGATTATATATATGTGTATGTATATATATATGTAAGTATGTATATATATATATATGGTTTGAATGAAAAATATCCCTTTGCATTGTGCATTTGAACATGTAGTCCCCATTTGGAGCTGTTTGGCAAGGTTTAGGATGTGCAGTGTTGCTCAAGGAGAAAGTAGGCTACTAAGTGTGAGTTTTGAGAGTACACATAGCCTCCCCCACATCCAGTCTGATTTCTCTGTTTTATGTGGGTTTGTTGTTGTTGTTCCTTTTATTTTTTGTTTTTGTTTTTTTGTGTTTTTGTTTGGGTTGGGTTGACAATGTGATCTCTCTGCTTTCTGCTACAGCCACCATGCTTGCCTGCTGTCATAGACTCCTATCTCTCTGGAACCCTGAGGTTGTTTGAATGAGGATGCCCCCATAGGCTCATATATTAGAATATTTGATTCCCAGGTGGCGGAACTGTTTGGGAATGGATTAAGACATATGACCTTGTGGAAGAAGGTGTGTCACTTTGAAGTTTCTAAATAAAGCTCGAGACATTCTCCTCTTAATCATAGTTGCAGACCAAGACATTACCTCTCAGCTATTGCTCTAACATTAAGTTAGCAGCCTGCTGTCATGCTCCCCACCACGATGAAAATAGACTCACCCTCTGAAAATATAAGAAATTCCCCTATTAAATGCTTTCTTTTGTAAGCTGCTTTTTGCTATTTCTTCACAGCAATAGTAAACTAGCCCAAAATATACAGACCTTTCCTTCTGTAAGTGGCCTTTGATTATGCGGTTTTATCCTAGCAACAACAAAAAAAATAACCAATACAACATAGGATGTCACAGAATAAACAACCCATTCCAAGAGGGAAGAACTGGAACAGAAGAACAAGTGATCACGTCAAAGCAAGATGGGAACTCAACAGAGAAAACACCAATTCGAAGTCATTGCGTCTGGTATTTAGGGATAATGATAGAATCGTGTAGGCATCTAAAGATCTCTAATATCCTCTTCCGTCTAGATCTTCCTCCTAAAACACACAATGTTAGCTTGCCTCAGAGCATCCCTCCAGTCGCTATCTCCTGTATCTTGTGCCCTGACCCGCCCCCCACCCCCCCCCCGCCCTCATCCCCCCGCAACTTAGACTTCACCTTTACACCTTCAGACGGTGGCGTCTGGCCTCCTTGCAGGAACTTCAGCCTCGCCTTGTTTGGGTAGCTCTTTGGAAATACATTGCAAGAACCAGTGACCTGCTCTTTTTTTATGATTCCCAAGCCAGTCAGTAGTGCATGAGCAATGCCACTAAGTTCTGCAGTCACCTTGGCCTGCAGCCTGAGCCCTACTTTCTCAGGGACATCGGCTTTCTGTGTGCTGATCCTAGGCAGCCAGGTTTCATGAGCGGGGAGTTTCTTCAGTGACATTGTCACTTTATGGGTTCCACCTTTGAACAGAATTTGCATTTTCTCATGATAGAGTTTCAAATTGTGTGAGACCGTTCCCGTGGTGGACATTTCCTATTGTCCCAATGTAGAGCAGGGGGTTTCTCTTTGTTGATGTTAATCTCTTTAACAATTATAGTTGCTTTCAAACTGCCTTGTGTACAAAGTTTAGCAGACACACACTCTTCCTCATAAAATTTCATGTTTTCATATCTTTCTATTCCAGTTTTTGCTTTCATTCTCTGTAGCCCTAGATGAGAGCATTAGCAGACTGAGTGCTACCCTTTCTTGAAATTTCTTTCACCACAGAAATGTGTCCATTATTCCTATATCCAGCCTCACCCAGGTCCCTAGGACAAAATGTAATCATATTCTTTACCACAATATCACATGAATGTCGTCTAACCTAGTTCCCAATAGAGTCTCCTCCCTGTCCCAAATGTCATAAGCAGGTCACATTTCTATAGGCATTTTGGTATTCCAAACTTTAATCAGAATGATTCTACTAGAGTCTACTGGGGTTTTCTAGCTCAGTGTTCTAAATCCTTCTACATTAATCCCATGATCCAGTCCCAAAGCCCTCTGCAGCACAGGTCTGGTTCACTGCAACCTATGAGGCAGTCCACTACTCAGTGCTAAACGTCAGTGTCACTTGTCTAGGTGCGGGGGAAAGAACACTTAAGGAAACAGGAATTTATTTATATTTATCACAGTTTGAGGTTACAATCTGCAATGACAGAAATGGCTGCAGGAACAGAGGATGTCACAGGCAGCTGCAGAGAAGAAACAGAGAGAGAGACAACAGGTCCCACTTAATTCCCTTTCTCTTTTTTATTTTGTCCATGACCTCAGCCCATGGCAGCACCCACATTTCAGGAGAATGTTTCAATCTCATTTAATTTAATCTAGGAACGGCCTCACAGATAAGCCCAGAGATTTTTGTTTCCATATTAAGTCCAAATCGAGTCAGGTTGAGAATATTAGCACCACAAAAATACAGATAAAATAAAATATATAAAAGTTACAAGTATAGGCCCAAGAATTACATGTATAATTCTGTTTATGCAATATTTGTGAAATGACTAAATTTTAGAAAGAAAAGGCAGACTAGGATTTGGGCAGGAATTGTGAATAGGGCAGGAAGATGATGGGTGTATTTATAAAAGAAAAAAGCAAATGAGTCCTCTTGGAAATGTTGTGAATCTTGACTGAAGTACTGAATATAAAATAAAACTGAAATTATAATCAAATCAATAAATTATGTCAGTATACTGATTGTAATATTACGGCTTACTCTCTCACAATTGTACCTATTAAGAAACTGAGTGAAAGTCTCAGTGAACCTATGGATTAATTTAAGAACTAAGTGAGCCCACAACTGCCATGATATACAAATTCATTTTTAAAAACCATCCCGAAACTCTTCTGTTAAAAGATTGCTTTAAGTGACCAAAGTGGAAGCAGGGAGAATAGTTAGGATGTTTGCAGTAGGGACAGGGACAAAGGGTTGGATTTTAGAGGGAGACAATTTTGAAAACAGAACTAAATTTTTTGCTGAGAGTTGCATGTAGGATATAAGGAAACACGAATAACATCAGAGTATTAAGCTGCAGGTAGAGGAGGTTTGGCAGGAGGAAAAGAGGGAAAGATGGAGATTATCTGCTGTGGGGACTGGATAATATCCTCAAATACACAGATAATAAAAAGGAAAAAATACCTAAAATCTAAGACATGAGGAAATGTTCTCAAAGGCTGTGGTCCAAAATATATCCTCAAACTTTCCTATTGCATTATGGGAGTACTCCCTCGGATACGAAGATTCACAATCTACCTGCCACAGTAAATCTTCATGGTGTCTTGGGAAGCATGAGCCTTGGACTTGAGAACAAGTCATATCCAATAACAGCAGCGGGAAAACATGTCCCTTTTGGCAGCAAACAAAGCAGCCTCAAAGTAGCTGCTACTCCATGTTGCAAAACTGTCTGGGGGCAGACGCATTCTGCTAAATGCTGTATAAAGAATGGTTTCATTGTGCGACTTGAACAGTTCTTTCCACTGGGAGCTTGGTTGTTGCTACCAGGCCCAGCCCGTCAGTCTTATATTCGATAAGAAGCTTCAGGAGATGTGGCCCTGACTGCCACCCTCTCCGTCATGTTTCTAACCCCATCTGTTGGCTCATTCTTAATTCTCAGCTAATGTACTAAAATTCCCTTTTGGGAACCCAATTAGGGCAAGCACATCAAGCAAAACGGATGTGCCCTCTGTATCAAGTACATACAGCAATATTTAATGCGTTGGCGTTGAGAGACTAAAACAACGAACTGGCACTGTTCCCTGAACAACTGTCACTTCTGCACAGGACCACACGGGGGAGTAGAAAGGGAGGAGAAAGAGAAGAGGATAGGAATTTGGGGGCATAGCTGTCCCCCACTGCTGATCTGCCATGCATGGTCAAGCAATGAAAGCTAAAGCAAGAACTCAGTTTCCTAGGCCCCTTGTGAGGGAATGAGCACTCTAAGCCAATTGGTTTCACTGGAGAGTTGCTCAGTCTGGAGAAACTAAGAAGGGAGAGGGCTAAGATGGAGACAGGAGCTATTTCCAGTGGTGAGGACATAGCTGTCAATATTGGTGACATATGAATGAGGGAGTGAATTGCTTTCTTTAGTGTAGCTTCAAAGCTCAAATCTAATGATACCAGCGAGTTTTGAGAGACAAAGGAAGTGGGTTTAGGTAGGGACAGACATTTTGACAGCCAGTTTTTCTGCCTCTCAATCCATCTCACCATCCTTAGTGTTTGTGACCTGAGGCCCACTGATTCATTTCAAAATGCTCTGTTGAACTTGAACACTTTTGGCCTTATACTCTGGTGCCAAGTTCAACCTCCTACCTCCTTACTCTACACAAAATACCTTATCTGCATGATACACAGTAGCTATCCTTCCAGTCCTATCTCACAGGGCAGAAGACGAAAACTAGAGAGCAGCTTAAGTTTCTTCAATACATAAGTGAATATTTTTTAAAGATTTACTTATTTTATTTTACTTTATGTGTATAGGTGCTTTATCTGCATTTGTGTCTGTGTACCATGTAAGCACCAGGTACCCACAGAGGCCAGAAAAGGATACTGGTTCCTCTCGAACTTAATTTACAGCCAGCTGTGAGTCACTATGTGGGTGATGGGATTAGAACTCTATACTCTTAACTAGTAAACAGTCTCTCCAGCCCTAATGTTTTTTTAAACAAATTTGAGAAGTCCTCTCGTTTCTCTCTCCTCTCCCAAGAACTCCTGCCTGTTATGCACACAGTGGTGCATGGATGCATAGCTCACAGGTCTCTGAGGCTTCGTTTGTCTTTTAGCTCCTTATCAGACTACACAATTTTCATCTTTGAGCTTGCCATTGAACCATTCTACTAAATTCTTCATTTCAGCGATGATACTTTTCAATGCCAAAATTTCTACTGTGCTCTTTTTCATAATATTTCTTTATTAACATATTGTTTGATGAGAAATCCTTGTGATACTTGTCTTTAACTTTCTAAATATGCTTTTGTTCAGTTCTTTGAAGACACTTAGGATAATTGCTTTGGAGTCGGTCTGCATAAGAATAGGCCAGGTAGAGAGAGTTTTCACTGAGTGTCTTTTTTGGCATACATGTCATACTTTCTTGTTTCTGTGTATTCTATTTTTTTATTGAAAATTGGACACTTAAAATACTATAGCAATTTCAAAGATGCCTCTCTTCTCTGGGGTCTAGTATTGACACTCTATATTTAGTGACTCTACTGAACTAATTGTGTGATTTTACATCAGTTATTAACCCTACAATCCACAGCTTAAGATGTCCCTGCTAAGGCTACTTTCCCTTGTGTTCCTTTGTAAGACCAACTGCCTACTACTCACCGGAGTATGATGGTTAAATACTTACTTGTTATAAGTTTCATGTTTTAAAGTTTTCATCCTTACCTTTGAATGACTGTGTAGCTGGGACACTGCTTTCACAGGTCAATGGGAAACTGTTCATTCAGGAACTAGTGTTTTGTAAGTACTTTCTCTATTTCTGTCATGGAATTCTTGCTACTCATCTGAGGTGAGTGTGAACTCATCAGAGACTGCTTAAGCTGTCTTTTTCCTGATCTTTTATGCTTATAGCTGATTTTTCTCTATCAGTATCATTGGAGCTGTTCCTGTCCTGATACTATTCACGTGTGTGTGTGTGTGTGTGTGTGTGTGTGTGTGTGTGTGTGTGTGTGTGTGTTCGTTCAAAAACATTCCAGGACATGAATTCTAGTCTCTATTCCAAAAAGTCTTACTCCTCAATCTTTGTGTCATTTCCACTTCTCTCAGGAAGAATCTCACTTCCGGGACACTTCAACTAGTTCTTTACCTAGGTCCTTCTTGTGGAGTGAGTATTGTATGTTTGGGACTGCTGCTACTTGTCAGTGAAATGTCTGCAGCATGGAGATAAAGATGATCTACTTGTGTTCAATGAAGTCCATTGCCTTTCCTATATGCTAATAGATCTTTCACAGCAGAGAAATACAACAACTGCTTCTTAGCTGCAGCTGTGCATGCAGAACTGTCCAGTTGGCGGAGAGAATCCATCCACTTAGAGTGTGGTGGGTATCATCTCTGACCCAGATCCCTGAATTTTGATTCATTTCCAAAAACTTGAAAACTGTTTGCTTTGGTAACTTTAACCAGTTT